>NC_143018.1:9328659-9650325 GCF_055824585.1 Amblyomma mixtum | reverse complement strand
GCACATTGCTGTAAACAGCTTATTTTTTGCAAGCTCAGTTGCAAGCTCGGCACAGCAAGAACCACTGAAATGTGTGGTTGGCATTGCAGATTGTCTTCTGTAAAGGCACAGTGGAATAGTAATATCTTGTGGTTATTGCTGAATATGAGTTGTTGGTTAAATTCTGTGGTGGTTTTGTCTTCCGCAGCGGGTGATCGACATACAGTGGCAAGGCAGAAAGCTGGACCGAAAGGACTGGTTTGGCAAGTCAGACCCTTTCCTGGAGTTCTATCGGGTCAGCGAGGACAACAGCTACACGGCGGTGTTCCGCACGGAGGTGGTCAAACGGAGCCTTAACCCGACCTGGCGTCCCTTCACAATCCAGATGCGGCAGCTGAGTGGCGGAGATGACGACCGCACCGTCCGCGTGGCCTGCTACGACTGGGACCGGGATGGAAGGTGAGTGGCTGCTGCCGAGATGCCTCATGTGCTGCACTGCATTCTGGGTTTGTTCTTTCAGTCATGACCTCATTGGGGAGTTCCACACCAACGTGCGCACCCTGTCCCAGGGACCAGGCCCAGTAAACGAGTATGAGGTATGTTGCACACAACCATTTATTTCTAACTTCAACCTGTAACTTGTAAAAATTAAGGTAAATTTCAAGACAGAGAGTATGAGGCTCGTAAACTGTCGTTAACAATAATTTGTGAAAATAAGTCAATTTCGAGGTAAACATATAGTGTGAGGTACATGATGCATAACCGTCATTACACAGTACAAGGTATGCTATGAGGTGTATAAACCGTCATTAACTGAAGCGTGTAAAAATAGGTATGCTTCGAGACAAACTGAGCTTCAGAGTGCTGAATGTTTCACTTCCGTGATCATGCATTTCTATATTGTGTAAAAATGTGTTCGGTGTCAGTAGCTGGGTAGGTGTAATTGGAAAATAGATATACCGTATTTTCCGGTGTATAGGACGCACCCTTGTATAAGACGCACCCCCCATATATGCAGGCTGTCATTGAAAAAGTTAGTATATAAGACGCACCCGTGTATAAGACGCATCCCAATTTACCCAGTTAGGCTAGTGAGGCTTAATTAAACATGCTTGTGCGACCATTGCAAAATGCACCTTACCTGTGAGAAGTTCTTAAGCACCTCTAAGTGATCGAAAAAGGCAACACTCACGCCATACCCGCCCACGTTTTAGCAAAAAAAGAAAAAAAGAGCGAAGGAACTCTCCTTATGTCCATAAGAACATTTTATATTAACTTAAAACCTTTGAAGAAGATCTTGATCTTAAGATGTGCTATCAAAAAGCACGCCCATTTCTGGAGGCGACCCAGCTGAAACATTTTCTTCGCACTACGTACACGGAGCAAACAAAGTTGCAAAGGGTGACTGAAAGAAACGCCGGCTTGTCTTGACAATGGCGAGAAACGCGATTGTCGCCATCTTTTGGCATTTCACATTACTTTTGCTTGGGGCCTGCGAAACGGTCGCGGGTTTATGATTCCGGAAGTCGTCATCCCCACCCTTTAATAATAAAGTTGCTCTCGGTGGTCCCCGTATTGAAGTATTAACCGTGTTAAAACCGCGTCATTGGTAGTGATGTTTTTTTCGGTGAAAAAGCTTGAACATGGACCTGAGTAATTTCTGAACTCGCAAAAAAAAAACAGAAAAAGTCGCATGTAAAACGCACCCTTGTATAGGACGCACCAGCAAGATTTTTGAAAAAAAGCCGCGTCTTATATACCGGAAAATACGGTAGTCGATCTCGAATGTATCTAACCCAGATATATTTAAATATTGCTTATATCGAACAGTTAGAAGTGCCCTTGAAAATTTCAAGCAAAAGTATAGCACTATTGTTCACATTTAGGTTTGGTTTTGGTTTATGGGTTTTAACGTCCCAAAGTGACTGAGGCTGTGAGGGACGCCGTAGTGAAGGGCTCCGGAAATTTAGACCACCTGGGGTTCCTTAACATGCACTGACATCGCACAGCACATGGGCCTCTGGAATTTCGCCTTCATTATTGAACTGCTGTTAAGTGGAATGTTCGATATATCCAACCGCGAGCCTGCAATCACTTCTTGCGTATTGAGCCTGTTAGGTAGCACGTTCTCAGACATCTGCTGGTGGTGCTAGCCACGTGAATGCGTTGTAAAACCCCGTGAGAAAGGGAAAGTAGGGTGCGGTTGTGAAGGGCCTTTGGTGCGGCATACTTTCAACACAACACCGCTGTCATGCGGGGAAGCCGGCGTTCAATGCAGTCTTCTTGCGATGAAGCCAGCCTAGCTGACCGATGGTTTGCGGCAACTCTCGCATGGCCTGCTTCGCTCACTAGGCTGCTGCAGGCAGTTTGGAAATCAACTGCATGTTAATTTTCATGTAATACTATTAATATTATTTTGTTTATAGTGTACTGGTGACACAGTCCACTGCACATGTACAGGGTCCGTCAAAAGTTCCAAGGCCACAGGGTTTGCTTTTGAGCAGCATAGTCGGGCTGTTGAGATACCCTCGAAGCTCAAAATATCTGTAGCGGATAGAAGAAGGATCGTTCTACCGTCTGAGAACCTCGATAGCTCTATCGGAATCTTAAGTGCCAGGATATACCGATGAAAAGCGGACCATGTGGCCTGGGAACTTTTGACGGACCCTGTACAATGAGAAGCGAGCTAGGACCAGCGACACCTGCTCGGCCCCTGTTGCTGCACTTCCTGCCGCGGCACCCATGTCACTGCAGGAAGCGGTGCCATTTTCGCGTGTGCAATATGTTTAAGCTGCTGGATGTTACAGTTAAGCTTATCTATTGCCATGTTTTTTGCATCGAATTATTGATATACTGAAATTATTCCCGATCCACTTTGAGCTAGACAAATCCAGGACCGACCATCTGTGAACTGGGCTATGTTGAATGAAGTGAAGCTTGTCGATTTAATTGCTTTTTCCGCCTGCTGAAACAGACGGAATGAGCAACTTTGCACTGTTTCCTATGGTACCTGTTCTACCTCCTCCTGACAAATGGTGTCTCCATTTAGCTCGCTTGGCTTGATCTCTTGGTGCTGATGCCTAGTACATTTTTTTACAAAGCAGACTATGCCTTGTGGGGAATTTTTTCACTGTTTTTGGGCAGAAATGTAGTGGTGAGGTACTCTTCACTATCATGGTGTACCCTCTCATAACTTCGGTAATGGCAAGATTTATAGCAGTGTAGGAGCCAGGCTGCCAACATGCAAAGCAGCACAGGATTTTTGTTGCAGCCATAAATAGCAGTGCACAGCAAATCATTGTGCTGAGGAACTGGAACTCATATTCCTTCCAACTAATAGATTCCTCCGACATGGCCGGAGACTCACTCGACTGATTTTGATTAAGGGCGTGGCACTCAACATCTTTAGTCAGTTTTTCTCTATGCCTTTTAAAACTGTTAGCTATGTCGAAGTAGTGAAAATTTGCAACCTGTAGAAAATTTGCTGTCATACAGGCATAATCCTCTATTGCAGCTTATCAACAAGAAGAAGCAGGCCAAGAAGAAGAGGTACAAAAACTCTGGCAAGGTGAGACTCTGTCCGCTACTGCTTTGCGGGGGAGCTAACCACAGGGAACTAGTGCGTTGCGGGAAAGCGAACGCAGGGGACGAAGGCGTCCCCACAACCCGGAGCCTGCCATGCACTAACACCCTTCACACATTACTCACAGGTGAAGCTGGTGTCTTTCAGGATTCGGGAACAGGCCACTTTTCTCGACTACATTCGTGGTGGGTGAGTTGCCCTTGTTTGTGTACTGAGACCGCGATTAACAGTGCGTGCATGCTGATAGGGCCATAGGATCTACTCACAACAAAAATTGGATGAAGTTGTTATGTGGGTCCCTTTAATATGCACATGTTTGGGCCGTGGCTGCAGGATGCAGATGCACTTCACGGTGGCCGTGGACTTTACGGCCTCCAACGGGGACCCCCGGGACCCCGCCTCCCTGCACTTCCTGGACCCAATGCAACCCAATGCTTACGCAGCGGCCATCCGTGCAGTCGGAGAGGTGGTGCAGGAATACGACTCGGACAAGATGTTTCCTGCATTGGGTTTTGGAGCAAGGCTGCCACCCGATGGCCGTGTGTCGCACGAGTTCTTCCTGAATGGAAGTACGACGGACCCGTACTGTGCGGGCATCCAGGGTGTCCTGGAGGCCTACCAGAGGACCCTCCAGTCGGTCCAGCTGTATGGCCCCACCAACTTTTCGCCAGTCATCAACCATGTGGCAAAGTGAGCCATAGTTTTTTCTTGTAAGAAATGGTTTTGAAAAAGGTGCAGTATTTGCATCTGTACTGGCAGAATAGGTGCATTAATTACTGACGCAATTACCGACACAAGTGAAATGTCACCTGTTGGTGGTAAATGTACCTATCCTGGCAATAGAGTTTTTCTTTAAAAAAAAAAATTCGCAGGTCTTTCTGTACATTTCTGTGACATATGGTGACATATGAGCCAGGCATTTGGGCAGAAGTGGTGAAATGACAGGAGATGTGTTTCAGAAGTCTCGGGATTGTTTATATGACCTTGCATGATTGACAAAGCTTAAAGGTTGGGATTTTTCCGAGGGTGCAAAAAAAAAAAGCACAGTTTCATCCTTATCTGGCTCACAGACATGGAGCAGTGGCTAGAATGGCAAGTTGGGCTAGTTGGTGGATGTTCATCGTTTAAAACGGTTACTGCGCTAACAAGAAAGGACAACAGAAGAAGGCAGGACAAAGAAGAATAACACAGCTGTTGTTCCTGTTTGTTAGCGCAGTACCCATTTTACAAGATGAGCAATGGCTAGTTAGAAATCACACCACCTACAATGGCTTAGCGGTCTAATGTTGCCTTCACTGTGTCGAGGTTCACTGTGTTGAGGTACTTAGACAAAGTCCCCCATGCTAAGCTTGGTAAGTTTAAACTTACTCTGATTTTTATCAGTTTTCTCTGCAGTCTTGAAGCAGAAAATCAGAAGCTCATGTAATAGAAGCATAGACTAAGAAAGGCAGGCTCTAGACGAGGGGTTCTCAAAGTGGGTTCATGGAACCGTTGGGTTCCTTAGAGTGCTTTTTAGGTTGTCCAAGCACCAAAATCCATACATGCCTCTACCCTTGTCTGTCCATTCACAGACTTCAATTAATTTTTTGTAGGAGTATAGACACATAATTTTAGCTGCTTGTTCTCTTCACGGTAGAATACATGGATCACCACATGATATTTGCCCACTGCCACTAAACAATTTGTAACTGAGTTCCTTCTTTCATGCTGTTCTGGTTTCGGTTTCACCTACTAAGCGATGGCTGTGACATCAAAAGGTGGGTTTAAGTCATGTGAGATGTGAAAAAAACTGCAGTAAAATTACTGATTTACATTTGCTTTCATTTCAGCTCTTGAAGCAGGCTGGGTTTTGCGTTGTAGTGTATTAAAACTGCATGTGGATGGTTATATTGCAGTTTTATTTAAGTCTCACAAGACCTAAAGCCGCTTCTGACGTCACAACCGTTGTTCGGTTGTTGAAACTGCAACAGCATCAAGAAGAAATTTGGTTATAAATTATTTAGCTGTTCAGGGGAATAACACTGGGTGATCCATATTTACTAATATTCATTGCAATATTACAAAGGAAACACACACAAGCAAAAATTTGATGTTTTTAGCCCTTTAACTTTCACAGACTTTCACAGGCTTAAAACTGTTTTCCCATGCAGCCATTCATCATTCATCGAATTTGGGAATTTTTTTGTGTGTGCTCTTTTCTGCATGTATGTCAGGTGAGAAGGGATGGAAGCAAAGACATGCAAGGTTCCTCAGCACAGTTCGGAAGTCGCTGTGGTTTCGTGAAGCTAAAAATATTGAGAACCATTGCTGTAGGCTGTTGCGTAATTGATGGTGTGAACTTGTCCCTTGTCAGGCACAGGCATGAAATGACTGAGACCAGGAGCTTAAATGCTGCAAGATACAAAAACGAGTGAGAATTTAAGCATGAATCACATTCCGCATTTTTCCCTCCAGGTTTGCAAGCACATACCGTGACGGCAGCAGCTACTTTGTACTGCTCATCATCACGGATGGTGTCATCAGCGACATGCCGCAGACAATGGAGGCCATCGTGCAGGCCTCCATCCTGCCCATGTCCATCATCATCGTAGGTGTGGGCAATGCAGACTTCTCAGGTGAGGGATGCAAGTGCTAATGTTAGAGCCTCACTCTTTGTATGACAAAGTTGGGCACAATGAATCTGTTGTGCGTGCTCTCAGTCAGTGTAATGGACATGAGAGCAACCAAAGAGTGTAGGCTTTGTCCATAAGTATTCAAGCAGTGCATTCCTCTTCACGCTAAACTGTTCCTTGCACCTGATTCCCTGATTTCATTGACTTAACTTCCCTCCACTTACCTTAGAAGTGTTTCTTATCATCCATCTCATTTAAAGGGGGCTGCTTTCAAATCTTGAAAAGTGGCCAAAAAAAAAGTATATTTTTATATATGTTATCGTATCCACTTGTATGCCTCGTTTTTTATGCTGTCATAAAGTTCCATTGATAAAAATCCACTGGGAAGTACTCTGACGAAATTTGCATGAACTGCATTGCCACTGCACATTGGGGAAGCACTTGAAAAAAATCGGCGTTTTTCTCTGTTCCAATTTTCTAACTTGATGTTCACCTTGTGGAGCAGGTTTCTTCACGACAAGTGTGTGCAGGCATGCCACTTCCAAAATCTCCCTCTCTAGTCTGGGCGTTCCCCTATCAATGACAGTGGCTTAGCAACCTTCGCATTCCCTGCAATGTCATGGAAGATTGCTGCTGTTAATAGGTTTCAAAGGCAGTGCTGTCTGAACTTGTCATTGAGACATTGGCCCATCTCGCAGACATAAACTCAGCCGCACCTCAGAGGGAACTGGTAAACCACAT
The DNA here is from genome assembly GCF_055824585.1 of Amblyomma mixtum. Taxonomy (NCBI): domain Eukaryota; kingdom Metazoa; phylum Arthropoda; class Arachnida; order Ixodida; family Ixodidae; genus Amblyomma; species Amblyomma mixtum. The sequence goes on along the minus strand of NC_143018.1, from coordinate 9,643,410 downwards.
CTGTGGCATGGGGATGACTCGTGCTTGGTCATGCAGGTGGTCCTGCGCTGACCGTTGCTGACTGCGCTGACTGTTAGATGCCACTTGGCGTATCTCTGGACTTTGATTCTGACTGTGTGAGACTTGAGGTGTGGCTTGTTCTTGGTCTGTGTGCCAGCTAGGATGTCGCACGATGTATAACTTAAGGGCAGCTCTGGGGGCTTTTCGAGGTTAGCATATTCTAATGAAACTTGTACTTTAGGTTTATCTCTCATTCCTGATGAAAGTTTGGCATCAAACGACATTTCATTCTTATGCAAATCAGTTTTAAAATTTGCCATTTCTGTGACCTGAATGCAAATTATTTCTGCGGGTAACATTGCATTTTCGACATCACAAACATTCCCCGCACATTAATATCTGCTCCCGCATTCTATGGAAGCCGTTCTCAGTAACTACTTCAGCCATTCACTGTGCGTACAAGCATTTTTCTTCTAGTCTTTGTGATGGCATGGCTGTGTCATGTGAAGCATCGTCCATAGCCACAGACTGAGTTTCGGTTTGCTTTTTTGGCTGTTTCAAAGTGGTCCCCCTCGGTATTTTGAAAAACAGATTGTTGTGGCGGAAGAGGCGGCTCTGAAACGCCTTCTGAGGAGAGTAGATAAACTTGCTGAATCACTACATTCTGTCGTCATGAACATGTTAGCCAAATAGTGCACTTCTGCATGCAGCAAAGAACCCACAATCACGTGCGAAAGTTGGCGAGTGCTTTCCGGTGGCCTTTTCTTGCTCGCGCCATTCTACATTGCACACACCTGTGTAATTATGTTCAGAGGTGGCTATTGGCTGGGATTCTTTCAGAGGTGTCACGCAACTAATATGACCGCGGCCAGTAAGCAGTATTGCTGTGGTGGGTGGTCAGAAAGCAGTGCCCCCCCCCGCACTGGGGAATTCCTGCACGGGTCGGCGGTGGAGCTGACGGAAGAGTGCCGATCTTTGAGTGTGAAAAAAGTGGCGAGAGGAGAGGGAAAGACGTGAAGACACTGGAATTCAAATTTTGACTTGAGATAACTCAGCTTCTACAAAACGTATTAAAAAAATTCTTGCTGGAGGATATTCGTGCACCTTTTGTTGTGCACCTTTATAGTGCACCTTTATTGAGAGCCCTTTTCAGAGCTCTTTTAAAAAACCTCCTGAGTTGCCCTTTAAAGAGTTCTGTGTTTTCTCTAGGGCTGTGTTCTGGGCTAAATGCCGTGAAAGAAACCATTTCTCTGCACATGTGTGAGTGTAGGTGCCCTGTAATAACTCTTTTTGTCATTCATTTTGTGTGTTCCAGCTAAGCTTTTTAGCTAGGGTTGAATTCTTTACTTTTATCAGAATCGTTTCTCTCTGGTTTGTAAACAGCTGTACTTCATGCAGAAGACTTTCTTTGCTAGAGTGAAACCTTGTTGTAATGAATAGGAAAAAAATTGTAAAATAATTCGATGTAGCTTAAATTCGTAATGTAAAATTTAGCCAAAAGCTCACGCTGGAGGAACGAAATTTAGTCAACAAAAGAACTGAAGAGACCTTCTCCATAGTTCATGCACCGTTTCAAAGCCGCTCGCGGCGATTTCAGAAACCACAAAAAGAAACAAGCGGCAGTTGCCAGTTCAGGTGGCTTTCCCGCACAGCACTGCAGCACACAGTGGTGGCAGGTAAAATGCTAGCTAGGGTGGTTCCCTCGCATTACAGCGGTGTCCGATAAAATATCGGATGCCACGACGAAAGCTGTCGCCGTTTTCACCACCTCCGCTCGATGACAGTCGTCGTGAGCAGAGGATGGCTGCTGGAAAGCTACAACAACCAACCATGTCGTTGGTTCCGGGGCACTATCGACGGGACTGAGAGGCGCAAACGGGGGCCGACCGCCTGGCTACCAGCTGTTCTCGCTGATATGTTTTCTGTGGTGCTGTTGCCAATTGCGAGATAACGCGTGAACCGTAGTAGCGTTAACGCTCGCCACACTACCACCAGTCATCTGTGTAGCGAGGCAAAGCCTGCCGCCTGCCATTCGAGCAGGCACAGTTTGGCGCTCGGCAGTTCGATATATATCCGTTTTACGGCAAACCTCGTTCGATATATAGAGTAAGAAATGCATGTGTTTATTAAAGGTACCTGGGAACAGTTTGATATAATCAGTAATTAGTAATAGTTGTACTGATGCATGGCTGTACTTTAATGGGGAAAAACAGCTATTGTCACATGCAGTAGACACCTATTACAAGACTCGCAGAGTGATTTGGATGTAATGTAGTGGGATATAGAGTAAGGTAGTGAATAGGTAGAGGGTTAGGTAGCCGGCCGTGGTGTAGTGATGTGTCACGTATTGCTAACGTGCACTTCACATCAAGCCTGAGATAATCTGGCCTGGGCACTGCCCTCAATGGGTTGTAGCCATGGTCTCGCCCTGTGGCTTCTCTCGGTGCGGTATGCCAGGAATGTGCTGCTGCTGTTGCTTCTGCTTGCCTCTGTCAAATTTTACACTGCTCTTTGTTAGTTTCTATCTTTCACTGCACTTTTCTTACAATGTTCTTGCTGGAACATTGCTGCACTGTTTCTGTGACATTACCTTTTGTCTCTGTATCTTTTCACTGCAACATCTTTGTATCTGTTTTGTTCCAGCCATGGAAACCCTGGACGGTGACGTGAGGCAGTTGAGCTCGGGTGGCCGCACAGCCGAGCGCGACATCGTGCAGTTTGTGCCCTTCCGCAAGTTCCTGCAGGGCGCAGGTACCTGGCAGAGTAGGCAGGTGCAGCTTGCCAAAGAGGTGCTGGCTGAGATCCCCGGCCAAGTCGTTGCGTATATGTCCAAGCACAACATCAAGCCTGGGCCTATCCCTGTCACTATAGGCCCACCTTGAACATGCATCTGCATGCATGCCCAGTTTATGAATGTGTTGTATGACCAACTGCAGACTGCTTAACACTGATGTGCGTTTATTCCGACCTGTTGACCGCTTTCTCGCTCCATTGCCAGGATCCTCTGAACTGCTTTGCTTTTATAACAAGAAGCAAGAGACCCGAGAATTCAGCGTGTAAGTTTATAATCGGGAAAAACACTGTGCTCTAAATAGACAAGCAGGATGCAGTAGTAATTCACAATAGTAGTTGAGACCATGGTTCCTCATGACTCATGCCAATTACAGTGATTAATCGATAGAGCCCTTAAGATGTGGCGCGTCAAATAGACAGGCAAGGAACAGCTTGTGTTCAATACTGCTCACTGGAGGGGGTCATTAGTCAGCGCGTAGCTGTGTGTCAACACCTTCTGTGGTGTGTCTTCTTGATGTGTTGTTTCTTTTTCACTGTTTTTGTACTCTTTACTGTTTTAAGCTACTATGTTTATTGACCAATGCCATGGTAATGCAGTGCTTTGCTTGATGCAGTGCAAAATTTTTTCACTCGGTCATGTTACACTTATGTTTTGGTGCTCAATTCTTTTGTCGAAATGCTTGGCAGCAAAAGTGTCCTTGCCACTTCCGTTGGCTGGGACACAGTGCATAGTCAGTCATGCATTTTGGAACACAGTGCAGTCCACGTTAGGGCCCCAACCATGAGACATCCTTTTGTAGATATAGATATACGTAGATACTATTTACAGCTGAACCCACAGGTCAAGCACTGTGTGTTGCACTACGTACCAAGGTGCATTCATACCAATGCGCTTCGTTAAAAGTCATGCACGAACGGCTACCGATATATACTGTTCATGTCTTGTGTCCTTTTTGTTGGTGTAACAGATTGTGGAGTTTTACTTTGTAGCTTGTTTTACTGTCTGGCCACAACCAAAACATTGCACAATTTTGCATCTCTGAAGAGAGGAAATCATCTCATTCACTGACGTCTGCTACCTGGCCTGTTTGTTGGCCTTCTCACTGCCATTTCTTCTTGAACATTACAGGTCGTGAAACTTTTTAAAGTATAATTAATGTTGAAATTCTTTATGCTAGCAGGTACGGCCTTTACCGTCATTCTTTTCATGTGATGAGCCTGTTTTGCTCATTGCATATTGGGTTTATTCCAAGCATGTGTAGACTTGCATTGCAGCTTTCTTTACTGACAGGCCACAACCAGCGCATTACAAAACAAAGCAGAAAAAACAAAGTGTGTACAAACCAAAACAAATAAAATGCAAAAACGACAAACATTCAGTTAAACAAATGCAAAATTCTATCCACTGCAGTGATAGTTCCTCTTATAAATTTACTTGGCAAGTACTTCGACCTTGAATGTTTTGACGCCACAACGTGTTGCAAGAAACAAACAGTTTACACTGCTTTTGATGTGCGGTCAGTTTTACATCCATGGTTACATTCATGGTTTATTTTTAAGTGACCGGTGTCATTTACAGTGAAAACTCAGACAGCATTATAAACACAGGGATGCGCATGTCCCTTAGCGCTGAAGTACCAACTCGCACTTCATTAATCAGCACCGTCTACATCTCCTCAGTTTTAATTTTGCTGACTTTCAGAAATGTTGTATTTCCAGCTTTTTTTTTCGCGCTGAAATTACTTTATCAGTGCATTACACTAGTTATTTTTACCACGCTGATGGCTGGCTTTTACCACTGTGAAACTGATGGTTCTTTGTTGATGTTATTTATTAGGCTTTGTTGTCGTGCTTAGAAGAAATTTATAGCCATTTTGAAAGGGAACAACGGGCCTAATTCAAAGTACAGCATCTGCTAACATTCCTTCATGCCATTTTGGCTCAGGTTCTTGAAAAGGTTGGCCATTTGCTCTCTTATATTCACAAGTAGACAACACATACTGAGGCTTACCTGTTTAATGTGGAGTTACTGAGTAGTTGTTTTAAGTTATAAAGATTTGTGGGCCTGCAGAAGTTCGTAGTATCTCTGAGTGCGAACTGTTTGGGTATCAGAATGGAGTCGCTAGACCTGAGGGATGAATTGTTGGGGCACTTCTAGAAATTTTTACTCTCCTTTGGAATGGAAGTTTTTAAAAGACAGCAGAAAGTTGAGCTAGAACAAAGTGTTGATGAGCTAGAACAAAGTGTTAGTGCTAGTCCTTTGAAACCTAATTCTCACAACATGCAAGCAAAGGTGGGGAAACAGTGACGTGCCATGTCATGTATTAAAGCCATGTTTGCTAATTCATAAAAGGCTGGCAGACAAGTAAAATGAAGAACCTGAATGCTGTAATGTCGTCAAGAGTAATATTGTGGCTGCTTTATCAACACTCTGGTGCTGTTGAGCAAGCAGATTTGTTGAAGCTGCATGTAAATTATCTTTTATATTGCTTTTAAGTTACCGTAAAAACTCGTGTTAGGGCCACACTTTCTTTTTATATTCAGGTGCGAATTTTTAAGGTGCGGCCCATACACAAATTTAAAGAATGCGTATAGCCGTACCGTATGCATAGCTTGCATATTAGTTGTTATTTTTGCCACTGCAATTGAACCAGACACTAGCTTGTTTACATGCATATACAATGAAACCTGGTTATAGCAAACAAGTAAAAAATCGTAAAAAAACAGTTCACTGTAGCCGAAATTCGTAATATAAAATTTCGTCAGAAACGTGCTCAAAAGCGGCGCAATTTAGTCATAGAAGGGACAGCGATTCTGGCGATCCTTACTAGAGAAGCGGATAGATGTTTTCCCAGGTTTTGGTGGCGTTTCGAAGACGCTCGCGGCTATTCCGAAGACCGCAAAAAACCGAGCGCCAGTTAGGCTGGTTCCTTCGCACAGCACCGCAAGCGTAGGTTAAATGCTGGTTACTGTGGCTTCTCCGCATTGCAGCCGTGTCGCATGGGAAGCGGTACGTCAGAGCGAAAGCTGTCACCGTTTTGACCACCTCCGCGACAGCGCCGACATGAGCGCAGGATTGTTACTGCAAGCTCACAACCAGCGGTTCTGCTTCCGTGGCGCTGTCGAGGGATGCCAGAGGCGGGAACGCGTGCTGATCTCCGGACTGCTACCCTACACGCCGCTGTTGGCGAGTGCGAGATAAAAGTGCAAACCTTGGCGCGAACGCGTGTCGCATCACCTCCAGTCATCTGTACTGTGCGGCGAAGCCTGCCGCCTGGCGTCCGTATGGGCACAGTTTGGCGCTGGGGAGTTCGACACCCGTTTCATGGCCAGCCGCGTTCGATATATAAAGTATAAATTGTATGAATTTCTCAAACATATTTACGAAGAGTACAATATAGCCAATAGTTCGTAATATCCATGTTCGTTAATATATATATGTCGCTGAACCTGCATAGTATGTTCCGCCGCCGCGGTGGCTCAGTGGCTATGGTGCTCGGCTGCTGACCCAAAGGACGCGGGTTCGATCCCGGCCGCGGCGGCTGGAATTTCTTTGGAGGAGAAATTCTAGAGGCCCGTGTACTGTGCGATGTCAGTGCACGTTAAAGAACCCCAGGTGGTCGAAATTTCCGGAGCCCTCCACTACGGCGTCTCTCATAGCCTTAGTCGCTTTGGGACGTTAAACCCCATAAACCAAACCAAACTAAACCAAACCATAGTATGTTCCATGGGTACCTATGACATGATAATACCTGTGGAGGCATGTCCTAATGTCACATCATTGAAATGCCTGTCTTTTAATTGCACAACACTTTATTTGGCAATATGCAAGGTTTTGTTTAGAAGCATCTGAGAAATTTTAATATCTACACAACATCTCGCTTACAGTATGCTTGGAGAATGTTGCAGTGTGCTTCTGGAACTGGTGGAAACGATGGGTTTGGTGTATGAGCCCCCGAATGGAGTACTTTGAAGGGGAGTGCATAGTCATTGCTTTTCAGGACAGGAAAACATTGAATACTTTCTCACATATTTTCTACTGCTTGTATTCTTTCCTGTACGTTTCTTGTATACTTTCTCAAATACTTGCACAGATTTTCTTTCTTGTACACATTGTCTTACTGTGAGGCGTCCTGATGCCTGGAAAACCTCATCACTGCATTCTGAGTTGCTGTGGAATATTTTGTCCTGTGCATTGACTTCGACGAGCTGGTTAATGCTACTTCATTTTATTTCTAAATATGACTTCGCATGAATTGATATAAGAAGAAGTCATTAGTGGATAAGGTACATGAAAATGTTTTGCAAGACTTGTAGCTTCATTTTCACTTTGGCAGGACTCTCTTTTTTGATTTTAGGAAATTAGTCGAGAAAAAGGCTGCATTTGGGTAATGACATTGCATTTGGACTTTTCTGTAGAGTGATGGGGAAAATTGCATATTAGTTTCCTGCATCTACACCTTCTATGTATCAGTGGCTACTGGTCTGCTATCGTCACTTGTGAACCGTACTTGAGCACAGCAAGCACATTCTCATTAAACAGGGTTGTGAGTGACATGTAACTGACTATAATGTGATATGATAGTGTGAGTTCTCTACCAGGCCTAATCTAGTGCTCACACCAATCCTGCCTCTTTGGCCTGGTGAAAGAAACTGCAAAGCTATGTACCATAGAAGTGGTACTTTGTGTTGCTTGGATTCAGCTTTAAGTAGTACTGCAGGGAACTGTGTGCACTGGAGGTATATAATAATTGTTTTCAATGATTTATTATTTCACTGATTCCTACAGGGATGAAAATTTACATTTTTGACTATCGTTGTTAACCTTAGTGACTGAAATTTTTTGCCTCTGCATCTCAGTAGCTTTGCTGTTTTCTAATTCACTTCAGCACAGCTTCATTGTGTAAGTTTTACAAGATTTTATACTTGGAAATGCTAAACTTGACAGCACTGCCTTTTGTACTCATATTGCATGAACACAAAGGTGCACAAATGACTGTTTTTCTCATGCATCACGTTTAAAAAATGCTACTATGACATGTATATGCAGGCTGGCTACTTTCATAAAAATATGCATAATAGTAATTTCTGTGCCAGAGATTATCATGTTACATTAGAAAATGGGTGGTTGTGAAATGCTCAATTCTTTTATGAGCCAGATAACAAACATATGCAGGGAGTCACTCTTTCTCTGAATGCACATTTTAAACTCCTGCATGTCAGAAATGTTTACTTGGTGTGAGTTAGCGTTTCACAGGTAATTTTCTGAAATTTTTTATAATGCGACAGGTAAAGATCTGATATTTTTAATGCTGTCTGACAAGCTGCATACATTGGTATGCTACTTCTTACTGATACATGATGCAAAGAAGAGGATTTGTTGCAGCTGGGAAGATTTTGGAATTCATTTATATAGATAGTTTCAGTTCTTGCTAGAATGAATTCATACCTTGAGAATAAAATACCACTTGCCTTGACAGTGGTAGAGGCAACTTTACGAAAGAGTCATTCCAGATGTCCTGGAACTCTTTAATATCTCGTTAGGTGATACTATAGGTCATTTTGTCAGTTTTTTTTAATGCGTTCATTTCAGTGTTGTGAGAAACCTCGCTCAAGCAGTTTTTCTTTGATGTAGGAAGTCTTGTCTGAAATGCCTAGCAAGTGCAATGACAAGCTGTAGCTGACGCTAGCTCACTTCAGTCCGGCATATTAATTCACTCAGTACTTAAGAATGTTGGAAAAAATAATAGTGATAGAATCTTTATTTCAAGACAGGGTCAGAATATTTATGTAGCAGCAATGGCATCTCTCGCATTCTATTTTGTTATTTGTTTCGCTTGGCTCTCTAATACACTCTGCCTGTGTTCATATTTTTTTTGTTATCAACCACTGCTCTTTCTTGGGGCAAACTTTTCTTTAAGGTAAAGCTTTATGCATCACATTTCATCCTGTGAAATGTGCTTGGCATGTTGCAGAAAGCTGATCTGTTGACTGTTGCCCAATGGAATCCTTTACCCGTGCTTTCCTGTTTGAGCAATTGCAGTGGCATGCCTGTTTCTTGTGCCAATAATGTTTAATGTTCTCAGCCAAAGTTTTCTGCAGAGTTTGTACCTTGTGACATCAACACACATCTGCCCACTGTTTGGTACGTCCTTCTGTGTACCGCTTTACACCTGCGTCCATCAGCATCTTTGTGCTGACAGCAGTGATTGAGAGAGGCAGTTCAGATTTAGCATATGTGGTGTCTTTTTAGTCTCCTTTTGGCTTCTCTCAAGCTGCTTTTTTTATTGTTCACCATCTGTGCTAGAACTTTTGTGAAGATTTTTGTACCTTGTGGCGTATTGCACAGCACATTGAAACAAATAAAGCACACAAATGTTTTACCTTCGACATTGTGGTGCTGTTATTTATTAGTGGGAGCCAGTTGAAAAGCTGCCATTTAGTTGATTGGCTGGTAAAATGAGTTAAGATAACCACTCCTTCATTCTGTACCTTAGGTAAGCATGTTCATTGTTGCTGTGCTGACTTGGTAGTGTAAAACCTTTGACTGCTAAAGTAGTGACCGAAACACTCACCAGTGTCTGTTCATAGACATCATATAATGGATGTCTTGCCTAGGTCATATAATGAATGTTATTTTCTTGTTTTAATTTCCCATTTTGACTTATTCATAAACCATAATCAGAAATCATCACAGTCCCCTTCCTTAACCTTCGTTTTTTTCCAGACGATAGTTTCTTGCATTACGAACCTGTAATCAACTTATCCATTTTGCAGCTTTGATTGTTCACATGATGGTTTCATTATGATGATGATAATGAAACCACCATGCGAACAATGAAAGCTGGTGTTGCTGCTGAACCATGTATAGTGCTGCACTAACAGCATTCCGAAGTTCCAGGTTTGTACAGGGTGACCACTTCTAGCTTCTCTCTAGGCTTCAGGTGAACCATGTATAAACAATGCACTTTCACGGATTTCAGAGTTTGTATTTCAGTTTGATTATAATATGTGTAATGTGCTCTCACTGCCAACCTTATTACTGACTAACCTGAGGATAAACCACGTGTCCACCCTGAGTGGCCTGATGGGCTCTTAGGCAAATAAAAATTTACTCTCGCCGAAGGTGAAGGATTTCGGAAAAATTCGCTATTATTGATATGTGTACGTGGCGTAGGAGGAGTGATTTCGAACTTAGGTGGGAGTAGGGGCTGGTGGACATTGCTTTTAGTGAGCTAGAAACTGCATGCATATACAGCTCTGCAGGGTCGCCTGGAGGCTTACTTCACCGCACTGTCATAATCCTCATCACAGGCTAGCGCAGTCGTTGGCCTTATCTTTTTTTTTTTTTAATTTGAAAGTGACTTAAATGCGCTGCCGCAAAGTCAGCAGTAACGAGTGGAATGTGTTTTGCTTTCCCATCTCTCAGCGCTTAAGCCAGAGCTATACATTTCGTGGAGAGTACGCCAGAAATAGAACTGCTGTCATCAGCTGCCGCGGCGCGGTGCAGTTGAAGAGCCCCACAAGAATTTTCTTTTTCAGTTGAGCGCCAGGGTCGGGCTCGCGCCACAGTGAGTGAGATAGACGTAGACCGGTCCGAGAGGAACAGGTGTGCCGCAACATAATTAACGGAGGGGAGATACCTCGCGCAGCTCGGGCGCGCGGATGCGATGAGGATGCAGCGCGGTCAGCGTCACCCGCCAGGCGGCGCCAGCTGACCGTGCGCTGTTTGCGCTTGGTTTGCGCAGGGGGATTTTTCTGGATGGGGTCGCGTTCGTGTTGACGGCAGCGAGGGCCGCGAGGCCGACGACCATGGTGACATAGAAGCGAACTTCGTCGGCGCCAGCAGGCTCAATTCCGTGCCGGTTCGAGAGAGCAGCCGCCGAATGGCGAAGGCAGCGCAGCCGTTCGCCCCGGCGGTTGCCTGCGCGCCGGTCACCAAAGTGGAGATCAGCGTCTCGTGCAGGTGGGTGCGGCGCGCTCGCGGCGCAGTGCCACCAGCGTAGGCGTGTCCACCGCGCTGTTTCCCTCGTGTGCGGGCACCTTTTGGCCGCGTAACGTGCGACCCGTGTCCAACAAGTCGATGCCGCGATTAATCCGGACGCTGCGCGCCCCGGTCGATTGCGCGCCGCCATCTCCGTCATTGATCGCACGGAGCTCCACAGATGATCGCTCTCGCTTGTGGATGGGGGCAGGGCGCAGGCGCGCCTTTCGGCCCGCCGACGGCGTGACACTTGGTCTTCGCGGCTACGGAATTAGGAGCCACTGCTTTCGATGGCCCGATCGTGGAACTGCGGTTTCGCGCGAAATGGACGCACTCGGCATGCATTAGTGTGCTCGTGAGCAATGCGAAACCTGATAGCCGAGGTGAAACATCGGAAGTGTTGCGATTGTATACATTGCATACGTGAGCTCGCGCACATCATTACCGTGGTTGCCGTCGTCCTCTGCAAGCTAGCTCGGCAGGAAATGGTACTCGATCGCTTCATGAGGGCGGCTACAACGCGCGTGGCATGTATACAGTGAGGTCATGCGTGACTGCTCATTACAGCGCGACCATCGAAGACTCATTTGTTTGCTCATTATAGTTAATGCCCGGACCTCTGCACATGTTGCCTTCTAAGGGCTTAAATGCTGAATAAAACAGTGTAGCCGGCAAAACATGGAAAGTCAGCTGGCGCCTCTTGCTTTTTGCATAAGAGCTGTTTGTTTGCAACAGAGAGCAAATCGTGGTAGCATTGACTTTTAGGTAATTGTTGATTAGGTGATAGCAAAGTTCGTTGTCAGATACACTAGAACTGCCATATGCATTTCATAGCCTTATTAGTGAGTGTTTCTTCATACTCCTGGCCATGGGCGTCCGGAAGGGGGGGCAAGGGGGGGCGGTTGCCCCCCCTTGGAATTACGGATATTATTTATGCCCTACCAGAAAACAACTACAAACCTACCGCCTCCCTCATCCCCAGACATCGGGTGCACCCCCCTGGAAAAAGTTCTGCGGACGCCCTTGCTCCTGGCCAGTACTGCTGGCCACACACTGTTTAAAAAGATCTTAAATGTGTATAGTATATGTGTACAACGCATTTTAGCGTGAGGAAAATCAGTTCTTATTAAGACAAAGTTTTAAGAAAAGGAAAGGCAAGGTAACTGCTCCCCTCTGAGTGGACACCTGAGTGCACATACTGTGAGGGAAGGGGTAAAAAGGAGAGAACATGCAAGGGTGGAAGAGGGGGCTAGTTGGTAGTTCATCTTGGGGAAAAACACAGGGCACTCCTAAGACAAAGACGAAGAAAGACAAGATGATACAGCCTGTATCATCTTGTCTTTCTTCATGCTTGTCTTAGGAGTGCGCTGTGTTTTTCCCCCAAGTAGAGAACATGCAGGTACAGACCCCGTCAAAAGTATACAGTCCAAGGGGTTTGCTTCTAAGCTCTTTAGCATGGTTCTCTAGCACATCTAGCAGTCCAAAGCTTGGGAGGATCGAGGAAGCAATGCCATTCCTCTTTCCAGAGGTTACGGTCGCTGAGGATACATAACGGGGCATGCCGCAGGCCTCACTAGCTAAACCCTTGGGCCGTATACTTCTGAGTATACTTCTGACGGGGGGCGTACTTTCCATGCACTGTCTAGAGCATGCTTGGGTGAACCCAACCCATGCAGTTGTGCTTAGAGAAAAATTGATATTCATAGTATACCTTTGTTGAAAGAATAAAACTGAGCAAATATATCATATGCACCAAGAGTGCCATGGATGTCTTTTGAATTCACATTATCTTTTCATTGCAGGCAGCTCAAAGACAAAGACTTCTTTTCCAAGTCTGATCCTATGTGTGTTTTGTTTATGCGAGAATGTGACTCTGACAATTGGCGTGAGGTAAGTTGTTTCAGCAGTAGCGTCAGGCTCTCCTATTTATTTGTGCCAAATGCTCATTTTCCTATTTCTATTTCTTTTCTTTTTTTACAGCTTGGACGCACAGAGACAGTAGACAATTGCCTCAATCCCGATTTTGTGACCAAGTTTCTAGTGGACTACTACTTTGAGGAGCGACAACAGCTTTTGTTCAAAGTGTAAGATCCTGTTGCAGGGAAACTGTGCTGTAGAAGAAAAAAGCTGGTACTGACTTTTTTTCTAATTGCAGTTACGACATAGATAGCCCCAGCATAGACCTTCAAAATCATGTAAGTGCTTGCATGGGTGTCCATATTGAACAGCAGTGCAGTGAGTGTGCTTGCATTTCCAGGATTTTCTTGGCCAAGCCAGCTGTACATTGGGCGAGTTGGTTGCCTATCAAGGCACTCAAGTCAAGTACCAGCTGTCGTAAGTGCTGCAGTATATATTATATATTGTGTAATACATATTATGATATATACATTATAATATAATATATATTATATTACATATATATTATACACCTACATTATATGTCACTTGTGGTTTGATTCATTGCAGCACCTAGTCTGTGTCAAATGATTGAATTTAATGGAGAGTATTCCTTTGATGGTTGGTGCCATTCCCGATGTTTTTCCTCAGTCAGGCATAGAATGAGTCAGACTGTGTGCTTAGCTCTCACTGCTGTCTGCACTTGCCACCAACTTCAGATTGCCTGGAAAAAGCTGAAAGTGTCTAAGCAGGGCATAAGAAAGCAAGCTGTACAGTCACGACCATAGTAACATGAAGCACACTTGGGTGATCATACTCTTCTCACACTCTACATAATGGAAATTAAGAGGTACTTCATTCTTCTTGGAAATGCCTCTGGTGTGTTCGCGTGTGGGCTGAAGAAATCTTGTTACTTTGTCTTCGCTTGAGGAAAGTTCAAACGTCAAAGTGTGCTCCTTGTTATTTTTGCTACACTGGTACATTTGCTGGCGGGTTTTGAGATTTTAAATACATTCTTCTTCATGAAGAAATTCCGTATAGAGTTGCTAGAAGTGTGAAACCAATCTGTTGTTGTTTAGCCTGTAGCATTACTGCAAGTAACAGTGCATGCAGATAGTACTAATTTCAAAGGTGCAAGCTTCATGCTACTTTGTTTCAAGAGAGCTGCCACGATTTAGACAAGTTCGAACGCTCCGTCGTTTTCCAGGGGACTCCCAGGCAACTGTGGCACCATTTTGTGTAAGTCCTCCTGCCCGTACTTCTCCAGAATTGGCATTCCACAGAACGAATCTCACGGCACAGCTTCTGTCCTGTTTTTCAGTGACTGTTGAGGAGGTGCTCGACTGCAAGGTGAGGCCTGGAACATCTGTTTAGCATGCAGTTCTTTTAAAGCCTAATATGATTTTGAATAGTGTGAAGAGTCATCGGAGACGACCAAGCATGAAGATGGTATGGTGCATTATGTGGGATTTAAGGTCCTAAAGCTGCGCATGGGCTATGAGAGACATCATGGAGGGCTCTGGATCAGTTTCAACACCTGGGGGTCTTTAATGTGCACTAGCATTGCACAGCCGTGGGCATTTTTGCATTTTGCCAATAGAAATGTGGCCGCTGCAGCCAGGATTCAATCCTGGTTGCTTGTGCTCAGCGGCCAAACGCCATGGCCACTAAGCCATCATGGTGGGGTTGTGCATGAAGAGTGATGCTTACTAACAACTTATTAACACAGCTTGCCATTTAGTAATAACCACAAGCATGCCGCCAAGCATGAGAAGTGACTCGACAGGTTGTTTTGTGAAGTACCGCTAAAGGTGCTCTTTGCTTTTTCAGCGGGTCATCGACATGCAATGGTACGCTCAGAAACTGGACAAAAAGGACTGGTTTGGCAAATCGGACCCGTTCCTGGAGTTCTATCGCATCAGCGAGGACAACAGCTATACGGCGGTGTTCCGCACCGAGGTGGTCAAGAAGAGCCTGAACCCGACGTGGCGTCCCTTCGCCATCCAGATGCGGCAGCTGAGCGGCGGCGACGAGGACCGCACCATCCGTGTCGTCTGCTACGACTGGGACTTTGATGGAGGGTGAGTGGCCGCCGCGCCTAGGTAGTCTGAGGTTGAGCCTTCCTCCACGCTGCGTTGCATACCAGCGTGTCTCGCAGCCACGATCTGATTGGAGAGTTCTACACCAACGTGCGCACCCTGGCCGAGGGCCCCGGTCCGGCCAACGAGTACGAGGTGAGCGGTGACGCGGCCGCCAGCGTGCGATTCTGTCTCCCACAAGGTACACGCGTTCCGTCCGTAGCTGTAGCAGTTCACCACTTGCATTTGTGCACACTAACCCGAAGTAGAGTCACTGGAAATTTTTTCAGAGTTCCACGGAGTCCCACGCATTCAGTTTGGAATGAATATGTCTGCTGCTGTCTGGCGTTCCCTGTGTAACAATAATCTTTGTTTCATCTTTGCTCACCTGTGTTTCTGCCTTTGCAACATCATTGCTCCAAGTGATAAATTAATACTATGCATAATTGGCACAGTCAACTTCGGCAATATTGTTGGCTAATACTCAGAAGAAATGGGAAAAAAACAAATCACAAAAGATCACTGTGATTCGTGCAGCAGAGTATGTGTTAGCGTTAGTGTTCTCCCCCTGACAGTGGCGTGTGCCGTGATCCAGCTCATCAGTCACTGTGTGACTGATCAGTCACCCAACCGCCTTCCTATTGGCCCGCTCAAATCCAGTAACACGGTGTGCCACGCCATACCCCCTCACCACTCTCCCCATCCTTCAAATCTGATAGGGGACCCCGGTTTCCTCCCACCGCCCGTCCCCCCTCACTGACAAGCACTTTCTCCACTTTCCCCTCGCCTTTTCCCTCTCGCCATTTTCCTCTCTCCACCCTATCCCCTGAGGGAAACTGAGACTTTACATGCGAACGCCACACACTTTTTTAAATAATGGCCATTCCAGTGCTAATGCATTTAAAAAGTTTCACAGCTCGTTTCAGCAACATCTTGCGCATCTATGCTGGCCCTAGGGCACAGCCTGAAAGCTTTGGAAACATACCACTATTTGTGAGTTAGCTGCAAAAGATGGTACCCTCTGTACTGGCAATATAGTGTTGCGACAGGTGCGGAATTCCCATATCCACAGCCGCAAAGGAAGAAGGAATGCAGTACTCTGAAAACTTTTCTTTGAGTGACTCTAGCCCGATGCACTTGTCTCACATTGCACTGCTTGAAGCAACTGAGGAGTACTAACAATACTAATGATACTAACCCAGCATGAAGCCCGAGCGATTTGCAGTGGCTGCTACTAACAATTTAGCCCGCTGGCCTTGAGTGCTCATAACTTCCTTTACTACGTATGTTTCCTTTTCCAGAAGGGGAAGAAACCAAGACGTCATGTTTTATTCCATTCATAGGACAGCCTTCTGGATGTGTTACAGGAGCTTGTTAGAAGGGCGAGATTTGGAGGTTTTTAATTAAACCTTGCTATGATGAAATGAAGGTTTGGGCTGAAAGCATACACTAAGTTAGGGCAGTGCAAAAACGTAAGCCGCTGTCTCTTACCTTGCTGGAAGCTGAAGATAGTTGCATAGTTATGTGCCACTCTGACACTTGGTTTGCTGTGTGGAGTGTGCTCTGTGGGGGCACATGCGAACCTCTGCTCTTGCGGGCCCTTGAGGAGACGGAATCGTACATGGTGGACGCAGAGGTGCTTTCGCCTGACGTCTCTCCCTTGCAGCTCATCAACAAGAAGAAGCAGGCCAAGAAGAAGAAGTACAAAAATTCTGGTGTGGTGAGTGGCTTGTAGCGTGGTAGGAACTGCGAGCTACACCCTAATCGTCCACCTTCCACGTACCGTAGGTGAAGCTGATGTCCTTTGGAATCCGCGAAGAAGCCACCTTCCTCGACTACATTCGTGGCGGGTGAGTGGCCCCTGCATAGGAGGCTGTCGAGCGACATTGGCTGAAGTCAGTAAATGAGCTTCCAGTGCATGATGTGCAAGGTTTCTGCAGAAGAATCTGTATGTGAATTAGGTGCTTCATAGCTCAAAGATATTGGCAACCAACAAGAAACTGGTCATGTTTGTTGTCTGCTCATCTCTGTGTGTCGTTACTGTTGTTCTTAGCAAAAATTGATTCCGTGGCTTTCTGACTGTTTTTTTCAGCAGCAGAGGATGCATTTACTACCAAGAAAATTTGGTTTTAAGCTATTCCTGCCACGTAATTCTAACTGGTGATGCCAAGGCTGAAACAAACTCTGTGATCACCGCTATAGAAGTGAATGGTGACGTAACCTAGGGATCCACATGAAAATTAAAAAAAAAATGAATAAAGAATAGTCTTGACGTATTGCAGTTTGCTGGTAGAAATGGCGTGTGCTTAACAATATGTACAGCCCCCGTCAAAAGTGTACAGCCCAAGGGGTTTACTTCTAAGCTGTCTAGCGGTGCTCCCTAGCACATCAAGCAGCCCAACCTTGGGAGCATTGATTACGCAAAGCCATTCCTCTTTCAAAAGATTACAGTCGCCGAGGATGCATAAGGAGGTATGCTGCAGGCCTCACAAGCAAACCCCTTAGGCTGTGTACTTTTTACGGGGGGTGTACATTTCAGTTTCTGTCCTTTTCTAGCTTATACATATTATTTTCAGTGAAATTAGTGTTATTGTCGTCTATTGGTTCAAACCAACTCCGATTTGTCGTCAATTCCCGTTTAAGGCCATGAAATAGAATTATTTCTGCTGCTATAGCCATTAGGCAGGAACTGAACGACTGTCCAGGTCTACAACTTCCCGTCTGCATCAGTTTGCAGATGCACTTCACGGTGGCCGTAGACTTCACGGCGTCGAACGGAGACCCCCGCGACCCTGCGTCCCTGCACTTTCTGGATTCGTCTCAACCGAATGCGTACATGATGGCCATCCAGGCAGTGGGCGAGGTGGTGCAGGACTACGACTACGACAAGATGTTTCCCGCACTGGGGTTCGGGGCACGACTGCCCCCCGATGGCACAGTGTCACACGAGTTCTTCCTCAACGGCCATCCGACGGACCCATACTGTGTGGGTATTGAGGGCGTCCTGGAGGCCTACCGGAGGACCCTGCGGTCCGTGCAGCTGTACGGGCCCACGAACTTTGCACCGGTCATCAACCACGTGGCAAAGTGAGCCCCAGTCTGCCTTCTATTTGAATGAGGAACTCTCTGGACATTTAAGTCATGCTGGACCATAACCTTCTAGTGCCTTCCCGGCATATCATGAGTGATACAGACTGTAAAAATGTGAATAATTTTCAGTTTTACCCGAAGATGTGTATCAATTCCTCAGAATATTGCAGAAATTGCCTTTTGAACATATTTGTCAAAGCAAGGTCAAAGTGCCAATGGAAGGTCATTCATTGCAGAAGCTAGCCCTTGCAGCAAAACAGCGTAAAATCTCTATGGTCATACTGTTCGTTGCATTGGTAGGTGATTGAAGAGTGCGGAATTTTGCTGTTGATTAATGATGTGCACTTGATCCTTTCGTGCACCATGTTTTCATCTTGAATACGTGGATCACCATGTGATCCCTTCTCACTCGCTTAGTTCTCAATTTTATCATTCTTAGTTGCATAGAAACTATCAATTCACTGATTTCATTAATGAAGTTGTCATAATTTGCCTAATAAATGTGCCAGTTTTATACATTTCTGCAGTATAGGAGCCACTAATGACAAAATACTGAAAGTTACTAACTTTTATCCAAATTTTTCATTCCTTGCCTAACTTTTATCCAAATTTTTCATTCCTTGGCTGTTACGGAGTTCCCTGGAAAACACCTTCTGACCCTTTGTCATGTTTCATTCAATCCCTCACACTATATTTTTTGTAGTGCTTTTTTGCTTGGGACAACTTCTGCAGTGTAAGTGAAAACACAATGACTCAATACACCACATTTCTTGCTTGAGTGCAGTGGAGAATGTGTTCACAACTGCATTGCTGGGAAAAGGTAAATAATGGTGTTTCAGGATTGTGGATGATTGAACTAGCAATACATGCAATGCGCAGAGGGTGCAACATTTGTCCTACCCCCCCATGAGCATGATACTGCATCTCTTAACAATAAGGTCTTTCGGTAGACCCATTTTCTTAGAACAAGTTTGCTTAGGAGCAGCAAGACTACAATAGCATCTTAATACAATGGCGTCTTGCCATGCTCACTAATTCCTTGCCCTGTCTCTTGTATATTTAACTCATGTTGCATGGTTCTTGATTTAATATGTACATTCTCGACTGATTGTGTGCTCTACATGTCCAACATTAATTCATGCTCGGCTTTTTGCAAAAAAATATTTACAATAATAAAGCCAGGCCACTAAACACTACAGTTAGCACAATGCCATTGTTGTCAGAGATACAGAAACAACCAACACGAGTTGCCTAGAAAGTGCATGAATGCTTCTACAGCTTCTCCGAAAACCATGAAATTCATTTACAGAGTCATTAATATTGCTGCAACAAATAAATATTTCAGTTTGAACCTTTAAGGTTAAACTTGTGGGCTGATTACTTGCAAGGCTGCAAAATTATTGACAGTAACTGGGGTACCTCAGCACCTTGGCATGAGATGACTCAATCGCTTGACCGCGATCAAGTTTGTCATGTAGCAGTGGTACAACTTGTTTGATTTCGACTGTATCGATAATCTCAAAGCATCTTGACACAGTAGGCATTTGAAAGTGCCCTTTTGACAGGGCATTGGAGACCGTACTGAAGTAAAAGCACAGAGCAGACAATGCCCCTTTGAGTGCTAGGACGCAGGTATTGAGCACATGCAGAGCTGGTGAGCACAGTGCGTTGTTGAAGGGACATAAGAAATGAAGTTGGCCTGTACCAATAGATTACTGTGTTGTAATGACAAAGATTCTACTCTCACTGTAAATCACTGCAAGTGAAGCTTTTACGAGTTGGAGAAGGCCAAAAAATGAAGTAC
Source organism: Amblyomma mixtum (assembly GCF_055824585.1). Lineage (NCBI taxonomy): Eukaryota > Metazoa > Arthropoda > Arachnida > Ixodida > Ixodidae > Amblyomma > Amblyomma mixtum. The sequence continues at coordinate 9,623,765 of NC_143018.1, read as the reverse complement.
AAGTGCCGCTGCCACTGGCCGTGGTGGTTTTATTTTTAAATCCTATTTTCCAAGTTACAAATTCGTCTTTTGATGCTGAAAAAAAACCCACAAAAATAGCCACAAAGAGCAATTGAATTGATGTGTACTGAGGTCAGAAATGGGATCGAGTTATTACTGCTTCTGGGCCATGTTGGTAAAATCCTTTACAGCGAGTGTCACCAGTCATTGTTGCAGTTGCTTTTTATTTGGTTTATTCAACTCCAATTATGCAGCTGTCAGGGACACTTAAGCTAGGATGCCCATTTTCGAACTTTTCAACTACTGTGTAGTTGCCCCCCCCCCCCCCCCCCCCCCCTGCAGCCTGCACCTCATGCAGAAAGCAGAGCAACTTGAGAAGTGTTCTAGCCAGGTGTGAAGCTTGGTGTGATGCGTGCTTTGCTGTGCCTAGCTGGCATCAGTGGTGACGCTGTGGGGTTCCTGAGAGTTCATCATGCAGTGTCTACTTGTCAGAGAAGTTATTCAAGAGCTGCTTGGTTAGAATTACAAGACAGTGGACACAGTTAATGAAGACAGACCGGAGCAGTATGTGCGTAACTGTTCCTTTCTGTTTTTATTAACTGTGTCTCGTAACTCTAAGCGCTGCAGCTCATGGTTAATTAATTGTGTTCCAACTAGCCCATTCGCAGGCACTTTGTCGAAATGGGGCTGAGGTGCTGTTGCTCATGTTGTGATGCAGGTTTGCGAGGACGTACCGTGACGGCACGAGCTACTTCGTGCTGCTCATCATCACGGACGGGGTCATCAGCGACATGCCGCAGACTCTGGAAGCCATTGTGCAGGCCTCCACCCTGCCCATGTCTATCATCATCGTTGGTGTGGGGAACGCAGACTTCTCAGGTGAGCCTCCTTGCACCAGAGCTCCCTGGGCGCCAGTGGCAGCGGAAGGCTGAGAAAACTGGCGAAAAGTGTCACTCTTTCTCCCCACTGGGGAAAGGAAGAAATTGCTGTAAAACATTGTCGATTCTAAAACGGATGATCCAAACTGGCTAATCTTGAAAACATAAACGTTGAATGAGGTAAAAAGCACTTATTTACAATTTCACTTCATAAAAATGTCAATTAGCATTTTTTAACACATGGTTCAAAGCCTCTTGCTACCACGGAAGAAACTTCACAACCTATCCGGTCCGTCGACAGCAATGGTGAAAGTTGCCGAAATCTTTTCCACATTATTTTTTTTGGATGGTTTGCCCCCTTGCATCTATTACCTGCCGGGAAGACACCGCAGCCGCTGACTGTTGTAGCGTTCTTACTTGTCATGCTGCGTTCTTCAGGCGGGGCGCGCTCAAATGGAAACACATTGTTGTAGTTCTCGGATGCCTGTCCCCCTTGCCCTTATGTAAGGGGGACGAGCACATGATGAAAAGCCACTGCGTTTCTCATCATGTTGCATTCCCGTAGGAATGGGCCACTCGCATGTTAGCACATTGTGTCTTTGTTTGTGCCCTTCAACCCTTTGTACCAAGGCAGTGCAGGGAAGCCACTGCGGTGACGACTAGAAGTTTTGGAAAATTTTCAGTATAGCAGCTGGGAATCATGGTAGCTGGCACTGTATTAACCGGGAGCAAAAAATAGTGGGGCATTTTTAATGCCTGCGATTTTGAGCATGTGAACCGGGACTGTATTGACGAGCTTTTATTGTACTGATTTGCATCCACCCAGTCACAGCTGCAAAGGAAAGGCGTACAACTTTCACAGAAGTAAAAGCTGGACTAACACCGTTCCCACTTCAGGTTGTTAATCAGTTCATTCTCGCTCTCTCATCTGCAAGCAGTCCTGACTAGCTCAGTAGGTAAAGTTAACTAATGCCTAGGCAGGCAGCGATCCTGGGATTGAACCCCAAACCAGGATGAATTTTTCTTCAGCTACGAAGCTTGTGAAAGACACATGTGCTTTCCTTTGCAGTCATATGGCTTTGCTTGAGTGGGTGCTAATAGTGATTTATTACTCCCTTATTTACTCCATCTTGCTCCACCTTGGAAGATTCCCCCAAAGATTGGACTAATCCCCACTGCGAGTTGGAGCACATATGGCCTGGTGTTGGGCGAAGAAATTCGGCCACAGTTTGTGCAAATTCACTGCACACTTTTGAGAGTTCCTGCATTTACGTTCCTGACGCATGTTTCTACTTGACCAACGGCTAGTTCAGTGCCTCCTGTGTCAAATGGAATGTTCTCCGACATTTACCTCTGTGTTTGTTTATAGTGGCTCAAAACAGTATGTAGCTTCGTTATTAAATTTGAAAAAAGTCAACATTTTGGCAAGAGTCGGTATTGTTAAAGGTGCACTGAAGAGGAATCTGAACTTGTCTTTTTGCCGCGGGAACTCAATCTACACGTTCCGAGCGTTCTTAGAAACTGCGATTTACTGCCCTGTGTGGCAAATTTCCCCAATTAAATCGAATTAACGTCCGGCTCCCGCTTTTTTTTTTTTTTAATTCTGCCTCGTACGGTGGGCGGAGTCGACCAACGCGTGGAGCGCCTTTCACCCAGTCCCGTGGCGGCTTGCTGCTCTGCCATCAGCGGAGTAATACGTAGTAGTCCGTAGTAGCAAATAGTCCGCGCGTATTTTTATTTCTTCGGGCTTATTTTGCGGCTATATTATCTGCGAATGAAACTATTTATTCATGGAAACCTAAAAAACAAAATAAAGCGAAAGCAAAGCCTCCACGGGACTGGGTGAAAGGCGCTCCACGCGTTGGTCGACTCCGCCCATCGTACGAGGCAGAATTAAAAAAAAAAAGGCGGGAGCCGGACGTTAATTCGTTTTAATTGGGGAAATCGGCCACACAGGGCAATAAGTCACTGTTTCTAAGAATGCTAGGAACATGTGGATCGAGTTCCCGTGGCAAAAAGACATGTTCAGAATCCTCTTCAGTGCACCTTTAAGGAACCCTGCAGATGACTTAAAGGATTTAGAGAATGTGCTTTTATGACTGAAAAACCAACTCTCCCACTGGCTGCAGTGGCCTAGTGGCTTTGGCATTCGACTGTCGATTTCAGGGTTGCAAATTTTATTCCGACTTTGGTGAATCTATTTCATGGAGGCGAAATATGGAGCCACCCTTGTGTTGTGCGATATAGGACACCTTTGTGTTTTGTTTTAGCTCTGGTACAGCTCTTGTGAGCATTTCTTTGTTTTGCAAATGTAAGTGCTTTGACATGCCTAAAACGCACCGATTTGTTTACGCGACGACTTCTCACAACAGGAATGAGTAGAACGATGTACATTTGAGAACCTGAAAGCACTGTTGTCACCATGTGGGCATATGGGAAATTGTACAAGCAATCATCAGGAAGGGTGCGAATTTTTTCTGTGCAGTCAGCCTTCTGCTTAGTGAAATCAGATAACTGGAAAATTTTCTCCCCATTGGATGATTAGTGCCTGAAGGAGAATACTGATGTGGGCATATGAGAAATTGTACAAGTAGTCATCACAGGAAGGGTGCAAATTTTTTCTGTGCAGTCAGCCTTCTGCTTAGTGAAATCAGATAACTGGAAAATTTTCTCCCCATTGGATGATTAGTGCCTGAAGGAGAATACTGATGTGGGCATATGAGAAATTGTACAAGTAGTCATCACAGGAAGGGTGCAAATTTTTTCTGTGCAGTCAGCCTTCTGCTTAGTGAAATCAGATAACTGGAAAATTTTCTCCCCATTGGATGATTAGTGCCTGAAGGAGAATACTGATGTGGGCATATGAGAAATTGTACAAGTAGTCATCACAGGAAGGGTGCAAATTTTTTCTGTGCAGTCAGCCTTCTGCTTAGTGAAATCAGATAACTGGAAAATTTTCTCCCCATTGGATGATTAGTGCCTGAAGGAGAATACTGATGTGGGCATATGAGAAATTGTACAAGTAGTCATCACAGGAAGGGTGCAAATTTTTTCTGTGCAGTCAGCCTTCTGCTTAGTGAAATCAGATAACTGGAAAATTTTCTCCCCATTGGATGATTAGTGCCTGAAGGAGAATACTGATGTGGGCATATGAGAAATTGTACAAGTAGTCATCACAGGAAGGGTGCAAATTTTTTCTGTGCAGTCAGCCTTCTGCTTAGTGAAATCAGATAACTGGAAAATTTTCTCCCCATTGGATGATTAGTGCCTGAAGGAGAATACTGATGTGGGCATATGAGAAATTGTACAAGTAGTCATCACAGGAAGGGTGCAAATTTTTTCTGTGCAGTCAGCCTTCTGCTTAGTGAAATCAGATAACTGGAAAATTTTCTCCCCATTGGATGATTAGTGCCTGAAGGAGAATACTGATGTGGGCATATGAAAAATTGTACAAGTAGTCATCACAGGAAGGGTGCAAATTTTTTCTGTGCAGTCAGCCTTCTGCTTAGTGAAATCAGATAACTGGAAAATTTTCTCCCCATTGGATGATTAGTGCCTGAAGGAGAATACTGATGTGGGCATATGAGAAATTGTACAAGTAGTCATCACAGGAAGGGTGCAAATTTTTTCTGTGCAGTCAGCCTTCTGCTTAGTGAAATCAGATAACTGGAAAATTTTCTCCCCGTTGGATGATTAGTGCCTGAAGGAGAATACTGCGCATAACAGTATATGCGCCATCATAGTGCTAAACCCTGTTGCCACCACAAATGACTGACTGGCCTTTTTGCCCATTGTTGCCGCAGCCATGGAAACCCTGGACGGGGACGTGGTGCGAGTGAGCTCGCGGGGCCGCGCAGCTGAGCGGGACATCGTACAGTTTGTGCCCTTCCGCAAGTTCCTACAGGGCGGACCCTGGCAGAGCAACCAGATGCGGCTCGCCCGGGAAGTGCTGGCCGAGATTCCCGACCAGGTCACCAGCTACATGCTCAAGAACCACGTCAAGCCCGGACCGGGCCCCCAAGGCGCGTCCTGAGCGTGCGTGCGCTGTGCCAAAAAAAGCGCTGTAGACAAGTAGCCAGCAGTCTTTCACGTAGAGCTGGTCCACTCTCAAAGACTAGAGCAGCAGAGGCTGCAAAAGGCCAGTTGGGCTGAAAACCTCACTGCTGTGACTGCGCGTACACACTTTGTTGGCACTTGCGTCCGGCTCAAGGACAAAGGTACGAGCCCACAAGCCGCACACTCTTAGGTGTGTTCCAGTTTATTCCTGGTGAAATAAGCAGTGTGCGGTGTCACTGCTACGCCCCACCAGCAGGCACGGTGAAGCAGTTGTGTGGGTGCTGTCAAATTTCCAGTTTTATAACTGCCAAACATGCTTAAAAAAGACTTTGCAACTGGCTTTGGTAAGCAGCGCATGGCGTTTCTAAATACCAGTTACACTCATGCTCTGCGGATGATGCTTTTTGAAATATATAAACTTTGTTTCTGACACCATTGGTATGGGCTATTGGCTGGGTCCGAGTCAGAAATGGAATGAGCCTTAGTAGCCGCCATTTGCTTCGCCACTGACTTAACTGCTTTGCAGGGGAATTGGATTGCACCCTCTGTTTCGGGCTCTTTCGGACCGCAGAGTCATGCGAAGACAACGTACCTGCACGGTCTAGCTAACCAGAGTGAACAGTTAAAAGCACAAGTGAATTAAACGCAGAGTTGCATGCACTTTTGACTTTGACGGCAGTCTGGGAGAGCTCGAACGGGTGTCTAGCTCTGGCCAGTTTTCTCCATGCTTAAGAACGCACTTGCTGGAGGGCACTGACCAAAGCCTGGGCTTGCACACTTGTGCCTTTGCCTTCAGCCACGGGCAAGTTGCAGCAGGTTACAGTTATGTTGAACATGCTCAGCAAGTCGAACAACGGGGGCAGTAGAAGCATGCCGCTCCCGCTTTCGCCGTCTACCCCAGTGACAGACCGATTAGACTAGAAAAAAAAATCCAAGAAGGAACTTGGCTGCCATTGCGTGCCAACATTTAGAAGGTGAACTCAGGGTACGCATCAGGTCACAAAATTCTTTCATGGCAATAAGTATCCCTTCCCCTTTAGTGACAAAGTGACGTGATTTGTGTAGAAACTGCATGGTGACTTCACCTGTCTGGCTCGTTAGACATTTCTACTAGACACATCTACTGTAACTGTAGTTGCGGCTACTGCACTGGGGCAGACCTTTTTTTTTTTTCATATGCAAAAGCTAGCACTCTCAACTCCCTGTGTGGCAAAGCCAATCACGTGTGATATTTTCTGTGTCGGCTGCATGCCAGTGGGGCACTCACGAACAACGAACAAAACTCCCACACACAGTAGCTGCCCGCTCATTTGCTCAGAGACCCGGCGTGGTCGTCGGTGTGGAATCAACACACACACGCACACACACACTCCCCCTTGCCAAAAAAAAAAACGAAATGCCGCGCTCCCTCAATTTGACCTGCCATCACCCCTGCCTGGCGGCGGGTCTGTGTTGTTGTTGGCCTTGTGTTCCTCCATGCTGTTTTAACGTATGGGGCTTTCTACTGACTATGTTGGAAGCTTTGCGGTTATTTTTCTATTGGGCGACCGATCCACTGAGGGCACTGAACACGAATAAAGGAACCCACAAGTGTTTTCTTGTTTGGCAAAAAAGGAAATGTTGCACTGTCTTTACTGTGTGGTCATTATATTACGTGCTGGAGGGGCAGCCCGGGTCGTCTTTGGGGCTCGCCTGGCCGAAGAAGTCATTGTCCACAACATAGTGCACGCACTGCAGAATCAAATTCCGTTCGTGACGCACCTGGGGCGCCAACAGTCGTTCCAGGAGGGTCAGTCGTCTCTGCGGCGGCCGGTAAGTCTGAGGTGCTCGCGGCTGCGGTGGAGCCGCTCTAGCCGGCACAGAAGTTCTCACCTGCGTCGTTTTGACTGCCGCGCGCTTAGGTGGTGGCACGTACGACTCGTCTGGCGCCGCTGGCGTCGCCGGCGTCTCTGGTTTCGGGTCTTCCTGGGGCGCTTCGTCGTCGTCGCTGCCGCTGTTGTAGCAGGCCATGAGAGACGCCAACGCGCCGCTTACCAGAGGCGGAGACTGCGACGCTGTCTTTGTCGCCTTGCTCTCGCCGTCGGACTCGGAATCTGTGATTTGGTCCTGCTCGCTCGGAGTCTGCATGCCAACCGGCGCTTCCTTGCATGGTGGAGGCTCCTCGACCGCTGACTGCTGTGGAGGTGGTTGCGTCTGCTGCGGCGGCGTCGGCCGTTCATGAGGCGACGCGCGTCGACGCTGCCCGCGCTGTCGCCGCTTGTTGTTGCGCCGTGGGCGTCGTCGGTTGTCGTCGCGGATCACTTCGCGGCGAGCCTGCCGCTCGGCCTCGGCCGCCTTTTTGGCCTCGATATTGCGCAGCGTGGGGTACCGCAGACGCCGTTGCCGACGCCACTCTTCGACGTCGTCGACGGTCCCAACGGCGGCACTGCGGCGGATGAGCGGGTTGTCGTGCTGCAGCTTCTCGTGGAGAGCGACCAAAGCGGGGTCGGCGGCGAACGTGCACCCGTCCCTCGGGCACGCAACGTGACCGCCGAGGTGGCTCGACAGTTCTGCCTGGCCCGCGAAGCTCTGCTCGCAAGAGTCGCAATAAAAGTCCGACTCTCCCGAGAACGGACGCTTGCCTCCTCGTTGTAGCTGCTGCTGCGCGCCGCGATGCTGGCCGCGAACTTCTGCTGCACCTCTCGCGCGATGCTGATGTGCGGGGATGTGGAAGCGGGTGTTGCTGGCGTTGCCCAACGAGCAGGGACCCGGCGGAGCTTGGTAGCACGGTGGCTCTTCTTTCACCGGAGCCGCACGGAATGGGTTGTCCAGGACGAATTTCTCAACAGCAGCCATTGTGAAGCGAACACACTTTACGATTGTTGCTGTGAACGAGCACCGCGCTCTAACCGGAGCACATGTTTTTCGCAGTCACGCTTGCCGTAAACACGTGCACATACCACAACCGGAGCTGCCGGAGCGGTTATGCGGGTTATTCAGTACGGCTAGTAGGGCATGCTAGCTCTAAACAAGCTTCTAGAAAGAAACTCTGCTGTCGTTGGGTGTCGCTATTTGCGATTGTGATGCTATGCCAGGGCGCAGCCATCATCATGCACTGTAGAAAGGGCGGAAAGCTTGTTTCCTTGATCTCAAAACCTCGTTTGCTCCTCACCCATACACAAAACACAAACAAATTCCTAATATTTTTATAGTTTAAAACAACTTTAATAACAACGAAAACAGTAGGCTTGATCATCATCATTATTTAATGTGATGGTAAACGACCATAGAGGAAAAAAATATAGCAATCACTTTTATTTGACTTTTTGAATACTACTTTGGCACTAAAGCTTATTTTTGATTTATTAAAAAAGATTTATTAGCAAGTCGTATTACTTGAAAGGAGTAAAATCGACGTGAATTAATATTTGTTTGAGGATATCGTTGATATCTGTCGCCAGGAGACGCAGCAGTCGCTGCTTCCATTGGCTTTATATTGTGTCGGAGTCGCGCAGGGCGGCAGGGGTTACGTTATTATTCCAGGAAATTCCTGTTTTATGTAAGTGCTGTGCACAGCCTAAGGGCACTCTTGAGAAAATTGTTCGCCCGAAGGAGACGGGTTTCTCCTCGGGGTGTAACTGACGTCAATATTTGAACCCGCGCGGCTGGCAAGTCGTGTACTGCTCGTGTCGGCGGTGGTCGGAGGTGTATTGGTTTCGCTCAAAATTGTGCGTGCGTGTGTTCCGTGTGCGTAAAGTCACAAGATCGGAGGTCGCACGGTCGCGACACGTCAGGATCGTCCCTCGCGTCCCATGACAAAGGAATCGTCGTGACCGGTGACGGAAGGGGAGCGGGTGACCTTGGTGGCGTTGCTCCTGTGATCAGCTGCTGCTAACCGCCGCTCGACAGCGATGATGGAGGTGCGCGAACGGCGCGGCGCTTCGACCTCGGCCGCCGTCGCGGGCGGCGGCGGAGTGGTGGTCGTCCGACGCGGCACCGCGGTCGCCGCGGCCGAGCTCGAGGGCTTTCTGGACGACGCGTGCCTGGATGAAGACGAGACTTCGCTGGCGCCGCCGGGCACACCCGAGGAGGAGCGCGTAGACGAGTTGTCTCTGCCGGCGCGAGCCGCCGAGCAGGCCGAGCACCTCGTGCGCAAGGTGCTCGAAGAGGCCGAGCAGGCCGAGCAGCTCGTACGCAAGGTGTGGGAGGAGGCGTGGAAGGTGTGCCACTTCAGCTCGCTGCCGCAATGGCTTCAGGACAACGACTTTCTGCACCGGGGCCACCGGCCGCCCCTGCCGTCGTTCTCGGCCTGCTTCCGTTCCATCTTCCGCATCCACACCGAGACGGGGAACATCTGGACCCACCTGCTGGGCTGTCTGGCCTTCGTCGGAATGGCCGCGTACTTCCTGACGCGACCCTCGGCCGAGATCCAGTGGCAGGAGAAGGTGGTGTTCGCCAGCTTCTTCGCGGGCGCCATAATGTGCATGGGCATGTCGTTCACATTCCACACGGTGAGCTGCCACTCGGAGAAGGTGGGCAAGCTGTTCAGCAAGCTGGACTACTGCGGCATAGCCCTGCTTATCATCGGCTCGTTCGTACCGTGGCTCTACTACGGCTTCTACTGCGACACGCAGCCCAAGCTCATCTACCTGACCGTGGTGATCGTGCTCGGCGTGGCGGCCGTGGTCGTCTCGCTGTGGGACAAGTTCGGCGAGCCGCGCTACCGGCCGCTGCGCGCGGGAGTCTTCATGGGCTTCGGCCTGAGCGGCGTGGTGCCCGCGCTGCACTACCTCATCGCCGAGGGCTTCCTCAGCGCAGTCTACGAGGCTTCCTTCGGCTGGCTGTGCCTCATGGGCGCGCTGTACATCGCCGGCGCCCTCTTCTATGCTCTGCGCGTGCCCGAGCGCTGGTTCCCGGGCAAGTGCGACATCTTGGTGAGTACACGTCTTGTACTACAGTTGGAGCAGCATGAAAGGGAACATGCAAGCCTGTGGCGATACGGGCCGACCGCGCGCTCGCGGCTGTTCTAAATGTTGGACGGCACTCCCCGCCTCGCTTTCGTGCCGTTTGCTTTGGAAGCAGCGAGATAGCTATGCCCTACGAAGTGATCATTTGGTGGGTATACCGCTTTTGAAATTACAGCCACTGTACTTAAAATTGTTATTGCTCCCAAAATTGGGAGGGAGACCCCATTGTACTTGCGATGGGGTGCTCCGAATGTTTAGGACTGCTTCCGAAGCGCGCAGGCATGCGATTCATCGCCGCGAGCCCGTGTGTTCTCATTCATAGTGCTTTTGGTCCGAGTAGTCAGTTTCGGCACTGTCGAAGCACAAACCTGTCACAAACTGGTCCATTAGCCCATTCGTATTGGTCGGTATGTCTGCCAGTCCATGTGTGTCCATTTTGTTACTGTTTTTGAACATTCGTGGGTCGCTGATTCCGGCATTCTTCAGCGACACTTGCGTTACAGCGAATGCAGCTGCCCAGCGTCATTGAAAAAGACACGCTGGACAGGCGCTTACTAGCAACGAAGACGTTTACTGCGATGGTCGATATAAAACTTATCGAAAGATACAAAGCCAAGATAAACCAATAAGCAGTGTCGTCAGGCAGTGGCATGCCCGCGGGTGAAAGGAACGTGCACGTGGTTGTCTTTCCAAGCCACACATAGGAAAGCACGCATGCAAAGAAATACTGATAGCTCTGTTGAGAATATCGCTTGTAACGATCGAAGGCGACGCTATTACTCAGAAGCCATGCCCGGATACCAGTGGAACGAAAAGGTGTTAAAAATGAGCCGTCGCTTGTTAGTTGTTTGACAGAGCACGGCCGGACTCGAGGGGGGCGCGCGCTCGCGCGCCCCCCTCTAGACCGGCCGTGGACAGAGCGAACGTAAGGGGGTAGTTTAAACCCCATGTAGCGAATTTCCGACGCAACGCGCAGATCCCCGTTTCTCTCACAGCGGGAAATCTTTCGCTTTTAATATTCTCCTGTTTAACTAAATTGTGTTTTGTGCATGCGGAGTTCTCCTGCTCTATTACTTCTAGAGTGGTCGTTGTAACTCGGCAGTGCGGGAGAGTGGCGAGACTACATCGTACGGCAAGTGCCTAAAAACAGGCGTGTAGCACATCCACCCTTTCAACTTCTCTTTATTGACGCATCCTTGCTTTCATAGTAGGCGTCGCATTGCGCCACATGCGACCCCACTGCTACGCGCACTCATTGGTTCACGGCTCAACAGTTGCGACAAACACCTCGCCTGTACACGGCAAACAGTAGCTTTTGTATATTAACTGTTTGCTCCGCGAAAAGTGGCCGATGATTAAACGCCGCCCAAACAGACCGCAGGAAGGCAGCGGCGCTCGTGTCGTGTTGGCCTGCTGTCGTCCCTTGACCTTTTTCTTCCCCCCCCCCCCCCCCCCCCCCCCCCCGCTGTGTTTTTTCGTCGCCAGCTATATCTGTTTCCGCTTTGTTTGTGGGTGCTAGAACGTGGGAGTAGAGTATCGCAGTAGCCGCGGACGGCGCTTGAACACGAGTAGGATGTTCACAAGGGTTTGAGTGCTACGCGAACGCAATCTCTGCGCGTGTCACGGTACACCTTCTCAAACGAATGACGCCATCCGATTGTGGAAGCGTTGGGCGCCAGCCATCGCGTTGGCTCGTCAGCTTATCTTGCGCCTGAAAGCGGCCTGGTTTAGTTGGGGTTGGCTCAAATTGCTCGCATTTCACTCCGATCCCGTACGTGACATGCAAATCATGTTCGCGTTTTTTTTTTTTTCATGAATGCACGACACACACGCGCGGGACAACTTCGCATATCTTAGCGCATATAGACATAGTGTTTAAAATAGCATGCGGTACCAACAGTCCTCTTTCGCAACTAAGCTGACCGCGTCAAGTATTGTTCTGTCGACAGTATAGGGGTGAAGGTGAAAATAGGCAGTCGGCCGGGCGCGCCTTGTTGGACGTGTAGTTCTACGTTGACCCTTGAGGTCTGCAAGCACACCGTTTCGGATGCTGTGTTTGCTCCGTACTCGCACCAAATCCGGCCTCGTGGCGAGCTTTTTCGTGATTATTCTCGTCGTGAACGGAGAGCCGAGTGCTGCGTCAGCGAAAACCTTGACGCCTAATGTCCCCTTTACTCTGTGGTTGAAGACAGAGGCGCAGCCGACAGAGGAAAAAAAATATAAAATCGTGCCCGCAATTACCACCAAAAGTTTCATAACGACACATTTCTGTAACATTCAGGCACTTTTCTGTCATGCTGCAGTATTTTTCTGCAGTCCTGTCACTATACTATAAGGGGCACCACAGTATTGCTGGAAATTCTGTTGCTATTACAAGAATTTGTCGCTTCTACAGGTTCATGAACGAAAAGTACAAAAAAGAAAATGTGTTGTGACGATAGAATATTCACCCGCCGCTGTGGCCCAGTGGTTAAGGCGCTCGTCTACCGAGGCGGAGTATCCGGGTTCGAACCCGACCGCGGCGGCCGCGTTTCGATGGAGGCGGAACGCAAAAGGCGCCCGTGTGCTGTGCGATGTCAGGGCCCATCAGAGATCCCCAGGTGGTCCAAATTATTCCGGAGACCTCCGCTACGGCACCCTTTTCTCTCTTCTTGCACTCCTACTTTCCTCCCTTCCCTTACGGCGCGGTTCAGGTGTCCACCGCGATATGTGAGACAGATACTGCGCCATTTCCTTTCCTCAAAAACCAATTGACCAGTTGAAGATATTTTGTTTTTCGAAAAGTCTACCAGGCGTTAGTGTAATTAAAGGCCTGTGTTTGTGCCTTTACATAACCGTTGTGCTAGTTAATGCGATTGTTTCCAATGCATAGTGTAGCAAAAAATGCCATCTCGAAGCAGAATAAAGTGCGCCTGTTAGTAGTGCATGTACTGCGTATGCTTTTCTCCTAGTGTCTTACGCCCACCGTGCTCGGCTCGGTGTATCATGAATAATTGTTTTGAATTCTCTCTTGCGCGCCAGCCCTACCGCATTGTCGTTGGGAGCGTTCCAGGACAGTGACGGAAGGAATCCTGCCCGCGCCGTATTGCGCTGGCGCCAATGTGCAGCTTTTGTCAAAAGTATGCAGGCCAGCATGTTTTTCTGGGCCATGCTGCAGTAGGCGGTAGTAGGGAGCTCCACTGTGCGACCCAGTAGCGAACGCGGTGGCCCGCATATTTTTGACAGAAGACGCACATTAATCTTGCTGATGTCTCCTTGCTAGTTTGAAGGTATACGAGTGTGCCCTGAGAGAGTTGTGGTGTGATTCTGTTCGCAGTTCCACAGCCATCAGATCTTCCACATTCTGGTGATCGCGGCCGCCTTTGTCCACTACCACGGCATCACCGAGATGGCCATGAAGAGGCTGACCATGGGCGAGTGCCACGACGACTGAGCGAAAGAGGGAATAAAATAGGCTTTTGTAAGGACCACACATTTCAGTGTTTACAGACGTGCGGCCCTGCGTCCCGTCGTCCTGAGCCGTCCGTCGCTGTGTCTGATAGCACTGGATCTAGCCAGTGACACAATGGGTCATCAATCAAGCTGCATGACAGAGTCATCACTGAAACAGCGCAATAAGCGGGGCAGACGGGAAACAAAGCAGATGGGACAGGCGCTCTCAGTCCCATCTGCCTCCCGTTATTGCGCTGTTTATGAAACGAGTGTTCACTTGGCAGCCCGATAAGTTTTGCATATATATAAATTCTAATTTTGTGAGAAGTGTTCTCATTTTGATAGGTGTCACCTTAAAAAATATAACAAGCGACATGCGCTGAAGCCACACGTTGCGTTAAGTTGTACGTCGGAGGCACAGTGGTGCTGTCCGAATGTTGAACCGCCCTCTTGCCGCACTGCCCGATCATTCCTGCGGTGATGCACGCCAGATTTGCACCTGCTTTTTCGTCCACTTCTGCGGATCCTCACTTCAGTGCCTACATGTATCCTGGACCATGCTCACCCGTGTTACGACCACCACAGGCTGTGTGTTCAGAAACGTACGCTCGTGTAGTGTACAGACGCTGAGCACGCTCGTCTAAAGCACACCAGTGGTTCCCTGCGGAGCGAAGAAAGCGGATTTGTAACATATACGCACTAGGTTTTACGGGCAGTGCTGGCGCTCGAGAGCAGCCGAGTAGGCACGCACACGACCAAAGCACTTTTAGCGTGTCCCTCACGGAGTAGCTCACCTATGTACAGTCGCGGGTGAAAAAGATTAGCACACATGACGGAACACCAGAGTGCCGGAATGACAACACGTGGCGCTGCGGGTGGCGAAGAGGCTGATAACGAGAGTGCCTGGCCGTTCACATTCTACAGTATTAGGGGGGTTCAGCGGACTGCCACGGACAGCAAAATTACTGGCTAAAAGCAGCGCTATCATCTATTGTTCCCGCGAGTTCATTTTGACAAACCATCGCGGACATAAAAACAGTAATAAAAAGAAGCCGTCTTTGCTCATGATAACCGAGCCGAAATAAGTGCCGCAAGCACAGTCACATAGGGTCGGCACTTCAACGCTCGGGCGGCGAGTGCTTGATAAAGCTTACTTCCTGCCGTCCCCCCCCCCCCCCCCCCCCCTAGGCTTCAAAAATGGAAACGGCCCGACAGGCTGGTCTGCGTACCGCAGCGCCGCGTGGTGAGATATACGGATCCTGATCGCTAATGATCTGTGCTAATATTTTTTGCTCGCGACTGTACAGCCTTTGTCAAAAATTTGGAGCCAAGGGGGTTTGCTTCTGAGCCTCACTGTGTGGTTCGTGATGCAACTTCAGCGCTCCAAATTTCCTCTGGGTAAGATTTCTGGTTCTGCCTCCTTCAATGGGTAGGACTTCCCAGAATGCTTCAGGAGTCCCACTGCAGGGCTAAGAAGTAAACCCCCTGGGCTTTAAACTTTTGACAAAGACTGTACACTGCCTAGATGGCCGCGTAGGTGGGAGAATGTGTTATTCCAGTGGTCATAGATAGGAAACTTTATTGGCGTAGAATTTCTCCATCGAGGGTGGCCCTCTTAATCTAAGAGACCAGCTCGGGCTTTGTCCTTCACCTTGTCCTCTTACTTGCGGACCAGCAGAAGCTGGTTGCCGGCTAACAACAACAAGGGGTGGAGTGCTGCTCTTGTGGGATGGCGGATGGGCTGGCTGGGTGCTGCTCTCACCTTCCCACACCGTGTGGTAGAGGGTCGGGAGGCCTGCCTGTTTCGGTGGAGAGACTTCCGTGTCTGTTTTTAGGGAGAGAAGATGTTCGACATTGCTCCCGACACAACGCTGCTTCCGCTCTCTCTGTCTCTCGAGAGTGTCAATCGAAGCCCCTGCCTTCTCTCAAAGCTATCTTCTTGTTCCGGGTTCGGCCCTGAACAGAGAGATAGCTTTGATAGAACATAGGGGCTCTATGGGTAATCAGTGGGGATGCGTTTCTACAGTGGTAGCTCCTGTAGCTTTTCCAGTGTGTTCTTCATTTTGCTCACAGCGCAACAAGAATGGAACACGAGACGAAAGACTAACACAAACGAGCGCTGTTCTTGTTGCGCTGTGAGCAAAATGATGAATACTTACCAACTCGCCCAATTTTTTTACAGTAAGCGCAGCTTATGATGTACGCTTTGCTCCAATGACCTGTGACTTAACTGATCTTCGCCCTAGTTGCGTAAAACCAGGTGCTCCTTGTAGAGGGAAAGGGGTGGGGGGCTGCAGGAATATTTTTTTTTTTTTTTTTTCACAGTATCGAGTGGTTTAGATTATGGGATCCACGAATCCTACACTGCCGGAGTACCGCTTTGTGACGTCGTGGAGTACGCGTAGATCGTAGGTGACCTACCTAATAAAGCTGGAGCCGGCTTCAAGCCTCTGACGATGGCTCAGAATCCTCTGCGCTGGGGTGCCTTTGGAAAGGTGCAGTTCACGGCACGAAAATGGCGCAGACTGAAGAATTCGTTATCGCCGCAAGCTTCACCCGGAACGCATGACGCAAAGTATACGGTTCGCGCGAAGCGCCCACAATTCAGCGCGGCTGTCACTCCTTGGCACGGATGGTTGGCGACAAAAGAGAGCTTATTTCAGCGTAAAACGCTCTACGATGGCACGTATTAAAGCGGGTCAGAGGCGCGCATCGAGCGAACAGTGCGATGCACACACGGTTCTGAAAGATTGAGAGGCACTGAAACCTACTAAATCGCGCATGCTACACTGTTCTGTATTGTGGAAAGGCATTGGGGGGCCTCCCAGCAAACCAAAAACCTCTCAGAGACGTCTAGCTAGACGTCTCTGAGAGGTTTTTTGTTTGCTGGGCTCCACTATACATAGAACGGTCGGTGGAACGAATTAAAGGCGGCAGCGCTAACTGCGCTCGTTATCTGGAGCTGTGCTCTGTTATGAGCCCGTAGTTTTAGTGCGGAAGAAATACTTCGCGAAGTCTAACCGGCTCACCGAGTTTGAAGTTTGACCTTGGCAACAACAGCCCATGCAGAAATGAAGTAAGTATTGACGTGGCTGGGTTTCTAACCCGCAGTGGCTTGAAGAGATCGGCTTCGATGGCCACTGCACGAGAGTACTTTGCTATCGCCGCAGCCGATCTAGCTTCGTGCTAAGCTGGCTGGCCGGCCTCAAATAAAGATGGCACATGCCCACTACTTAGGAATGGCCAAGACGTGGTGATGAATTGCCGGGAACAAGAGCGTTTAGAGAAGGAAAAAAAAGGAGTAGTAACGGAGTATAGGCTGACAGATTGGACGACGCAACGACAGGGGACCTGTTAACTACGAGATCGAAGACGAGACAATGGCTTTATGTGCAAATTCGAATACAGAAATGTAATGTTTCAAGTTCGCACTGACTGAGAGCGGGGAGGGAGGAAAAAAAAAAAACCTCAGAATGGGAGGCGCTGCTTTTCTGGAAGGAAATTTTACACAGCATAGCGCACACTCCTGTTGCTTCTTCCATGAAAAGAAGCGCCAATGGAAAAAAACAACCGTAGTTGACAAAGGCAGACCCAACTGGTGAAACGGAATTTGTAATAGGCCCCTCCTCAAAGAAGAGAAGCGGCGGCTTAACGGCAGACAATGATCCATTGTCTCTGGTTCGGCTCAAAATGGGCACAGTGGGGAAACCGCCAGACCAGATCTGTGAAGGTAGAAATATACCAGAGGAACCCGGCAACGCAAGCGCTTGAAGGAGACCTCCTGTCTTCTCTAGCGCCAGTCTTCGCTACTCCAAGGATGCAGAAGATGCTGATATTCGGCAGATGAAGTAAGAGCCGAGGCAGCAAATTCCTGAAACATTGTGTAGCTGCGAAATCTCACAGCAGCTGTGTATGCACAGGTTGGCAGGACAGCAGTACTTGGGCCGCAGAGAGAGGCCCTTGCTAAGGAGTCTGCAACCACATTTAATTGAAAGCCCACGTGCCCCGGTACCCAAAGCAACCTCGCCGAATTTAGATGGAAAGGGGTCAGGAACTTAAAGAGGCGTAACGCCCGAAACTCGGCGGGTGTGGATAATGAAGAGCAAATAGAGAGTCCATCAAACCATGCATGACTTGTGAAACGGTAGGATCTAATTTACGTAAGTCTAAGATTACTGCTAATAATTCGGCCAGATAAATTAGAGTGTAGTCAGGTATCAGGAAGACGGAGAGTAAAGAACCAACCCAATGAAGGTGAAAAAATGCCCACACCTCCTTTTTCGCGATCCTGCGAGGCATCGGTAGCAATGAGAATATAAGAAGGAGAGGACCTTAGGTGGTCCTGCAAAAAACCGTGAAGGAGAGGAAAGGGCTGCAGCTTTGCATTCGATGGGAAAATGTCATCAAATGCAATTTTGACAGAAGGAGAGATGTTTTACATTGGGCGGACATCTGTGAAATTAATATTTAAAGGATCAAGGGGAGACTGCATGACACATATCTGCGGAGTATGCAAACGAGACCAGGCGACGCTAAAAAAGACTGCAGGTTGACTAAGAAATATTAACCAGAGTTGTGATGGGGTGAATCTCACAAATTTAAAAGTGCTTGAACCGCTAGAAGGCGAAACATAGCTGATAAATATATGGGATTTGCGCCTCAGGATGCAGGACAGCATTGGCGACATATTTTGGAAGCCCCAGACAGAGGCGCAACGCCGCACGCTCCGAGAGCACAAGAGGGCGAAGTTTATAGGCAGGAGCTCCTGATAATAAAACCAGCCTAACTCTAAAATAGGGCGTACGTACAGTCGGGGACAAAAGTCTCCGGACCACGAGTTCCTCAAACGAAGCTTATAGCTCTACTATCAGACAGCGGCTAGAGACCGCACTTGTGGAGATGAAAGAACAAAAAAATAACTATTACCTCCAGAAGTGTGGTCTCCAGCCGCCGACTAATAGCAGAGCTATCGGCTTCGTTAGAGGAACACGTGGTCCGGAGACTTTTGTCCCCGACTGTACATTTTAGAAATCAGCAGAGTGTGTGCTTTCTCATGCCTGACCTAGCACCGCAAAACCTACGCAGGATTTCAATGCCCCTAACTCCTTTTGCAGAAATTTGCTCAGTGTGTGCCCGCCAGGATAGTGTATAGTGTCGTATATTACTCCGACATACTTCACCGTCTGAACTTGAGGAATTATGGGATTTCTATTGCCCACGCTTATATTCGCAGGATGAGAAACCGGGAAGACTAACAATTGGCATTTCTTCACATTGAGGGACAGATGAATTTCTCTTAACCAGCTGTCAAGAACATTGAGGTAATTCTGCAAGGTTTGATAAAGAGTGAATATCACTCGCGAAGACAAAAAATGCGATATCATCTGCGTACACATAAGTTTTCACATTATGAATGCATGGAATTGAGCTTCGAAAGACGTTTAAAAAAAACGGGAGAGAACTGACCCTTGCGCTATACGCCTCTTGTCTATCGAAATCTCCTAGAGGAAACACCGTTTTGTCAACAATAAAATTCTCTGTTTTCCAAGAAAGCAGAGGTCGAGGACGAAATATAGTTTGGGAAATTAAGATCCTGTAATCTGTGTAGCAGCGTCGAGCGCTCAACTCTGTCATAGGCTTTACTGACATCCAGAGTGACAAGCGCGGCAAGCTGTTTTGCGAGCTAACTTGGTGGTGGTGAAAACATTCATTAAAAATGACCAGGAGGTATGTTTAGATCAGCCCGTAAGGGACCGATCCTTACAAACACTAGGTGGAGGTCCCTAGTATGGGACCCCAGTGGCGGTTGCCGCCGCCCGGGCGCGCCCGACTAAGGCTTGTTGGGCCTGTAAGTCGTGGCAGCCGAGCAGGGTCGCCTCCCAGTCCTCCCAGGTTGGGTTGGGGATGGGGGGAATAGCGGGGTTGGAGGGGCAGGCCCACACCATGTGATAGGTGTCAGAAGACACTGCACTACAGTGTGGGCAGCTGCCGCTAAAGGAGGGGTCAAAATGTTTTAGCGCTGCCGAGCACAGCAATGTATTGGTGAGAAGGCGGAGAAGGAGCCGCTCATCCGCCTTCTTCAGGCCTTTACATGGGCTAGGGTAAAGGCGATTACAATTTTTGATAATATGTTGTAATATCTTTGAATGTACAGACCGGATTAAAATCGGGTTCCTGATCGGATGGGGAGGAGAAAACAGCCCGGTGAGAGAGCGCGCGGGCGGCTGCGTCTGCTGCCTCGTTTCCTGCCAACCCCTGATGAGCAGGGGCCCATATGAGGTAACGGTGTGCGGGGTCCGTATCCCGTATGCAATTTTGGTAGATTCGATAGGCTAGGAAGGGAGTGCAGCCTTGTTCGACGTTCCGACAGGCCCCTCGCGAGTCGGTGATTATGTATTTTGAATCGGAATGTGAGGATACGACTCTCGAGGTCTGCCTGTGCACACCAAATCGAACAGCCCGACCTGAAGCCAATTTGACAAGGATTCAAGGGATCATTCGCAGAAATGAAAGACATGACATGACTGAGCAGGACCCTTTCCACCAATTTCACTAGGTTCAATGTTAATGAAATAGGGCGTATGTTAACGCTACCCTTGCTTCTTAAAAGGCAACGGAACTATTTCCGCAAGACGCCACTCATGGGGTACCCAAGGACCTTTACTGGAACGGTTAACTAGAGCCAATAGGTCTTCAGCGAGTTTTAGAACGCGCTAAACCTATCGGTATATAAGCGGGGTAGGGGAATAGCAGGGCGCCAGTGCGCATGCGCAGAACAATAAACTCCTAAAGCTCCCTTATATTGTCCCGAAGCGGCAAAGGGGGTTTGAGGGACGCAATAATGGAGGGTTTCGGGTTAATTTCGATGACTCGGGGTTTTTCTTTTTTAGTGCACGCTGACATCGCACAGCGCACGGGTGTTTTTGCAATTCGCTTCCATCGGAATGCGGCCGCCGCGACAGGGATTCGATCCAGCATCCTTGGGATCAGCAGCAGAACGCCACAGAACCACCACGGCGGTCGAGTATGCTTACGCGTGCTGAGACCCCTAACAATGCAGACGATATGGACAAGCTTGACAAACTACAAAACAAAGCAGTACGATTCCTTATTTATAAGTACGACGAAAAAAACCTGTGTCTAGTGGTAAGCGTACCCTACTGGGATGAATGAAAGATCGTCGGCAAAATATCTGCCTTAAATTTTTTCGTCGCATTTCCTG
Organism: Amblyomma mixtum; assembly: GCF_055824585.1. Classification (NCBI taxonomy): domain Eukaryota; kingdom Metazoa; phylum Arthropoda; class Arachnida; order Ixodida; family Ixodidae; genus Amblyomma; species Amblyomma mixtum. The sequence continues at coordinate 9,603,231 of NC_143018.1, read as the reverse complement.
TTCACACACAGGCGCAGGGCAGGAAAAAAACATGAAACCTCCATGCTATTTTTTGCGAAGAAGAGACCGCGATCAGAAAATGAAAGTGTATTCATTCCGTTGTAAATCGTTTCGCTGTTCTTTTTTCATACAAACGGCTCGCAAATAGGAGCAGTTTGCTGCCCGAAGTGGTTTCGATAACTAATAGTGATGCATTTTGCCACGCTTGAGCTGTGTTTTAAGTTTTGGATAATTATGTGCGTTTTTCAGGCGATGTAGGCACTGAATAAAACAAATAAAAAGTATTCGGCAGTCTTTCCACATGTGCGCAGCAGTTGTAAATTTACAAACCTAATTTCGTATTGTACTACGTCCGTCTACATGCGGCCAGTGGAATATATTCAGGGCTGTCTTCGTTCTAAAGGAGTCTTGACAGCAGGCCAGTCTGCCAGTGCATAGGCGTCTCAAGTTTATCGGCGCTCAAGAGCTGCGCATATCGCTTCAAAGCAACAGCATTAAGAATGCAGTTCGGCGGAGAACACGCGGCGTCGTAGTTGACGTGTCGAGAAAATCCTGATTGATCGAGAGGGTCTTCACGTCACACGTGGAGCTGCGGAATTGAAAAGTGATTAAGATATAAGATTAACTGCGATTATAAGCTCGCAGCATGAATGAAACATTACTATGACATGTTTGAATCTAAAGTAAACTAAGTATTCAGGAAAGGAAGATGTAGTTAATCAGATGGGCATCGCACCCACAAACCTTGGGTCGCGAGCCAGACACGCTACTACTAGACCATCGAGGCATGTTCGTTCGGAACAGTTAAAATGATGCCTTGTGTGTCTCGTGGTGAATAAAAGAAAAGAAATGGACAAAAAATGAAATCGATAACCAGAATTTGAATTGAGTGCACCTTGAATTTTTGCCATTACCTACATCTTACGCCTCTTAGTTGACCCCTGTTCTGTGCCATTCTGTAGACTTTGCCTTGGCAAGAGTGCCTTCCTTGTTGTCTCTTTCGGAATTGCAATTATTTTCCTCCTCACGTTCTGCCTATGTTTAGTGCAAGTTCCCTGTTCTCAAAGAGCTGCGAGTGGCGCGGAGTATGGCACTTCTCTTCCCGTTTCCACATCGTTAGTTTCTCTCGATGTCTCCCCTTTCTTGCTTTCGCTTTACCATGTGTCTGTCTCCTCCTTTACAATTCGAATGGATAATCTGAGGTCGTGCTTATGGCCTCGCCCGAAGGGGTCAAGTTCACGAATCTCCTAGACCCAGCCACTCTAGTCTCCGTTCGCGCTCGAGGGCGAGATACCCGTGAGTGCGTTTTCACTTTGAGTGTTTGTCTTGGCATGGAGCAACGCTGCGCACTCCCCGTCGCCGCCGCATGTCCTCCCGGTTCTCAGAGACTATGGAAATTTCCAATCTCCGATGTCTCTGGACGCACTCGGCTCGTTGTGCGGCTCATACACGGAGCAGCCATGCCGACAGCGTCCGAGCCGTTTTTCGAGGAAAAATAGATCTCCACCAATCTGAGTGGGTGGTTCGACGTTCGCGCGATGGGCGCGCCGCGCTCGGAGTACCACTCGAGACGCTCCCATTGCATGCACACAGGTATATATATATAGTGTGTGTTCAATGTCAGCGCATGCTTGACGAGCAGTCACTCACGCATGCATCGAGTGGTTTGCTGCGCCGATAATATCCCCCACCTTTCGAATCGACAGTTATCTGGGAAATTTCCATGAAAAATCACTGCGACCTCCACGCTGTACAGTCGTGGACAGAAGTCTCCGGACCATGTGTTCCGGGAACGAAGCCGATAGCTCTGTTATTAACTACCGGCTGAAGACTCCACTTCTATGGATGAGAGAACCGGATTACCATTTTCACCTACACAAGTGTGCTCTTCAGCTGCCGGCTAGTAATAGAGCTGTCGGCTTTGTTTGAGGAACACTTGGTCCAGAGACTTTTGTCCCCGACTGTACACAGCTGGTGCGGGGAAGCTGCCGGCAGTACAACGCAGGGCAACACAGTTCCGCCAATAGCCATAGCAAACAACCTCAGTTTCTGAAAAAAAAATATATATATATATATATATATATATATATATGCTATCAGCTATATACGAGGGGGTACCCAAAAGAAACCGGACTTATTTTTGTTTGAACTTATTTGTTCACATTTTAAGCACACACCTTCAGTCTCCTTCAAAGTATTCCCCACTTGCAATGATACGCTTGTCGAATCTTTCATTCCATTTTTCAAAACATTGTTTAAATTCATCTTTTGTGATGCTTGACAGTGCCTCCGTCGTTTTTTTCTTCACCTCAGCAACATCAGCGAAACGCTTTCCATTCACCTATATTTTCATTCTAGGAAACAAAGAAAGTAGCACGGGGCAAGGTCAAGAGAGTATGAGGGTTGAGGAATAGGGGTCATGCCATTTTTGGTCCAAAATTGTTGTAGAGACAGGGCTGTGTGAGCAGGGGCATTGCCATGATGGAAAAACCAGTCACCCGACCGACACAAATCTGGCCGCTTCCACCGCACACTCTTGCCCAATCTTTTCAAAACATCCAAGCAGAAAGCCTGGCTAACTGTCTGACCCTGCGGAACAAATTCTTAATGGACGACTCCTCTCACGTCGAAAAAACAAATCAGCATTGTTTTGAGGTTTGGTTTCTCCTGACGAGCTTTCTTGAGGCGAGGTGAATTTGAAGTTTTCCATTGGCATGATTGTTGCTTTGATTCAGGATTCGATTCAGGAACACTTCAGTTGTCCCCATAGCATCGTCCTTGTACGTCTTTCTTAATATTTCAAGAGTTTCCATTCAACTTTTTCCGAGCAAAAATCAGAATTTCACCGGCGCGCACTGTTCACGAAAATCAGCCATTGCAAAAACGACATTCACACAAAACAGTCGTCACTCTAAAACTCTGCATAAACTAGTCTGACCTCCTTCAACGACGGCACTCGGCTTACTGACTCTAGAATGTTCGTTCTATGCGCCCCTAGTGGCAAAACGCGGTACCATAGAAGCTTTGCCGACCAAAAAATTTAGTCCGGTTTCTTTTGGGTACCCCCTCGTAGGTATACGTTTGAGGCATGAAATATCACATTAAACTGCGAATGCTCCCGCTAAGCGCGCTGGGTCCAACTGCGGCACGAATGTATTCCCACAGGTAGCGCTTGCGTGGTTGGTGACGGAAAACAGTGCCTGTGCTCAGCTCATCTGTGTTTTCCTAGTCCTCCCATACTGTCACATGTTGTTGCCTTTATTATTTCCTGTAGAAATGGCACGCACCCAGGACGGGAGATTGCTCGCGGTGTTTGGTGCCGAGCCTGAAAAAAGAAAGGTGATGAAATTTCTGCTTGCAGATAATTTAAATGAAGCTCATGTATTCTTCCAGAACTTTTTACCAAAATGAGATTTTAGTTGTGCAGGCAGCAAGGTGAGCCGTCAAATGTGTACAAAAATTCCCCTCAGGTATACAAAAAAGTGAGGTACCGTATCAGCGCATACGTGTTGATGCATAATATTTGCAAAGCTATGCCAACACTTTGAGCTCTCAAAAATAGCACTCGAAAGAAAAAAAAGCAAACGAAGCAAAAGCATGTCATAAGATTAGCTCGAAATGACTCACATCAAAACCACTGGCAAACTGTCTGCGTAGAAGCAAAGCACAAAAAAAACAAAGCAACTTTCAACGCTCAAGCCGTAATCACTGATGTACCTGTAAAGATAAGCACCGCTTTATTAGTGTTTATTGTTTTCTTATCGCTTCCTCCTCTTATTTCAAGCTTATCTTGATACAATGGATAACCCATCCATCCATGCATGCTGTGTATAGGGCAGACGCTATGCGTGGCTATGTATATGCACACAGTATGTCCGCTTACAAATGTTCGGGTGGATTTTGCTTTTCTCTCTCTTAGCTTGCGTGTGGGTTTTTAAAGGCGCTGAATTGGTAGTTCGAAAACAGTCGAAGCCTTAAACGGGAGCATTTGAGGACAAGTAAAAGTTGGTCTGTATCGATAGGGTATCGCGTTCGAACCATAGAGGGACCGCCCTCACTAAAGGAGCTTTTATAAGCTATATATAGTCAGGTATACAACTCAAGAACGAAGCGGAAGATGCCCCTCAAAGGAAGGCCACCAGCCAATGGCGTAGACCGACGCCGCGGTTAATCCGAAGCCGTGGTTATACCCTTTCATCTGTTTCCCTCCTGCGATTTCACGCTAGCAGTTCCAGGGGTCAAGGAGAGGAGAGAGAGAATCGGTCAACGATATTGGCTGGAGGGGATCTTTTGAAAGACTTTTGCTCCTTATTACTTGAGTTGTATCCGACTGTATAGTAAAGAACAATAAACGAAACATGGCTTTTTAGTAAAATGCATGCGTCAAAGTTTTTTTCCCGCCGCGGATCCCAGAGTCCACGCTACAACGCCATTCACACAAAACAGTGGGAATTAGTCCGTTTCGGTGTGGACGTTAAGAATTCTAATCAATTGACGGAAAGATTATTAAATCCAATTTCCTCGCCGATAAATGCTTCTTTTGCTGCCGGACAGATGTCAGCATTATCAGAAAGAGGCAGGAAATCAACGTTTACTGAGAACAATTGGATGGAGTTGTCCTCAGGGCCCATTTAACAGAATGCATTTTTATTGCGTAAGCAATACTGCGCCAGGTTTGGAGCCGTCGCGTAGCTCCCGGCGGTGGCCACGATTGACCTTTAGCCGCAGCGAGGTCAAAGAGATGGAGCGCCGTTGCCATAGCAACCGTTTCAGCCGCGCTTCACCAGGCGGCAGGACCGTCGCTGCGCCGCCGCCGCTGCCGCGCGCCTAGTCGCGCGCTCTCGACGCATGTGTCGGAATGTGGAGAGAGGAAGCGGGAGGGAAACGGGGAATAAATACGCGTGTGCGCCTCGGACAAAACAGTTGGCGCTTGCTTACGCAACTTGCCCGGTTTAACCTGAGCTAAACCTCAGTTAATTTTTGCCTTTTCCAGGGTTAAAAAGTGCCTGTCATTGCTGTACCGCCGTAAGCGCTTTGTTATGCCGTTACGGTTACCGTTTGTAATTCTCTTTTTCCTGTCCATATATAAGTTCCAGCGTGCGTTCCAGTTCTTACCAGAGCTGGAACTGACATGGCAATGGTGAGGCGGAACCACATCGCTTCGAAAGCCGTATCGCTTCGCCGGTTCGATTGCCAGCTTGGGAGGTCGTGTCTCTGCCTCTACATACCGGACATCCCGTTTGCATGCCGATGTATTTTGGTGGTGGCCATAGGTGTATCTGTATCGTTCAGGCTGAGGATGGCGCGTACTGGCGGAAACAATACGATCATGCGCGTGGCCCCACCGTGCACGCGTCACAGATGTGGCGGAACTGGCGTCGAAAGTGGCACACATTTCCGTGGTTGTAAAGGGTACATAGCTGTTCGCCTTTTGTGCATTCAGAGAACTCGTACTAGATGCGTACTCGAACACCTGGCGCCAGCTTGAAACGCTGTTTTAACGTAATGGACTAATAGACACGTAGTTGTAATTGCGTGTTATAAATTCAATTATATATTATTTAGCGGTCGTAGGCGAAAGTCACGCTGTGATCCATGTATATTAATGCCTAACGCATCATTTGAAAGAGGAAAACACGCAAGGAAAAATTTGGTGGTGTCTGTAGACCTTGTGGCGACTCGCCCCGCTGTTTCGGCCCCTTTAGGGTTTGCTTCCCTGCGGTGTCCTCTTTAGTAACAAGGAAGGGTGCCGGTGTCGCAGCGACACGAGCGCCACGGACAGCGTGATTACTGCGCGCGGGAAACAATTCTATCTTCAGCCCGGGAACTCGTCGCGTCCGGATGTTTCGGCGCTGCGCTCCGCTCTCCCTAGCGAAGCGAGACCTCAGAATTGGGTATAGGTTGGCGAGGGCAGCCTCGTACTCTTGGCATCTGTAAATGTTTCAATAGAGTGGACACTTTCGCCGGCAGCTGCCGAGCTCCATGCACTCCAACTTCCAACATTTCAAGACAACCACAAAAAAAATGTCTACTGATATATATTACGCTATCCTTGAAGTAACATCCTTTACCTGGGGGCCTTTAAGGTGTATTTTGAGACAGACAGAGTAATGTGGGCAGACAAAAAAGAAATAAGAATAATACTGCCCAGCCCGTACCACCCAGACAGAAAAATAAACCCGTGAACCTCACGGTAATGGCAGTCCGCAGTTACGCTCACATGCGAGAATTTTCTTTTTCTTGGCACCGCTACCATTCGAGCCCTCTGTGGGCCTGCCACTCGGCCAGAGCTCCGGGTACACTATATACAGTCGGATACAACTCAAAAACGAAGCGGCAAATGCTCATCAAAGGAGGCTCTCCAGCCAATGGCGTCGACCGATTCTCGTGACGTCATGTTTAATCCCCTTGCACCCGCCGGAGGGACGTCGCGGAGATGCCCTTCGAAGTGCATCTTCCGCTCCGTTCTTGAGTTGTATACGACCATAGGTTCAACGAATGTGTCACTTAAGTTTACGGACACTTGGTCCGCATTGTGCCTACTGCAGTGGCAGCTTGAGAGTTTGTAATTATCTGGATATGTGCACCCATGCTGACGATGCATTCTGAGTTTGATGAAGGCACAAAAAAGCGCGTCTTTTCCTGCTTTGTCGGGAGGATGGAATGTATATTACTAACGTTTGTGCGCACAACTTGAGGGCAGGGAGTAACTCTGAAAGAACGCTGTCGTAAAGCTGAGACCTCCAGGTGGCGTTGGTACCTCGCCCGGCACGCACCAACCTTGGAATTCCTCCTCGACGCTGCTGACATACACAGGTCTCGACATTCGGGAGGGAATGCGCGCCCTTGGCTGTCCATTGCGTTGAACATATAGAAGGTCAGTTAACGCGACGTGCTCTGACTGCCACACAGCTCATTCTCCTTGTTTTGACAGCTGTGGCTTTTATAGCACTGAGGTCTCATGGAAGGTAACGGATTAGTTGCCTTCTGTATCATCCTCCCGTCGTTTTTATCCAGACATATTGTAATGCTTGTGTTGGGCTTTGTCATTTTCGCTCAGACAATACTTCCTTGAGCTTCCAAAAAATCACTGTAGAGTACTGCCAACTGTAATTTCGTGTCTCTTGATCAATGAAAGATACAGTCGATGTTCATACCATGTCTAGAATTGTGTGCCTTTGGCACTCCCATAGAAAAATTACCTATGAGCGTCCATTTACAATCTCAGGGCAAGATAAGTCCGTTATGGCCGTTTACGGTCAGCTGTACAGAGCCTAATGCGTGCTTATAGCCAGCTATTGAAAAATGTATGCCGCTGGGTCTATAGTTTTGAAACCATACAGATTTGGTTTCGCTGAATGTAGAAAAGTGTATGTCCCTAAAGATATAAACCAGCAGCGCTTTCTCAGCAGCTGTATAATTTTTTTTTATATACTGTATAGCCGTTCGCCGCATACTCTCTCCAGTTTTTTTATTCTTTGTTTCTCGGTGGGAGCTGACTATAGGATCGAAGATTTGAGTCTGGGCTAGTTGGTGTGACATACTAGAAGGCACACACAACAGCCTCGTGTATGTGTGCTCCTTTCTGCGTGGCGTCCGTTTGTTGGCTGTTTTCTAGTATAGGATCGTGCTTACTATAGGATGCTGCGGTGTTTCCTGCAAGTCTTCGATGGTAACCCGTTGTAGGCGAAGCGTTTGCAGCAACGTCGTGGTAAACCAATACACTCACCTTGTCTCGCTAGGTTTAAACTGCCGATGTGAACTGGATCACCATCGCAACTTATACGACAAGACATCCTTGATTTTTAACAGCGATCCCTACTTCAGCCACAACCTTCGTCACAAATGAATTAAGCAAGGTTGGAAGGAGCATCCTCTGAAATAAAAAAAAAATCTACTCCTTCAACATTCTATGCTCTCGAGCTGCACTGAGAGGCGCGTGACAAGGTATCTGCACAGCAGTGCATGACACTGCGCGTGCAAGTCTCTCTGAACGCTGTGGACGGAAACTTACCTCGTTTTACTGAGCAGTTTGTCAAAGGCACTTGGTGTCTTAAAATTCTGACCTCTTGCTTACAGCGTTTACAACTGACATGCAATCGAAACTTAATGGACGCTGAAGTCAACACCTTCAATTTTTCCCGCTGCTCAATTAAAACGTGACGCCAAGACCGAAAAGGACTCCGTGATCACCGTTAGGAAGTGGATGACAGTGTAGCCTTGCCCCAGGGATCCGCAAAAAAAATACACCTTGCTTGCTAAATCGGCCGGCGGTGGAGACATATGCATTTCGTTTCTTGCCTCTTTTTATAGCTCATAAAAGCTCCGCTTTCAAAGTAGCCTCTTTGCCAATAGAATCCAGTAATCCATTGATGAAGGCACACTTTAGTTGTCCTCAGCCTCCTTTACATCTCCTGCTGTATTGGTCATACTGCGCTGTCCACACAATGCGTGTCCCCCACAGTAAGTCGAGCGGAGAGTTGAAGCCCAGTGTTTACAAGTTCCCCATCTGAGCAAACAAACCACGGCTTCCCAAAACGGGAGCCATTGATTTTCATTAAGGTTTCATGTTTATCGATTCAGCGAAATTCCCAAATTAACGTAATTTTTGTACCTCCCGCCACGTTCACGCAATCGGTTTTGAATCTGTACGGTTGCACAGTCACAGTTAACAGCACCACCGAAAGTATACTAGGTTTAGATGGGCTGGAAAATAAACCTATTGTAAAAAAAAGCTCTCTGCCATAAAAAAGAGAGAGAAAGGAATTTTAATGAGGGAAAGGTGGAGAGGTCGGCCGGTGGTAACATGGCCCTGGCCTGCTACTCCACACAGGGGAAAGGGAAGAGGAGGAAAAGGAAAGTGCGAATGAAGGCTGATGATGGCATAATACAATGAGTTTCTCAGGTGATGTCTACACACACACACACCACACACACCACACTGGCTGGCATTCGCATCGCGGTGAGTAGACGCACATAAAACTCATAAAACTGGTGTCAGCAATACAAACACCGACACATGTCATTAACCATGTAGGTTGTGCACAGGCGGTCACAGACGAGTATCCAGGCCTGTTTCACACATGCTTCTCAAAGCTGGAACGATCTAGCTGAAAGGACTGCAATCAGTCTTTTGACAGAGCGTTGTGCTTTGAATAAACATTCATTCATTCATTCATTCATTCATTCATTCATTCATTCATTCATTCATTCATTCATTCATTCATTCATTCATTCATTCATTCATTGTCTTTTATGCCTAACCGCGGTCGATCGAATGCTTCAGTTTTCCTACAATACTAAATAAACAATGGCTTATCAAACGACACAGCCTCTCTCCCCCCGGCATCCCGTCAGGCACCTTGGACGACGAGAGATTTTCACACGCAGTAGCAGCCAATCTATGTACATTTATTTACATGGGCAGCAGAGCGACAGTCGCCGGTGGCAAGCACGCCACACGCAAACGCTTTCAATACGGCGTGCAACGCAGGGGCAGCGACCAGAGATGGCACGATGCGCTTAAAAGCTGTCTATTGCTCTTTTCTGCACAGCACGTAGCGAAAGCGGGGAAACGCTGAATCAAAAACCACCTCTTCCTTCAGTTGGCAAGGTCGAACAGGCGTGCCACTTATGCCTGACGGTACCGCTAGGCGACACACAGATGTGGCCATGCATGGTCCTGCCAGCATTTCTATTCGCAGTTTTTTTCGCGATTTGTGGTCCAGACAGTCCGCCTGGAGTTCCCGGCAAACGGTTGTGGTGGTTTTTCGGGACCTAATTGTCCTAGAATATTTCTACGAGCAACAAACAGCCAAACGCATACTTGCATCAAAAATATCTGCAACGCTAAACTATTGCCGGGCAGTTTAAGTCTTCAGTAAAACTTGGCGCTTGGCTAGTTGGAAAGATATACTTTTAAAATGAAATAGCGGCGCTCAAACGACCTCAGGACTACGCAAAGACGAGAAGACATACATCGACGCTTCGTGTCGTCTGCGGTCGGTTGTGCTTCGCTATTTTTACTCTAAAAGTCTGTATGTTTGCTCCCAGGTGTCGCGACAATACGTAAGTTCCCAAATCTGGAATCGGTCATATTTTTATATATGTACGGCCTACGCTGAGTTCCACTGTTTTGCGTGCCCAGACTCGTGCCGCTCGTGCGTCGCAAGTCGTACTGAGAGGGCTCGCGCGCGCAGGCTTGGACGCCGGCTTGCATCGGGGGCGTCTTCTGGGCCACGTCGTCAGCGGCTGGTGCGTGCAGACTCGGCTACAGTGCGGGGGAATTCGAGACCGTAGTTGCGCTGTGGGGCGGTTGCAGAGCCGAGATGGGCGGTGGCGACGACCCGGGGAGCTGGGCATGAAAGAGACGCAAGTCGTCACACGAGGGTGTCAGAGCTCATGAATCATGGAAGCGGCGAGAATGTGGTAAAAGAAAGCCCTTGGCACCTGCTGCGGCTGGTCGCTGGAAGTTGATTTATTTTGGTACGTACTGCGGTCCCGTGAAAACAAACAGGTCAGAAAATACATTGACGACACACACTTGACAGTGCTGTGGAATACACATATATAAACGGAAACGATGCACTTGGTTAAGAAACGAGGCAGGCCAAAGGTGACGCACACTGATTCCACGACTTTTCAAAATCTGAAAAAACGCACATTCGACTGCGAAAGAAATGAACACAACACAACAGTGGATCAAGTTTCAGAGTGATAATCAGTACTGAAACATGGAATGGTAAACCGTACTTAGATACGGAAGCGTCACCTATAGGAGCTCCATGGTCAAGGTGCATGTTTTGTGGCACCTGGCAACGAGAATACTGCAGTACAGTCTTTGTCAAAAGTAACCAGGCCGCATGGTTTTGCTTCTCAGTCGTATATTTAAACTATTCTGCCAGCCCTCAAGCTCTAAATCTCTGCATGGTAAGGAGAACCCGTGTCCTCAACTTCAAATACCTTTTGAACCTTAGGGAAAGCCGTAAAGGCTCTACTATACAAATGAGAAGCAAACCATGCAGCCTGGTTACTTTTGACAAAGACACCATTGCACTTGCCACCGTGTCTCGCAAGGATATGTTGGCCGCCGCTCAATGTGGCCAGCACAATTAGCTCCAATTGTTTCACCAAAGTTTGCTACAGCAGGAGCCTTCCAATGCTTCTGTGCTATATCAAGCACTTAGCCAAGCGAAGCGCACTATAATGCACAAGTCTCCGCGCGCAGGAGATGCAAATATCATGTTCTTATCTCCTTTTGATAGTAGATGCACGCTACCTCATACGTTTGCACACCAATCTGCGCTAGTTTACATGTTTACGAGGGCAATAGACAGTTTTAGCGTAGCCGGACAGCAGTACGACAGATACGCTAACGCGTTGCCGTTGCTAGCATTGCCAGGTTTGCCTAGGCGCATTTGCCGTTCGGTAGTACAGTTGCTACAGTTACCGTGTTTACCGTACGGCGGTGCTAAGAAATTCAGCGTCCGCCGTGGCGGCTTGGTGGATATATCGTTCAGCCTATGGACGCGGAATTGAACCCCGGTCGGCCGCGACAGCGGTACTGTTTTCATGGAGGCGAAATGTAATAAAAGCCCAAGTTTCCGAGAGCTAATGTATTAAGTTTGAATAAACACGTTCAGTTAATATATTGCTTTATAATGCATTGTTTTCTTTCATTTAGATTGGATGTGATAACATAGTCACACCTTAATAATATTCAGTCAAGCAGAAATAGCTTTACGTATTATTGCCAATTAATCTTACGCTGAACACACTGACCCTTTGTTTTAAAAGTATGCCATAAGGGAACTTCACGACATTTTACGCTGGTAACAATCGCTGACTTGCACCAAAATATTCCCTCCTACAGGCTGCAGTACATGCCGCACAGAAATTCGGAACGGTAAGACTAATTATAGCAACCAAATGCTTGAAAATAATTTACCAGGATTGTTAAAACTACTCGTAATAAAATAGGCATTGATGTCCGCGATATGAACCCCTCAGAATTCAAGTATTTCGTAGCTTTCTGTATACATTTACCAAACGTCAATGCATACGTGTGTCTTGAGTGCGCTTTCACTATGTTTACTTGATATTATTTATTCCGGAAAAAGCAACCTGTGCCCACCCCATGCTCTTTATTTATGTGCTTAGTCCACTTGTGAAGCTACTGAAGCACCTTTTAAATGCAAGAGAGAGAGAGAGAAGTGGTAGAGGAAAGGCAGGTAGGTTAACAGAATGTTCCGTTTGGCTACCCTCCAATGCTTCTCTACCTGTAAAAAGGGTCTGGGGCTCAAGGTGCACATTAGCAGTTTTTATCTCGGCCTCCTTTAACACATGTGAATCCAAATCGATAAAGAAAGAAAGAAAGAAAGGAAGAAAGTAAGGAATAAATAAATAAATAAATAAGGAAAGAAAGAAAGGAAGGAAGAAAGAAAGAAAGAAGGAAAGAAAGAAAGAAAGAAAGAAAGAAAGAAAGAAAGAAAGAAAGAAAGAAAGAAAGAAAGAAAGGAAGAAAGAAAGAAAGAAAGAAAGAAAGAAAGAAAGAAAGAAAGAAAGAAAGAAAGAAAGAAAGAAGTTTTCTCGTCCCGTATACCACCGCTGTACTGCTTATTTATACGGGTAATACAGCATAGAACAGAACTCTGACGCAGAAGAATGTTCATGTGCGCGACCGATCAGCTGGCGAAGCGTGATGCAGCTGTGCCTCGTTGATACGGGCAGTTTGGTTCCCGAACATAAAACGAGTTCGATCCCGGCCGCGGTGGCTGAATTTCGATGGAGGCGCAATGCTATCCCGTGTACTGTGGGATGTCAGGGCACGTTAAAGAACCCCAGGTTGTCGAATTTTCCTGAGCCCTCCACTACGGCGTCCCTCACAGACTCAGTCGCTTTGGGGCGTTAAACGCCAATACACCTTAACCATAAAGCGAGTCGTGCATAATATTAAATCCCCCAATAAAAGAAAAAAAAAAACATTCAGTAAGAAAAAATACGCTTTTTTATTATAAGCAGCTTTTGAACATAGCAGTATGCAGAAGCGGAAATTAGACAAACTCTTGCGGACTTCATGCGTATTAATTATCCCGGCCGCCGTTGTATTTTCATATCAATGTGGCACATGGAAGGCGGGTCGACCTGGCCCTTCGGCACGCAAGAACATATACCAGCAAAATAACAAAAGACCGTCACTGAGCTATTTTGCTTTCGCACTTCATATTACTGGAGCTCTGCACTCAAAATACAGGAGAGGAAGCATGGGAAGGAGTTACAGGGCAGTCTAATTTTTGTTCTCATCGCTGCCCACAGCAACGCGACAGAAATACGTAAGATCCAATGAGCAGAGTGGATTATTACATCGACCACCGCCCGATCGGCGAGGTTCCAGACGAACGAGTCGCAAATGCCCTGAAAACGTTAGGTCCCACAAAAATTGTCCACAAATTCAGCTGCCAACGGCGCTCTGCATTGAATTTTTATTCTTAGTTAAAGTTCTATAGCTCTTTCTGGCTATGTTGACGTTTGTCCGGATGCAAAACACGCATTTCTCGGAGCAAGCTGAGAAACTTGCATTTAAAGATTTACTCGTCACTTCAGTCAAACTTGTGAGGTCTACAGCAAAAATGACTCCGTGATTACCGTATTGAAGTCAATAGAGGTGTAGCGTAGCCTCTGGGATTCGCGTTTGAAAAAACTGTCGACGCATAACAGTTTGCTTCCGAAATCGGCCGGTGATGGCGGCACCCGTATGTCGTTTCTTAGCATTTGCTAGCTTACAAAAGCTCCGTTTTCGGTGAGAGTGGTCTCTTTGTCTTTATGATGCGGTAATCTGTCGATGCAATCTGTCCGCAGTGTTGCATTAGCGGGGCTAGACTGTATATCCTAAAGAGGCGATAGCCATTGCTACGGGCACTCAGTTGCGCTCGTCGAGCTACGTGAATACCACGCTAGATTTGTTGTGGAGTGATGGTGTTCCCGAGTCCGCGTCGCTGTCCACGCTCCGTGCCGCACAGCAATCTGCCAGATGGGCGCACACCGTAACGGAACTACTCCGCCACGAAGCACGTGAAATGAGGAAATGGCGGACGTGACGTGAGTGCCCCGACTGCTGCTGTTAGTCGACCGGTGTCGTCGTCGGCAGAGCGCTTTCCTCGTAATTAGATGCTGTTCACGTGTCTGCGAATGCGGTCGGTCGGGCGTCCTTGACCGACGACGAAGAGATAACATTCGAAAGCGGAGTGTGACAGTCACGAGAAGGGCATCCTGAAGTGGACTCGAAGGGGAAACAAAACAATATGAAACAGAACAAAAGAAAACTACAAAGCCTCCGAGGACAGGCGCAATTGTCGCTACGCAGCGACAAGTGTTTATACGCCTGTCATTTTCTTCCTGACGTGGTCGTCTCGACTTGGGCATGCACAGCAGCAACAAAATGCGATGACCAAAAAGAATGGAATCAGCGCCGTCCATGTTTTTTCTTCGGCCTACTTCGTCTTTACGCTTTGCTGCTGCATGCAGCCAAGCATGCAACAACTATGGCTGCGCTTTCCACATTACTGCCGCTCCCGTGGCAATATGGGTGCCCGCAAGAGGGGAAAGTAGACAGAGGGAAATACCTTCACCAAGTTTAGGGGAGAGGGGGAGAGAGAGCGAGCGGGTGGTATTAACGTAAGTGAGCAGTAACAGCTTTCGCTGATTAAAGCGCTAAGCCGGTAAGCTTCGTTCTGCAAGCTTATTAGCTGCGGATCCCGGAGGCTATAGGCTACACCGTTACTTCCTTGAGACAGTGATCACGGAGTCCTTTTCGGTGTGGACGTTAGGAATTTGAATGGAGTGGCGAGGAAATCTCTAAACCCAATTTTCTCAGCAATAAATGTGCCTTTTGCTGCCGGTTAAGCAGCAACGACGGCCAGAGAGAGCTACAGAAACGATTTTTACTGATAACAAAAATGGCCATGCTCAGAAATGGGAAATCTTTAGCGGCTAGGTGACGTGCATATGCGGTCACCTAACACGACGGACCAGGTTTGGATCTTGCTACTCGCGCCAGCCCTTTCACCGTCATCAGACCAGCTGAGTCCGACACATGTGACCTCGAATCGCTCCTGCTTTGATCCCGGCGTGTCCGCGTTATTCCAGCTAGTTTTCTAATTTTGTCACTCCATTAGACTCTCAACCAACCCCAGTTGTGTTCCCACTTACTCGGTACACCCACTCCACAGACCACCGGTCCTCAGTTCCTTGTTTTAAATTACCTGCACATGACCACATCTTCGTTATCAGCTCAAATATCTTATCACTTTCTGCAAACTGGGAAGAAAATATAAAAACCGAAAATCTCTTATCATGAACGCCACGGGTGGGATGTGCAGAGTTGTCTCAGCGATATAGTGCCGTTAGCGAAAGCGACAATCGGACAAAAGCCAGTGCTAAATAGAACAATGAGGCTCTCTGCAACAGTTTTTCTGAAGGAGTATCCATCCATGGAAATTTCTCAACTCGAGATAAAAAGCCTACTTGAGCATCCCTTCTTTTTTTTCTGTTTTATACTGCGTCGAAGGCACCCACTCGTGGTTCCCGAGTTAAAGTGGCAGAAGACCAGAGAGAAGAACGGGTTGGCAGACAATCTTCGCCGGCGTGTTAATAACCCGGCACTAAGTAAGCAGTCTGGCTGGCTATGACGTCCCTCATTGCCTGAGTCGCTTTGGGACGTTAAGCCATCACCATAAACCAAACCAAATCACCACCGCTGCAAAGAACTGTCGCTGTATCTCACGTTACGCATCTGCAGTCGTCCAGTGATTCTGGTCAGATGTTTCGGGGAGTAATGATTCAGTAGCATCGCATCTGCTTCGTTCCGGGTCGCTCTGGGTGCCGCACTGCATCTCACTGATGCAGCCGTGAGCAGGGAAGGAACAGCGCAATGCTGTTGTTATAATAACCGCACCGACACGCGACCAGGGAATGAACGTTTCTTCATTTATTTTTTTTTGCGAATCTGACTTTTGGACGTTAAGAAAGACACGCACCAGTGAGCTCAGGTGCCACAACCATGACCATATTAAACTTTTGCTTCCTCCTGCTGAGTGCGGACTTTTAATTCGTTTAATTGTCCCATCGCGGTGTCTGTAGAGACATCCACAGACACGATACGAACGCGCTAGACGCGCTGCTGGCAGTTTTATGTAGAAGGCTGCGGGTGTCTCTCATAAGAGGATGAACCTGGCTGGCACGTGCGCAGCACTTCTACGGGAGAACTGGAACCCTGACTTCGGGATAATTGCAGGCAGGCGCAGGAGTTTTGGAGCCACCTGTTTCAGAGACCTCAATACGAAAGCGGGGTGCCTCTTGATGATAATGATAACAATTATTGAATTCTGACGTGCCAGCCCAAAGGACGGCAATCCGCAGTGGCATGCAGCTCCGGATTAATTTCGCCCAGATAGGGACGTGCACCGGGATCTCAATGCTCGGGCCTTTTTTACACTTCGTCTCCGTCACTCAGGTAAAAAGACTTGAGTGTTCGGTCTAGGGAACTGCCCCGAAAATAGTTTTCCTTGCCTGCGTTGGAATATGGCGGCCATTGCTGGGGTTTACCCAGAGACCTCCTTCGCAATAGCGGAACTCCGTTGCCATTGAAGAAGAGCGGAGAAAAGTTTATTGCGAGGAAGGATAGACACAGAGGTTGGAGGTAATATTGTGGTAATACAACCAGCTACTCACTGAGCCATAGTCACTGGGCCAGTGTGGCTTGTAAAAGGGCCGGCTAAGAAATATGCGTGCTGAGCGTCAAGCGTCGGGTTATTTATACGACTCCGGACGACGGGAGGGGAGAAGGTTAGCGGCCAGGGCTGCCGGCCGCACGCACGGTGGACACACAATCTGGTCGTAACCGGGGCTGACCGACAGCAGCACCCACCTCGAGCGGGAAAGGCACAGCAGCGTCGGCAGCGGCGGGTACAGCGCGTCCAGGAGGAGGCAGGCGGGCGACGGCGCCATCTTCCCGGCCTAGACGACGGCGCAGCAGGCCGGCAACAGGCTCCACGGAGGCGCCCCCGCCGCCCGCTGGTGCCTGCGCGTCGGGGACGTGGTCGCCTCCGCCGCCGTCGCGGCTGCGCCTTGCGGCTGCTGAAGCTCGCTGGCCGCGACGGTGCTGCTGCCGGGAGGCGGTCCGATGGCCGCCGCCAGCGCCGCGGAGACCAGTCGCGCTGCCAGCCGGGCCTCGGCCCTCAGCTGACGCCGGGCACCGGCCAGGGCATCGCGCACCAGGCGACCTGCCAGCGGCTCCCACAGCCGCAGCTCGTCCGGCATTGCGGACGGGCCCCCGGCCGGCCAGCCCCCCACGGCGGCCCGCAGCTGATCGATTCGGAGGACGCCTCGGCGGCCGCGGCTCGACCGTGGCGGCGCTGCCGTCAGACCTCGGGTCTAGAGGCGCCTGATCCCCTTAGTCGCGGTGCCTCGCCTCTGGAAATAGACCATTTCTTGCGGACAATTTTTTGAGTTCGCAGTTGTGCGCGCCATCTCTGATCTGCTGTTTTAAACGTTATTGCAGGTTTCAACACTACAAAATTTGATGAGTAGTTTATATTACTGCCGAAAGGACACTCGCCCATCGCAAGTTTTCACATATGGATCCAATGAGCGTGTCACTTTTTGAGCACAGGGTTTTCAGGGAGTTCTGCGGCTGGGGCTATGAAATAGCTCTGCCCCGTCGTCTCTCAAAAATACAGAGGGGAAAAAGGGTTGCGGGTGGGGTGGATAGTGAGCCGGGGTTCCGCGCAATCCGTTCGCGACGCGTTTATAAAAGATTCACGGCGCCTCTCGTGCAGAACACGGAGCTGACACGCGCAGGCGTGGTGCGTTTAGCGGTGCCTCTCGCGTGCGGCGCGTTTCCATCGACCGCGTGCACGGATATTACGATGTTCCGGCCGTCGGGAGGTGCGGTGATCCGAAAGTTTCCTTTTTTAGAGAGCTCCTCCTTGGCGCTCGTCCCCTCCTGCGCTGTATTGACATGTCGTACGGAAATAACCGAAGCTGATCCGGGCCTTGCGCTAACAAGCGGCGAAGAAAACATTTTGAGCTGGAAATGAAAATTAAACCGTTCGCTACAACGGCGTAGAGACAACGGCCACGAATAGGGAGAAGGGAATAAGGGGCGAAGTCCTCAGGTAGCATCGAACATTATTTAATATCACAAAACTGATGATGGTGAGTTTTTATGGCGCTAGATCATTTGGCCAAACAGCACCATTGCACAAGATGTTTTTCGTTATAGTAGTATCATAAAACTGTGGTAGCTGGTGTAACGTAAGATGACACATTGGAGCCCTGTGCCATTGTTAAAAATAAGAATGTCATATGCTAATTCGTAAGCATTAGTTGAACTCTGGGCCTCTGCGTAACGTTCAGACGAAACATGCTTATTTCCGATGCTGTGCATGGTCCAAGTCACTTGTAAACTATTAAAAATTTTCTAAACATTAAGGAGATTCCGCGAACTAAGCAATTCACCTCTTGCTGAATTGTTCACATACATTTTTTTCACGGGCGCTATAGAAATTTGAAACGCCGTTGCATTTCAATCAATCAATCAATCAATCAATCAATCAATCAATCAATCAATCAATCAATCAATCAATCAATCAATCAATCAATAACACGCATTCAGTCAGTCACTCAATTAATTCATAGCCCTACTCGTGCTACGCCTTTGAAAATTTTCGGAATCTGATTTATAGCTTAGAGGTTTTACTGTGCGTTTCCTTGTGCGTTCATAGTATGCTATATGTTGTTACCATTTGTTTGTGCATTTTTGTCTCCTGTCATAGCGTCGCGCGAGGTTGCAGCATGTAAAAATAAATAAATAAATGAAATATAATAGTGTTGAAATCATAACTAGCAAATAGTTCATTAAGCATATTTTAAGCAATGAGTCCCAAAATTTTCCTACTCTCCGTACGTTAATGATGTTCATCAACTAGCAAAATCTCGGACAGTAACTGCCATACATTGCATGCACAGCCCCTAATTTCGCTTCACAACTTAACCTTTATTACCATTTCACCAGTGTAACTTGTGGGACGCCCTTCAAAGCTGGCTATGTGTGTTAGAGCCCATGGTACCCGCTGGCAGGTGACTTTATGCGTTGCATGGGCTAGACTTGCGCTCTATTTTAGAGTTAATGTGTCCCCCTCGTTGCTCGTTGCAGTGCTGATTGATGTTGTGTGCTTTCACAATTCACGGGTCTGCGCGTACAGGGTTACTTGGCCATTTTAGCTATAGTTTGCATATATGCCTTTTAAATGTTCAATTAAGGATAGTTAAAAGATTATTCTGAAGTTTTTATGTAACGTTTCACAAAGCTTAGAAATATAGGCGGACATTAAGAGAAATGTGTTGATGTCTGACGAAAAACTAACACTCCTGTAACGTATCGGGGAGATCTGGGTTCGTACAGGCACTAACTGCCAAAAAGCTCAAGCAGAATAGCGAAAGTTACCGTGAAGTCCGAGCCGTGAGTCGCTGTGACGAATAAAGGAAAAAGAAATCATCGTAAACAGCGGCTGTTATAATGATAGGTTCTGCTTGCTTATTTCGTCTCTCGTAACATTTCGCTCTTCGTGCTCAGATACGTC
Source organism: Amblyomma mixtum (assembly GCF_055824585.1). Classification (NCBI taxonomy): domain Eukaryota; kingdom Metazoa; phylum Arthropoda; class Arachnida; order Ixodida; family Ixodidae; genus Amblyomma; species Amblyomma mixtum. The sequence continues at coordinate 9,583,591 of NC_143018.1, read as the reverse complement.
GCCACACGCCACACCACGTGTGCTTCCGCCGCTATACCATGCGTGGCGCCTCGCACGGAGTCGTTGCATGTACTGGGTACCACTTGTAGGGTCTAAATGGAACCAACGTGCTTTTCAGCAGTGACGTCAGCGGTGGCGTTTATGGTGGCGGCTCTGACTCAAGTCACGCGAGTGCTTCAGAGGTTTCCACAGTCGCAGAAAAAAAAAAGAGAGAGAGAAAAGACGCTCCGCGTCTGCGACATCCGACAGTCCTCCGGCTTCTCCCGGCTGCGCGTCCTGGCGTTCGCTGGGGCCTTCGCTTCGACTGCCGTGTGTGTTGCTACGGGAAGTGGCAGCTGACCGCGTCGTGCCACTCTCTTGGCAACATTAGTTAAGGGTAGGGCCCGTACACCCAAGGTACGGTCAAAGTAGTTCAAATTTGTGGGTTTGTGTGTGGGCACAGGCCACCAACCACCGCGGGTTCGGGCTTCGCGCGAGCCAAGGGCCCCGATCAGCCGTCACCACACACACCCTGGGGAACCGCTGCGGCGCACTCAACCTCCGCTGGGAGGAGAGCGATTCGCCGCAAAGAAATACGCCTCCAAGTTCACAAAGGAGACGTTTATTGACGTTATCCTCCAGCAGGTACTCACACACTCAATAGCCACCCCGTCCCGGGGTCGCGCGAGGAGCAAGGCTCCGCTACGCGCACGAAGCGACTAGAACAATGCGCGCCGCTAGCACGCCGCTGCAGGAGAATGTCCCCGCGGCCGTGCTGTGATCTCTCTCTCGTGTCGACCGTTGGGCCGGTTGCGAGAGAGAGTGGGCAATCAACGCAAGGTACGCCTTTCGGAGGTCGCTGGACCCCGCTGGACAGGCTCGAGCCGCTGCAGGTCAGAGGACCCGTGTTGGCGAGCTCGAGCATGCACTAATCTGAACAGCAAAGCCGGCGCGGACAAACAGTAGAGTACGCACCTTACGCGTCTCGGGGCAGTCTCTGTCAGACAGAGTCTGTCTGGGCTCCGCTCGTACGATCGCGCAGCGCGCGGTCGCCCAAGCAGGTCCCGAAATCCCACCAAAAGGCGCCAATGGCCAAGGCCAGTGGGAAGCCGGGGCGGAGCTGTGGCCGAATGGCAGTGATTAGTCACCCAGCCTCCTCTCCATCGCCTGAGGCGGCAGAAAGGGAAAGAGGAGAACAACGCGGGACACCGGCAACAGCCGCGCAAAGGCAACGGCGGGAGGCCAGGATTCCCACGAATTCACCGTCTTCGTTGAAAAAGCTGCACAGTGTGCACAGAGTTTCCTTGAACAGATATTAGGATTGTGGGGTGAAAAAGAGCACTGGACCTAAGCGCGTTAACGCAGCTTCAGTTGCGCTCAAAGGTCTCGTTTCTACGCATAACTTGTTCACAGAGCTTCTAAATATTAACTAGTTGAAAAGCTGGCAGCCCTGCAGGTCAACCATCAAGGACGCCCTAGGCATGTCGTGAAGAAGTTCACACTGACATTTGGTGGCTTCTTCACTCTTCTACGTATTGGATATTTCTGGATGTTCCGTTTCATTTTCGTTGATGGTGCGCCTTGTGGCAGTGTAGCTATCCAGCTATGCAGGCAGCTCATTTGAAGCATTCGAAGGCATTTGACTCGATGTGAGATAACTATACAGTGTCTGGTGCCTGCTGGGCCTGAAGTCCGTTTGCCCCATCGCTTGGAGCCGTTTATGCAGCACGATTGCGGCTGCTTCATTCCCTTTGCTGCACTTCCTACCAAAGTCCGCCACCTGCAGCAAAAGCAGCAGTGCGGCCTTAAACATGCCTGGACCGGCTGCACAAGCCGAGAGTCGGACGGTATCGGCATCACTGCACGTCGAGTGCCCCGTAGCCTGCAGCCCTCTAAAATGCGGGGCGTTCGAGTGTCTCCAAAGTGGAGGCTTCCAAGAACGCTGCCGAGATCGCGGACCGGCCCGACGCGGCACTCGTAAAGAGAAAGAGATCGCACGGCGGCGTCTCTCGAGCCGGGCTTTGGCGCGCGCACTTCCGGGGTCGCTGCTCCGGTGTGTAGTACGGGCCGACACAAATGGCCCTTGCACTGGCGACCGGCGACGCGTCGTGATGTAGGCATGATACCGCGCTAGGAGTAAACATTGAACCCAGTATCTGTAGTGCCTGTATGCAGGCATCGAAAACGTCGAACAGTAGTTCGTAATTTCCAGCATTTCGTCAATATTCTGTCCGCCACATTGCATAAATGTGAAAAATAAAAATGCGTATACTTGTAAGTAAAAGCTATATACTGCTCCGGTATGACTCAGAAAGTTAGGCCGATTTCAGAGCTCCCGAGCGTTTTCTTCCAGTCTCCTCCGCAAATTTTTCTCAAGTTGTCTATGTCGTAAAACTGAAATTTGAGATATGCTGATATTTGCTTTGTGTCGTGCGCGTGTGCTGGTACTGTGACCTACCAGACCTTCACGCGCGTGCGACCTGTATATATTTATATTTATCATGTAAATATGTAAATAGATGTATTGTCAGTGTACCTCTCCCCGTATCCTTTCTAATTGTCCCCTCCCCTCTTTCTTTTCACTCCTGCACACTGCCTGCTCTCCTTTATTTCCGCTGCCCCAGCTCAGGTGCTTCCAGCCGCGATAGCTGCAGATGCCGGGGTAGCAAAAAATATTTTACCGTCCATATTAAATGCAAAAATAAAGCCACTACTACTACTATGCTGATATATAGGCTAGTTTTAAAAGTGGCTGCAAAGGTTTGTGGGAACTGGCCGCCATTGCAGTGCCATATAATCATCTCGAACAAGCCGAACATAAGGTTGTTCAGTGTTGGACCGGGAACCAAAGCGTCAGCGCGAGTAAGCGAAACGCGCAGGATAGGCTTGGCAAACAAAAAAAACAGGATGCGGCCACGTGTTCGCACCGTTACGCCCAGCCTATTCGACTCCAACTCTCGTGCACGTGACAGATATATACGCTCAGTTATCTTTTCACTTAGAATGCTAGGTCAGTTTCTTATCTCTGCTGGACTATTTTCTCCTGCGGCCACGCGGACCACTCGGGACGTGCTATCAACGGGAACTTGTATCCCCTTCACCTCGGCTACTGAAAGCGGAAAGCGTCGAAATGCTTGCGGGGCAAGGTCAGATGAAGAGTGCAGTCGGAATAAGCACGAAGGTGACAATTTTAGGGCAAACTTACTAAGAGACAAAGTGCTATATCCCAGCTGATATTCTGGAAAAAAACCCTAGAAAAATAGATGACATGAGGAAAAAATTCAGGGGGCACTTTGGCTCTCTAAAGTGCTGCAAGGCGAAAGCCTTTCCTGGCGCACTGTTTTTTCTATTTTTCATATTTTGTTATTTTTATTTTTTTATTTTTGCTCCTTTTCTTATTTTGTATTGTTTTTATTTTCATGACTTCTTTTTTATTTTGTTTTTATTTTCGTTTATTTTCTTTTTTATTTTTATTTTTCCTTTACTTCGCTTTATTCCTTTTATTTTATTTATGAAACCCATGCACTCGCTAGATGCGCCTTTATTCATGCTCGAACCTTGAGCCTTCGTGGCAGAATGGTAGCGTCTCCGCTTCAAATGCCAAAGGCCCTTGTTCGATTCCCACCCTCGACGCAGTTTCTTTTTAAGCAGTGACGCCGAAAGGCGGACAAATCTGCCGACGCGTCTGTCGACACGGCTGCTGACAGCGTCTGCTAACGACAGTATGAGGCATTAAAGGCTTTCGCCTTAATATGCAGCGAGACCAAGAGACGGACGGGATAGTACACACACACAAAGCGCTTCATATGCATACACCAACAAGCCAAGGTATACTTTTTTTTAAATAGATGAGAATATCTGGCTTCTTCGTTCCTGGATGGTTCACCGCCACTTTTTTTTTTTTTTTTTTTGAGAATGAGGGGTCGTTACAGCAGGGATAAAAATTTTCTTTGTGACAGAAATATAGCGCTTGTAAAGCAAGGACGCAACAGGGGACACTTCTTCGTTTGGATCCTGCGCTTCATTTGTCGTTATGAGCAACCAGTTCACCAAAACAGCTACGTCGTTTTGGGCGAGTTGGTTTTAATAGTTATAAAACAGCGCTACACTGCAGACATAAATTAGCCCGAATAGGAGTTTAAATGGCTACCGCGTTCCCTTTTAAACCCCATATCATAAACAAGTGCGACTGGCAGTAAGTGGTGAAAATGAGGAAATCCCCATTTTTTACTGCCGTCACGAAATAAAGGAGCAAAATAAAGTATTCACAATGATTTTACTACTTTTACAAACAGGAGCACGTCGGCTTGAATACTTCTTCAGACCCTTGAAAAAAAGTGCCCGTGGCTCAACTCAGCCGAGCCAGGAAGTACAGAGCGAAAGCTCTCTTAAGCACGGCTCGACATGACTTAGCTGTGGTTCATCTTTATTGTTTCAAGGCTTCAGCGAGAGCAAATCACGTGATGCATCACGTGCCGCAAATGCAAGAGCGGGCGTCCAGAGGGGCGGCGAACATGACTGCCAAGCGCGAGAGCGAATGACGTGACAAATCACGTGCCGCAGCTGGCGAGGAGGAGCGGCCGCGCAACAGCCAGCGCAGAGCCGGAGAGAGAGAGAAAACTTTTAATTAGAATTGATTAATTCGCAGGAGTCTGGTGGTCGGTGTCCCTAGTCCAGAGCTCCGCTGGCGGCAGCTGGATGATCCAGGCTAGCTGGTCCAGGTTGTCGCTGGTCCTCCCACTGCTCGTGTGTTGGGTGTGGCGCTATTAACGGTGGTCGTGACTGCCAAGTCGCAGCTGTGGCGACGAGGGTGAAGATGAAGATGAAAATCGAGGCACCTGCTACTTCACTCCAATTTGTCTGGCCGAATTATTGGCAGTAATTCCAGTCTTACGTAAATTAGATCCTACCGTTTCCCAAGTCATGGCTATGACGGACTCTCTGTCTATTTGCTCTTCATTATCATCATCATCCACTGAGTCTCGGGTATTGCGCCTCTTTAAACAGCTGGTCCCGCTCCATCTAAATTCGGTGCGGTTGCTTTGGGTACCAGGTCACGTGGGCATTCAGTTAAATGAGGTTGCTGATTCATTAGCAAGGGCCTCTCTCTGTGGCCCAATAATTGCTGTCCTGCCAACCTGCGCATATACAGCTGCAGTGAGGTTTCGCAGTTACACATTATTTCAGGAATTTTCAGCCGCGGCGCTTACTTCATCTCCCGAATATCAGCACCTTCTGCACCCTTGGAGTAGCAAAGACTGGCGCTCGCGCAGGCTAGAGGTCTCTTTCACGCGTTTGCGATGCCGAGTTCCTCTGCTGAGTTTTTACCTTCAGAAATCTGGTCTGGCGGTTTCTCCACTTTGCCCTTTTTGTGCCGAGCCTGTGAAAGTGGATCGCTACCTGCTGTTCTGCCGCCGATTCTCTTCTTTGAGGAGGCGCCTATTAGAAATTTCGTTTCACCAGCTGGGTCTGCCTGTGTCCACTGCGATTGTTCTTTCCTTTGGCGCTACTTCGCTTGGACGAAGCAAAAGGAGTGCGCGCTGTGCTGTTCAAAAGTTTATTCTAGAAACACAGCGACTCCCATACTAATATTAATTTTATTTATTTTTCTATTTGTTTTTCTGTTTCTGATTATCAAACAGTTCATTTATAATTTAATTTTTTTTTCTCTCTTTGTCAGTCAATACTAAATTGAACCATTCCATGTGTTGCATTCGAATTTGCGCATGAAGCCATCGTCCCGTCTTCGATCTCCCAGCTAACAGGGCCCCTGTCGTTGCGTCGTCCAATATGTCAGCCTATACCCTATTACTACTACTTTTCCTCTAAAACTCTTAATCATTCCAGCAGTTCACCGCCTGTGTCTTGGCCACTCCTCCGTAGTGGGTATGTGCCATTGTACTTGAGGCCAACCAACCAACCAATTTTGCACATGCGGCGCTTCTCAAGCTATTCGCTCTAAAACTCCTTAGCGTCTTCCCGCCGCCTGGCGGCAGCTGTCGGTTCGCCGCGCTTGCAGGTGACGACACCGGCTCCTTCGTCGCTTTGTGCGTCTCGCCTCTGCTCTTGCTGCTTCACGCATGTTTGTCATGACGCATAACAGCGGATCGCCGCTGCCTTGCCAGCAACGTGCTGCAGAGAATGCCCCTGAAGCCACAAGCTTGTTCGCGGAACGCTTGATGTTCCTTCGCCTGTGCCGCCAGTCAGTGAGAGCATAAAAAAGCTGATCTAGGGACTTTATCAAACAAAAATAGCGCAGGGGCAGAACAGAACAGGGCAGCAAGGACCGTGCCCCTGCGCTATTTTTGTTTGGCATATGTTTCCAACAAGCCCAAACTGCCACCTTAAAGGGAAACTGTATAGGTTTTAGAAATCAACGAGCTTAAGAGGGTAGAATGTGTGAAACTTGCAGGTAAGGCATGCGAAGTCTTTTTGGGCTAGCACTTGAAGCAGTGAAGTAATCGCCGATTAAAATCCGGACGACCTGCAAGCTTCTCCGCAGCGCACAATGCCAAGTGAGGGGCGCATGATGACGTCATCGAAGGCATCGGTACATTTCAAACGCATAAGCGCCCGCTTTGAAAGAAAAAACCAACACCACCGAAGCCCAATCATACCGAGAGTCGTTTGGCAGCGTCTAACGAGTAAGGGCGGGGTGTGGCTGACGACAGCGGTAATTTAAAATCATACCTTCCGTGACGTCGCGCTGAATTTTCCTGCACTCCTCCAGTGCATTGAGGAGAAGCGCAAATTCAGTCGTCGATTACATCATTATTTTGTATGCTAGTGCAAAAACACTTGGCATGCTTTACCTACAGCCTATATACATTTGAATCCTTTAATATCACGAAATTCTCAAAAAAGAGCTGCAGTTGCCCTTTAATAGGGACTTTAAGCCAGCCTAGCTCCGCCGGGACAACATGGCGCTGTGCGACGCAGCGGCCTTCCCCGCGTCCGCCAACTTACGTCCCGCTCCTTTATGCGCGTTTGCCGTGGTGCAAGAGACTGGGCATCACCGATCTGGACAACAACATGCTGAACTGAACCCTCACAAGCCAGCGATGCGTGAGGAAGCAACGACTGGTCATTCACTGTCTGCGCAGCATACAAATGTTGGCAGATGTTTCGCCGCGCTGACGTGGCGGTGTGTGTGTGACTAATCAGTTTTCTCGACGCCGACGGCCCCTAGATCGTTCGCTATGGCTTCACGTGAACTTGCCGGGATACAGAAGAACGGATTGTCATTGTCGTGTATAGGGTTAAGCAGTATCGAACTCTTATTTGATGCCACTGACGCGCATGCACTTAAAGCCACTCCTTGTTCCGTGCGCGGCGACTCGCATTGAATCCAGGGTGCGCGGAGACGAAAGGCTTCATCGTCGCCCCGAGGAGCCAACTCGCGCAGCGGTCGCTAAGTAAGTATCGCAGAAGTTTATTGTTTCGTACGGCTGAAAAAAAGTGTGTGACAGCACAGTCGTGGCTCTGTAATATATGTACAGCTGCAACGGAAAAAGATTAGCACAAGTGACTCGTGACCGGGGCGGAAAAATTGCGAGACGCGGCGCTATTGTAGCCGTATCATGCCGTATGCGCAGATAGCGAGAGTGCCTGGAACATTCCACTTTCCAAAGTGGGGGTGGCCGACAGAAAGCAGCCCATCCGAAAGCAGGCACTGCCACACGTTACTTTTGACAGTGCATCCTCAGCACAGTTTTAAAGGAAAACGGTGATAAAGATAACGTTGCTCGCCACGCTAGTGCAAAAATAAAAAAAATAAAACGAGATTTTGTGCTTAGCCGCCTTAGCACATGGTTTGGCTGATAAGACATCTACAGGCGTTCGTTTAAGATGTTGCATTTCTGATGGGCGAATGTCTAGGTGGGCTGCTTTCTGCCGGCCACCCCGCTTTAGGAAATGGAATATTCCTGGCACTCTCGCTATCGGCGTACTCGGCAACAATCATGGAGGAAAAAAAACTGGCAACAATAGCGCCGCGTGTCGCGATTTTTTCGTTCCGGTCATGATTCACTTGTGTCATTCTTTTTCCGTTGCAGCTGTACAATTGGAAGTATGATCAGTATTTCTAGGGACCAAATTTTCTCCGTTTGTTTTTCGCCCCACGAATATGGAAAAGCTGTACAGGCAATGAGCACAGTGAAAATGCACGGCCGTTGGGTTTTGTGAATTTTTGTCACCTTATTACGAACAGCGATGAGAACAAAACTTCGCCTGCCCTAATAGGTTGCTTCCTTTCCTGTCTTTTAAGATAATCTTGTGATGAAAACAAAGCAAGCGATTTTAACATAGGACATGACGATGCCTTAGCGGCCAAGGAGATTGCCTAAATTGTTACATTTACCGGGTGGACGCTGTCGGAATGTCGCAGCGATTTTCAGCGGCGTACACGACGTAGCGACCATACTGAGCGTTGCCTTTCTGGATCGTTAGGTGTCTAGTTCCAAAATGTAGTATCTTGTAAGCTCTTCGCATTTGAAAAATGTGAAAAGAAGCATTTTTCTCTGCGCTTCCAGTTTCCGAACACCTTTCATTTCTGTGAAACTCGTAGAGCCAAGCGTTTCTTTTCAAACTGCCGATCCCGAGAAGGCAGCGAAAGAAGAACAAAGCTTACATACGTATACTAGATCCCCTGCTCGCGAAGTGCTCGGCGTTGTACTATCGCGCTCAATATGACTTGCAACGCCCGGCAGCGTGGCCGGAGCGCTTACCGGAAGCATGGCGGGGCCGGCAAGCGGCATGCTTGAAAACGAAAGGGAAAGGATTTTGCTGTTTCAACAGTGACCCTTCTCCCCTGTGTCGTCTGGTCTTGAAAGAAGCATGGCGTTATCGCATCGCCATCGCTAGCGCGGCGACATTTGTGTGACAATGCAAGGCACACGTCGCAGTTGATCTCAGATTGCGTAGAGCAGACGACGCTTTGGCTGCGGCTGACTGGCGGAGCAGCAGAATCCTTTCCACTTTGTTTTCAAACACGCCGCTAGTTGGCACCACCGTGCGTCCAGATAGCGCTGCGGCCACACGCTCGGGTGTTGCGAGTCATATTGAGCGCGATAGTACATTGGCGAAACCAAGCACTTCGCCGAAAGAATGAGGCATTAACGCATAACGGATATGAAACGAACAGGAAACGGAGCGAGGTGGCGGAACACTGCGAGGCACGTGACCACAAGATTGAGTTCGAGGGAACTGTTGCGCTGGACACTGTGCCGCTCCCGCGCAGAAGGCTCTTACTTGAGTCATGGCATATTCCCTAGAAACCTTCCCGCCCTCTCACACCCACGGTTTACGTCCAGTGACCCGTCCCGGTGCATCACTAACCGAAGGCTTAAAAGGGGCTAGCTGCAACTTGCACGCAGTCATACCTGATGAAGGAACCGAGCAGGTTCCGAAACGTCGTGTTTTTCGATTTGTTTTATTTTTGGTTAGCGTTCTTTCTAACTTACGTTACTTTCCCAACCGGACAGACCTGTGTCGAATGTGTTCTTTTGAACCCTGGCCAAAAATATGACCGCAAATCAGAAGAGAAGATAGGTTCGGATGGGAAGGGGAGGTGGGGTCCGGTGGTAGCCTTCTATTCCTAGCAAAATTCCAAATAAATTACAATAAAGCTTCGTCCCCCTGTTATCTTTGTCGCTCTTGCCCTGCCTATGACGGCGTAGTTGATAAGGGCGGCGTAGTTGATAAGAGGGTCATTTACCGTGAGATAGCGGGTATCGGCGCGAATTACATTTGTGGTACTGCCTGTTGTTTTCGCATGTGGCCGTTGCACTTGGGGTCAAGGGTTGACATTCGCACATTAGATATATATATATTAAAAAAGGAGACGGAAAACTCGACTGGGTGGACACTTCGTTCTGTATGTCACGCACGGTTTTGCTTGGGAGGAAGAAAGCGTGTAGACCTCAGATGTGAAAGCGAAGTTTTTTAAAAAAAGTGCTCACTGAGCCCTGTGAGGAGTGCTTAATAATGTGACATTCACAGCTGAATCGTGCTATCCTGACTCGCTTTGCACTTGAGGAGCTATTAGCCCTAGTACTTTCGAAAGCATTCACGGAACGTCTTTTCTCCACCTTTTTTTCTTCAACATATATGTGCCTTTGTCAAAACACAGAGACATCTAATTCCATTATGGGTTGGCAACGTGACAGCACTCGAAGCTGCTGGTGCCTTTGCCGGAAATGACTGATGAGGCTTGTGAGACCCAGGTTGCTCTCCCCGAGCTCTTCCTGAGCACCACTTGCCGTCTGCCACGGTTGACAGGTGTAGGCTTCACACAGACAAACCTGGACTGGCGACGTCACTCCCCTCCAGCCAATGGGCATTCTCCAGCCTGGTGACGTCAGTACTGCCAGCCAATGAAATTTCTCCGCTCTGGTGACATCACTGTTGACGTCACTGCTACCGACTGTGTTAGGCGAGATGCAGCCAAAGCCTATCGCGGAATATAGTATTGTTTATTCATTACCGTCTTCTCCTCTGGCACAGTGCGCGTGACATCACTATTCTGCCATTCATGTTTTCACTGTTTTGGAACCACTCAGCGCGGCACTTGCAGTGACGTCATGCACCGCGTTATTACATGCTGGCCAGACAACGTGGCGCGGCGTTGAACTGCATGCCGTTATCGCTCCTGCGGAGCTCAACAGTTCCGAAAGTTCCTGGAGAGACTGAATAGTTTTAGTGCGCAGCATTAGAACCGCCATGTCGGAAAAAAAAGTGTCCGTTAGCGGTGTTCTCTGAAGCCTACACCCGTCACCGAACCCATAAACCAACTTGTACAGGGGAAAGGAGGGAGTAGCCGGAAGGTGGTTTCCATGGGAATAACCCCGAGGGTGGCTCCCATGGACGGATTAGGTTCTGACGCAGGCGGAGGAATGCACAGCCTGAGTGCGGTTGCCATGGCAACAATAAAGGGTGAGGAGGAAATTGTGCTGAGAAGAGGAGCAGACGTAGCAGAGCAGCGCGCCGGATGCCACACTTCCGTACGCGTGCTGTGCTTGTGAGTGGATCTCATGGAAGCGGGACCTTCAACGAGTGGCCTAGAGAGCGTCGAAGACGTGCGGCGAGTCGAACAGCAATGCCTCCGGAGAGCGCGTCAATTACAGACGGCAGATCCTGATCTCGATGGGAAAACAGAAGTATGCTTGTGTACGTAAGTGAGTACAAAAGAACACGAAGTGTTCAATAAAGGTGGATGTAAAGAAATGCGCGCGGTGTGTTGTGTCATGCAAAAGGAAATCGGCCTAGCGATCTCCTGTGATTTTTTTGCCTTGAGTTTCTGAAACGGCAACCCTGAAGAGCGCGTTTATCTGCCTTGCAACGTTGGAGGAACACCGCTCCACGGGGATTGGTCAACATGCAGAGACGTCACACATGACGCCACTACAGCGCGGCCCGCTGAGCGGTCTGAACGCAGTGACATCAGGAGGAGTTGCGGCATGGTGACGTTGCTCACGCATCGCAGAGAAGAGGGAAACTAAATAACGAAGCAACAGTGCCATGTTCACCACCAGAAACAGCCACTGCTGAATCTCGTATTACATGGCAACCGTGCTGCGATTTTTTTTTCTCGCTCACCTCTTTCATCCTTCTTATTGTGAATAACCATTGTAGTGAATTGGTTACGTGAAATACGGCGGTACCGTGATGAACGTAGGCATTTTAATTTTTTTTTTTCGCATCATATTATGCGCATACATTTATACGCTGATTCGCCGCTTACCGCACATATTGTGCCAACTTTTTTTTTTATTTTTGTAGCGCAGGGTAGTCCAACAAGCACTTAGCTATTGTACTTGCTATCTCTAACGCGAACGGCGCGATAAGATAAGATTATTAGGCGACACTAAATCTGAGCAGAGCAGCAGGGTTAATTATCACTTAATGCGTGCGAAGTGACGCATATACGTACCGCTCTTGCCAGCTGCCATGGTGGCTTCGACGGTCACACGTACGCTGCCGTGCTTATGAGAACAAAGCCCAGGTTTCCGACAGCTGTATTTCTAGGGAGACGATCCGCAAAAAACATACGCAAGAGGCTCACGTCGTCGAAATAAATTTGGAGTCGACCTCTGCCGGAGAACCTCTGCGTTCGCTACACTGCACTGCTTTCGGAAGGAACGAGGAAGGGACATGTATACTTATATATATTTATTTATTTGTACTTAGTAATAATAATAATAATAATAATAATAATAATAATAATAATGTTTATTGCCACTTTGTAGATGATACAATATGGTCCAGGCCCGTCAAAGCCAACAAGAGGCTTGAGTGACTGGGCCCGGCAGTTGCGGCCAGGACTACAAAAAAAAAGGCAATAGATATAGCAACGCTTCTCGTTACACCCAAGCGAGAGCAAAAAAAAAATAAATATTGGAAAACACAGGTTAACAGCATGAGTATTTAGAAAATTCAACTCTAAACCCAGAGTATACGTCAAAATAAAAATAAAAATAAAAAAATTAAACAATATTTTTAAGCATAACTTCACTCTAACCGAAGAATACAAAGATCAACAGAAGGCTTTCAGATGCATCTTTAGGTCACGCATAGAAGTTACAGCAAAAACTTCATCCGGTAATTCATTAAGGATTTCAGGTACATAAGCACAGCGCCTTGCTTTCCCGTATCTAGTTACACTCCGTGGTGCTTAATAACGAAATGTTTTCCTTAACTTCCGTTTAGGAGTATTAATAATAATAATAATAATAATAATAATAATAATAATAATAATAATAATAATAATAATAATAATAATAATAATAATAATGTTTATTTTTCCATCAAAAAGATGGAGGGGACCGTGGGTAAAAGCTGCAAAACAGCTTGACACACACACTGCAAATATATTGTTTATGGCTGGACAAAATGGGGGAAAAAAAATTAATGTGATAATCAGAGTTGTCACACCAAAACCCCGCCGATGTCCGAGACGAAATTTCCTGATTGGTCGAGAGAGGTCACTTTACTTCGTGACGTCATCACAACCCGCCCCGAGGGCCACCATGATAGGTCACGGGACCTTGTGACGCCATCACAACCTGTCAATCGCATTGTGAGCAACCTAGTTTCTAGACCCAGACAGAGAAACTTAATTAGGAATTAAAATATTGTATATGCAAATTTCGGCTCAGTCACAGCACAGCGGATACCAGGTCATGCAGCTGACAACCCGAATATCGGACTGACACAAACACGCACATATACTTGCAAAAGAAGCTACTTCAAATCTTAAATTTATGCCGTCGCATTCCAACTCTTGAGGTGACTTAGGCGTCTCCACAGTTCTAAAAATTTTTTCGCCATTCGCGACGAAATGAACCGAAGCCTTTTCGTTTTGTAGTTTCCCGCTTGAATCATCCTGTTCGGATTTCATTCGGAATTGTTCCGAATAGCATAGGCGCGTTTTTCTTCTCAATCGGAGATGCCGCATCGCCTTGAATAGCTTCCGCAAAGACCACAATGCTGAAGGAAAGCACAACGCTGAGAATGTCTTGGAAGGACGCGGCGCTCAGTGAAGAATGCGCGCATTAAAAGAAAAAAAAAAAAAGAAAATTGCCGAAGAAAGACGGCAACAACCTCATTTTTCGGACAATGCCGGGCGTATTCCTACGACATCTCTCGTGGGAGCCGGTCAACGTATGCGATTGCGTGGGCTCTTCGCGTACGCGCGCAGCATTTTATAGTGTACGTGTTTTATTTTCGTTTTCCCATGCGCGTGTTAGTTGTGCAATTACGCGGGCAGCGTGCCAGTACACAGCTGGCTGGCCTCGAAAATTCACGGATGCTTGCTCGGCGAGCCGAGGTCTTACGGGTAGTCCTTGAAAGAGAGCGGAGCATTGATTGGTATCGTGCACCGTATCGGTGGCGTCACTGATTCGTATACGGGTACGGGACGGCGAAGGAGCGCCAGCTGGAGAGAGAAAAAACAAACAGTTTCTACAATGCGAGGCAGCGAAGCGCGCGGCATTGACTTGCAGCAGGAGTCAATGGTCCCGGGTGACCCGGTCAGCAATGGTGCAGCTCCTCCGGTGATGTAACGCGCTACGTTGACGCTAGATCGCACCGAGCCCGCCCGTTCCAGGTAGCTGATTGGATGGTGCTTGTATGTGTACTGGATGCTTCAGCGAATAAGGCTTTGAGCAATGCCTAAAATTCACTTTTTTTTTTTACTTGAAATCATCATTTTCTCGGTACAGTAGCTTCAGCGGTGGCGAATGTCGGGCAAAAAGGAGAGACGTGTTGAATAGTAAGCTAGCTAAGTAGAACGTAATAGCAACTTTTCAAACTATTACAGTAAGGCGCCTCAGTGTAAGTACAGAGACCTGCAGCCGGCCGAAAAGGATGGTCATGCCAGTTTCTAGCTTTTCTAATGTGGTATGCGTACTAGCGCGAAACGAAGAAACACATACGACATGTACAGAGCGCAACTTCCAACCGGTTTCCACATGTCTGCTCTTCTGATCTTTGTGATTGCCTTCACTGGTATAAATGTAGCTGCGTTCTATGAAACAAACCAGTTGGAAGTTGAGCTCTGTACATGTCGTACGTGTTTCTTCCTTTATCCAGTCTTCGCGCAAGTACGTACAGTCTTTGTGAAAAGTAACCAGGCGGCACGCTTGTCTTCTCAGTCGTATATTAACGCTATTATGCCAGCCCTCAAGCTCTAAATCTCTGTATGGTAAGAAGAACCCCTGTTCTCACCTTCAAAGAACTTCTTTAAGGAAGCCGTGAGGGCTCTGTTATAAGCATGAGAAGCAAAGCATGGAGCCTGGTTACTCTTGACAGACTGCATGTAGCAAGAAATGAAACGCGAACAGGACAACTGAACTACGGACAGCAAAATGCGCAGCTGTTAGCTAGGGGAAGCTCAATACTAGCTCCGATTATCTGAACTTAGAAGGTCGAAAGACTCTTCTTCAGAAGTGTTATTCAACTTTGCTTGTGTTTCCACTCAGTTAAGGAGGTAATATGCTGGTGTTTTTGTGTTGGCACTTCAGTTTTCTTGTTGGCGTTTCATTCGTTGCTGATATTAGCTTATTATAATGCACCAACTCGCCGAAACAAAAGTACTAATAGGTGTTCTAAAGTGCGGCACTCCGGTGCAAGTAGTTCTGGCGCCGAAGACTCCTCAAGGCGAAACCGCGCTGCGCGTAGGTGCCACAAAACAGGACACGTGACAGGTTTGCTGCTGCGTGCCGTGTGCAGTGGCCGCGGGTGCTCTTCGGTCGCGTACGCGTGGTCCCTGTTCGCGCAGAGCCAGAATTTTTCGCTCCATGGCGCCGACGAAAAAGCGCACTGACTGATACATCCACAACTTACGGCTGGGTACAAATCTGTCTTCAAAATGTGAATCCTAAGTGTAGTGGTTAAAGGTTAACTATTAGGCTGTATTTAGCGACAGTTTACTAAATGGTACGTCTCGCTTATTTTCTAAAGTCCGCCACCGCTGATGCCACCGTGCTGAAGAAGCACCTCTGTACGAGCAAAACTTCTTTTAAATATTGCAGAAAGTCTTTATTCAGCGTACTCTCTTTTCAATTAGCGGATAAGTTGAGATTTTCGCATCTGCCAATACTGTACAGTGGTAGTTGTAGTAGCCGCGTTAATAACAATGTTAACTCTAATAAAGCAGTGTAACTGTAGGGGAGTCAACGTGCGCGGAGGCAAATGTTAACTGCAGTGTTTACACTACAGAGATTGACAGCAGCAGCATCGGAGCGACTTCGATTGGAGGGGCACTTCGGAGTTCACTTTTTCTCGAACTATATACGGTATGCTTTAATCAGTCTTTGTTAAAAATCCCTAGGTTATCCAAATTATTCCGGAGGCCTCCTCGATACGGCGCCTCTTTCCTTTTTACTCTCTCCTTCCTCCTTTCCCTGGCGGCGTAGTTGAGGTGCGCATGTGGAGTGAGACAGCGAGTGGGTCCTTTCCTCTCCTTAAACCCGTTTTTTTTTTTTAAATTCAGATTTGAGATCTTGAAGTGCCAATTGTAGGCGACGGAGTAGCCTTTCTAGCTATATCTCTAGTCGAGTTGAAACGGAGGCAGGCAGAATTGCGGCCCGGTTGCTTACGTACAGGCTACGCGTCGTCTGCTCTGCGCGGGGTCCGCGCTTGAACGAGCCGAGCGTCGTCATTAGGGTGGTACGTGGAGCGTATAAAAGCGGCGCAGCTATACACACTGCGCATGCGCACTCGCTCCAGCGTGCTTCCCGCTCGTTCACCGGTTTTCCTTCTCTTTCTGCCCGTGAGTTACGTCAGGCCAGCGAGGTTTTTCCTTCGCAGTAGCGTTTCTTGCGCCGAATGGCCCCGCGGCAACGCTGTCTCGCACGAAACTCGGACAACAAAGGCGACAGGAAAAACACCCAAGACGTCTGTTGTTCTGTTCACGCATGAATGCGGATGTTGGAGAAGAAAGATGACAGCTTACTTTTGAATGCGTAGATTTTATTGGCTGTGAGTGTAAACAGCACAATCGCACAAAAGAAATGCCACGTTTTCTTGGTAGGAACACGTCTCTTCCGGGACCGTTGAGCACTGCTGTTGAGCGTTTATGAAGTTGGGCTAGGGTCATGGAGCGCAGCGCCAGTGGGACAATGACAGGCGCTCCGTGCTTTCACATGGATGAGAGCTGACGCTGAGCGAGTACACGAAATACACTCCTATCACGAGACGGTATGCAAATGCCGCATTGAACGTTTTGGCAAGGGGTGGTTAGTTTATCGACGTTAATCTAAGCAGAAATGCGGTGAGATTAATCCCAGACAAAGCTTGTAGATATCATCGGGACCACTGCGGCCACATCACAGCTGTATTCGCACCACTTCGGGACGAAAGACTCGAGAGAGAGGTCTGGGGGACAGTAGCGACCACGCAACTAGACAGCCGCAGACAGCACAGCGAAGTATACAGTTACGATAGCAGTGTCGACACAACATTGAGTCCAGCGTAGTCCCATGCGCTTCCTAGTGTCGCCTCCTCTCCTTCAAGTGATGCTCTGCAGCTTAGGAGCTTAGGGCAAAAACGCTTGTTTTTGCCTACCTAACAGAGCTAAGTTAAATGGCATTTAATTATACTGTCGCTGGTGCGAAACGTGCGACAGCTGTTCATTGTCGAGCGGTAGGCGGGGCCACGTCGCCACTCTTCTCCACGAAGGCCTGCGGTGAAAACGAGAACACAAGGTTGCAGTCAGCCGCACGTGTGACGGGGTAATTGTATGCAGGTCACTTCCAGTGGCGCCATCACCTGGCAGACAAGAGAAGCACAGCGCAAGACCGCCTGCATTTCCTCTAATCCGCTCGCCACAGCCAGCAGTGCGCAATTAAGCTGTCCCTATCGAAAAATACGACAGGGCAAAAACAGACTTTTTACTTTTGCTTACGATAGTACATCAGGACACATGTCCTCAGCTTTGTTAATATTCCTTCTTTCCCTCTCTTCCTCTTTGATAAAGGGCTTTTTTTAATCTGAGCTGGCATGTCAGCGGAACTTGCGTTGTTAAGCTGTGCACCTGTAGCGATTAATCATGTGTGTACGTGCCAACCTGTCAGCTCTAAATCGAGATCGAAGCTTTCTTTGGATGGAGGCAAACTGAAGCACAAAGTTTTGCAGATACAAGCAAGAAACGGTGGCTGCAGCTGCTGCATGCATTCGACATCGGAGTTTGAAAGCTTCCACATTCTTCTTAATTTACTATTTGTTACTCTTCTTCACCTTCCTGTTTTTACAAGCTTCCATGAATAGCATAGACAACATATCCTCCTAGCTGTGCGACCGTGATATCCAAGCCTGCTGAAACGTTGCATAATGAGCAACTAATATGGGATGACGGAAATGTGAAGCCTATATGATATAGAAAAATATATGGGAATCCATATGATTTCCACATCTTTCCCGTAAGATTTTCATACCCTTTCCGTATGATTTCCACGTGACTTTCACATTATGCGTACGACATTATATAGAGTTCGTATGAATTTCGATTTCTCTATACATGTTTCTTATAGTCTATATAGATTCTATATGTTCCATATGGTTTTCCCATGCGCCATACGGAGAATATGCGGAATCACGGAACGCTTCACTAAGGACGGAGGTGAGCCTATAGCCCTGGATGCACATGATGAGTGGAGTCGGGGGAAGTAAGGATGGCTCACGGCGAGTGCGGGAGGCATGGCCGGGGCCCCTCCCCTCTGGGCGTCCTCGCACTGGCGGCAGAAGCAGATGAAGATGGTGTCCAGCGTCATCTCGTACACGGAGAGGAAGCAGTGGGCCACCAGCAGGGCGCCCAGACCCGCCGTGCACAGGGGAGCCCACTCGCCCCACGACAGCTGGCCGGACTTGTCCTGCAGCGTGCATGGTACGGGTCTGTGTGAAATTCCGAACGGATTCCAAACACTTGTACCGATTACGAAGGGGGCACTGCTAGTATTGCGAGTTTTGTGAGTATGCAGTTTAGCACTGCCTCGCATTTACCGCACTCTCCGGCAAAGGAAAAGTGAAAGCTATATAGATGGACCGCACTCGAACCCTAGCTCGCCCAAAAACTGCGCCCACTATACCGCCCCGCGAATCACGTGTTACTATAGGGAGGCACTTTGCACAGCGCCCCCTGTGCAGCTAAACTGGACAATCTAGTAGCACAGTGGGACTGCTCGATTACGACAGAAGATGTCATTTTTTTTTTCATCAGAGAAGGCCCCAAAACGGACCAACTGCAGCAGCACTGCTGCATGGCGAGTGCTGTTCAGCATACATAAGTGAATAAGTGAGAATAGATTGACACAGAGCTTAGACGTGACTGTTTAGAATGCGTGTACCAACGAAGCGTAACGGGGAAAAATAAAACCTCCGACGTAACACACAGGTGGCACACAACGTTGTCCTCCTGCCGGTCTCACGTGGCAGTTAGCAAAGCCGTGAAATGAGATAGTCGGTACATCTTCACAACTTCGCCAGCGCTGCGACGAGGAACAAGGAAGGACCCTGTCCTTCCTTCTACGTCCTTGTTCCCCGTCGCAGCGCTGGTGTAGTTGTGTTGTGGCAGTTGGGTCTCGGGCAGCCCCTGAAACACCGGGAAACGTGTGGGTAATCATGTAGAACCCCTATCGGTCCCACATGGGCATTGGAAGGGCTAACCGACTTTCGTCAACATGAGCTATGGGAGCCATCGGTCGGCAGCCCATATTGGGCCGATGCAGAGTTCACGTCGGCACCATATGACCTTGGCACCAGCGGCCCCCTTATCATAGCCCACTCTGCTCTACATGTTATTTAACACCTTGGGGCATTGCTTGTGGTGCGTGGCAAGTAACTTCTCTCTCGGTCGGCTGCGTGCAGTAGCGTGGGTGCTTTGCATCAGGGCAGGTCATAAGACCCACACCATCGCGTCCGTTAACTGGAGAGCACGTACATTCTGTAGGAACTGAACATTACACGACGCCATTCCCGCTCAAAGATTTTTCAAGGAGTCGTCGAGAAAGCCGAGCGATCCACGACTCATTTTGCTCGCCCATGGTGGCGCTTCAGATGAAATTTTAGGCTCTACATAGGACTTCTGGCAGCTTACAGTGACGCACACCGTGCTTACTATGGCTCCCTTGTGAGCTTACTTTGAAAAAAAAAAAGAAAGAGAAAAAAAAAATGCTGCCGCGGGAGGTGACAGTATACGCGGAATGAAAGTCGTAAACGGTATAGGTGGTTGGAGATGCATTCCGTGATAATGCGATAACATTATTAGAAGCCTTGAGTCACTTAAGAACATTAATGAAGTCGACTAAGCAGATTCTCGATGTAAAGGCACCAGCAGCTTCTGACGCTCCCCCAATGCCCACACATAATGTAATTGCGCGTCCCTGTGAATTTTTCCCCTTCCTGCAGACGATTTAGCGAGCCCTCACTGGGCCGGTCTCCTCGTACCGGGACTGCATTGTCACGCATGCAGTGCGGCGTGGTTCGGAACCTGGAGGAAGTGGCGGAATCAGCTACGTTTGTCCCTGACAGTATGTGCCACACGGTGGGTCTTTAACCATGTCGATGCCTTCTAAGGCCCGGAGTTTCAGGCAGGCAAAGACGGCACTCTGACTGGAAGTCATGCAAAGCGTTGCATCACCTAAACTACCCGAGGTGGTGGTGGAAAACATTTATGTACAGGTATAATACAGGAGGTTATGCATGAGCTGACCCAGAGGGGGCCAGCCCTTACAAATACTAGGCGGAGGTCCCTAGTTCGGGACCCCAGTGGCATCGGCCGCCGCCCAGGCTCGCGCGACCAAGGCCCGTTGGGCCTGCAGGTCAGAGCAGCCGAGCAGGGTCGCCTCCCAGTCCTCCCGGGTTGGGTTGGGGTGAGGGGGGATAGCAGGGTTGGAGGGGCAGGCCCACACCATGTGGTAGATGTCCGAAGACTTCTCCGCACAGTGCGGACAGCTGCCCGAGAAAGAAGGGTCGAAGTGTTTCAGAGCTGCGCCTCCGCAGCTGCATGCAGATATGCGGGACCAGCGCGTGTCACCTGCACGAGTCGGTGTCCGACGAGCACGGTGCCGGCGACCACGGCGCCCTTGGTGAGCAGCAGCACGAAGTCGCCCACGCAGTTGACGGTGGCCACGCGCAGCGCGTTGCGGGACAGCAGCTGCCAGGCCTCGCGCGCCGCCCGGCACAGGCCGAAGCCCCGGGCCGCTGCCCCCACCACCACGGGAGAGAGAGGAGACACACACACACCAGGCCGCGCTCGTTGAGATTCCACGACACAGCACTGGCGCAAAGCACGTCTTGCAACGATCCGAAATCAGGTCACACATTAGCAACTCAAATTTCTTTTTCCGCTTTTATATGACGCATTCGTATAACGTGTACGTAACGTTCTCGAACATTGTAAGTTCGACAGCAAAACTCAGCCAGCACTTCTGCGAATACAGACTTCGCAGTGACGCACTCAAAATTTCATCCTCTCCTGAATCCATCCGTTGTATTTTACTTTTGAGCCAAGTTTAATTTCACAGTCTTAATTACTCGTTTTATCTTCAGATTTATCTTCTTTCTTTCCTGTCCTGCTACACCAGAAAAGGGAGGGTGGATTGCTGACTCACTGCGAGCTTAACGAACAAATGCACAGGGTTCAGCTTTCCACACACTGTCGCTACTTTCTTCCACCCCTCCTCATTCATTTAGCCAAACATTCTGGCTGCCATCATAAAAACTTTATTTTAAGCACAGGAGTTTGGAGCTCACAGATCCCTGGGCCCCCGCACGGCCCCAGTATACACTCAAACGTTCATGTTCCTGCGGACCATGACGTCGGCAGCCCGGCTGGCTGCGATGGCTGAGTTAAGGACTTTACACGCAAGATTGCCAGGTAAAACTTGGGCTGACAACTTTGACATGTCCAGCATCGCACTGGGGTGGTCGCGGATGTCAGGTGGCCGGTTTCGGTCATTTAATTGCAGTTCTCGAGCGTTATGAAAGCGGCAGAGAGCGTAACGATTGGGCTTGAACCTGTCGCCGACCTGCGGGGCTCGCTAGAGTGAATCAGCCGTTACTCCAGGCTAGTGGACCCTCATCCCCCTTCCAATTAGGCAAATTTAGGCAAAATCACAATTAGCCGCAGCAGTGAAATTTACTTCCCGGAGAAAAAGACAGGCTTTCACACCCACATTCTAGGAAATGAATTCGCGCCTGTTTGTCACATGCAGAAAATATGTTATGACAACACGCGCGCGCGCGCACGCACGCACGCACACTGCAACAGGACAGGAAGTGGCTTCTTTCCCATCTCACCGAGCAGTATCAGGGCGTTCCTGTTGAGGAACCTGAGCGCGGCGCAGCAGCCGAGGCAGGCGCAGAGGCAGCAGGCGGCCTTGCCCTGGCGGCGGCAGCGGCGGCCGGCCAGCCTGCAGGCCAGCCTCAGCATCCGGGCCAGGGCCTCGAGCAGCGAGCCGAGCACCACGGAGCCCAGGTGGTAGCGCACCAGCCGCCACACGCTGGCACACTGGGCCCCCCAGCGGGGACAGCGGCCCCTGTGTTTCAGACGGGAGGAGGATGCGAGACACTTAATTACTGCGCCATTTCCTCTCTTCAGAAAGCAGTTTTCAAGTTTCTAAGTCCTATTTTAGGAACTTTTTATTCATATCAAATATCTGAACAATTTGCGCCCTCCGGACCAATGTCTCCACCCTGAACGCTGGCGGACCCAAGGAGCCTCATGAACAGCGGAAGTGGTGGACGTACTGTGGCGTTCAATATGAGCTGCAACCCACAAGGTGTGGTAGCTCAGTTCTCGAAGCAGTGCGCGAGCCCTGTGGTGCTGGAAACGAGTGTAATTAGCCCTGGATGCAAACAACAAAGTACACTGAATGTTTATGCAAGTTCGGTGCTTTGTGTGAAGGCGCACCGATTTACTGATGATGACGATGATGGATTTTTATGGCGCAGTTAGGGCAGCTTTGGCCCAAGAGCGCTATGGTACAATGTATTTCTTATCTACACAGGGTGGGGCCAAGGGCCCATTTTCGAATTTCATCCCCAAGGAGACTAGCTCCGGACCATGGGATAGCTTGTTCCCATTGTATGACCTGTGTGTACCGGTCGGCGCTGAGGATCGAACCCCGTACCTCCCACATCGCATAGATTTGCTACAAAGAGGAAACCTGTGCTGGTCGCAAGTCAAATTGAGCGTACCTGTCGAAGTACCAGTGTGCCGCGGCTCCGGCCACCACGACGGCCTGGCAGCTGACGGCGAGCTGCAGGATCCAGCAGAGGGCCAGGGCCAGGTACCAGGGCCCGAGGCGCAGCAGCGAGTCCTGCCTCAGCAGCAGCACCTCCTCCTCGCCCTGGGTGTCGCCCGCTGTGAGCAGGATGAGCATGGCCGCCGCCCCGGCCGCTGCCGTGGCCGCGCAGAAGGACAAGGTCTGCGCCAGCGGGGTGTAAGGAAGGACACATGTGGACATACCGCCTGGCGCCATCTATCAATCGTCAACAGTGAGAGCCGCATAACTGAATGGGAATGTCCCAACTGCTTACGCTGCGGTAACGTAGCAACAGACGAACACATCCCATGGGACTGTAAGGAAAATCCACCTCCGAAAGACCTTCTACCGGCTCCCTCATGAGAGGCCTGGCTTAGGCTCCTGAGAGGCCTGGCTTAGGCTCCTGAGGGAGCCTGACAAGAACATGCAAGCCCAGCTTGCGGACTGGGTGGGAAAGGTCGCCCTCCGTTAGGGGGCCATGCATCCCGCCCCATTGATCTTTTAGATCAATAAAGTTTCTCCAATCCAATCGAATGGGAATATCTTCATTTGTAATCGAGAGGAAAGTGAAACGTGCCGTGAAATGGCGCACGAAGATGTTGATACTGATGGCCTACTCTCCCAACGCGCTGCGGAAGTTGGCTTAAAAATGCTTCCCGCACTCGCAACGGTGAGTTATAACGGCCATTGGAAATCGGTAAATCGCCACAAGTATTCGAAATTCCCGCGGTACTCTTTGATGCTCAGCGCCACGCAGCACGTTGCGGCAGCCGCACAAACTAGAGTCACTTGCACGTGGTCACTTGTCCAGATTTGCTGAATTTGAAGGGGAGCCCTTGCAGACTTTTCCTGGGGCCAACAAGTGACAGAGGTGGCAGCACCGTACACGACCACCCTCCTTCCTCACAAGCGCATCCACGGCCAGAACCACATGAATCGCATGTCCGCGCACTCCGGACCTCGGAGACCTAATGGCTCATGTGGATACAGCCCACTTCGGCCAGGCGTAGAACGAAGAAGTTACCGGTTGAGGCATGTGACGCCACATCCACCTCTCGGGATAATAAACACATTTGTCTGCTTTGACCCGTAGATGTGCCGTAGATATTTGAGCCGCAATCGCGGTCCCCGACGGGTACACGACCTAAAGAAGAGTGGAAATCACCAGCAAGTTAGCGTGTTAACTTGCGCTCCTAACAAGCTAATAAAGATGGTTAGGCTTGTAATCTCCTCCGTGCTCTGGAGGCTACTCGGAATGCATGTCGCATTAATCATCACAGCCAGTTTGTTCCATGCGATAATCAAGCGCTGTGCGTGTCAGGTCCTTGTGTTCGTCTGTCCATTTCGAGCTGTGACTACCCCTATAGGATGAACAACCGACCCGCCCGAATTTCTACCCTTGAAAGAAGGTCAGGAAGTGGAATAAGGTAAGGTAGAGATAGAAAGGAGGCCCACGTGCAAGTATTCCACGTAAAAGCAAGTCACGCACGCACGGACACAAAAACCAAAAGCAAATAACTATACCGCGCAGGAATGGCTTGTCCCAATCTTGTACGTGAGAGCTTACTGTAAAATTATGCTCTCAGTATGTACATGTGTCCCATATAATTGAGTAAGCGCAGTGGCTTACTGAACCAAGCCAGTAGTCGGGGTGAGCAGGTGCCCGACAGCTGATTTGGCGCTCATTACTGGTAGCACCCGCGAGAGCGAGGAATAAGCGGCAAGAACATAGGACGCACCCAGGCTGGCTGGAGAAGCAGTCCCGGCATGGCAGCCAGGGCCTTTCCGGCCTCCGAGAACAACACTGTCACCTGCAACAAACCGTTCGTAGTCGGCTCATGTTTCACTGCTGGCTCTTCACTTAGGCTGCTGCACCATGCTGCATCAAACTATCAAAGGCGGAGGCCCAAACGACGCGGCTGGTAGCAGCGTGCTGGCTGCACTAGCCACAGCGGGCGATGGATGTCGAGCGTTGGCGCGGGCAACTACCCGAGCGGCACCGAACCCCTCCGTGCTCTACGCGCATTTGCGCCAACCTCGGGGCTGCTCTGACACCACGAGCGATTGTTCCGCATATGTCGCCAGTCCTGGAGGAAACGCAGTCTACGGATAATGAGAGCGACTGATTATCCGGACGGCTGGTCCAACAAAACTATAGCGTCGTAACAGCTTCAGCCAATCAGTGAGCGGTCCTCCAAGTTATTTAGAATACGGGATGGGCCTGGTGCTTGTTTGTCGCACGTGACCGGGAGTGCCACCGAGCGAGAGAAAGCGTGCGAGTAATCGATGGGTATGGGCAAGCTTACAGTATTAAAATTTGGTCTGTGCGGTGGAGCATTTGGTTAGCGATGCGTTCTCGACGCGGGCGATCCGAATACCGTGAGCTGCATGCTCTTCTTCGCTTTTCCGGTACTAAATTGATCGCTTGGCTTATAATCTACAACTAATAAGTCGCAGGGCCGATCCTCGTTACGACGGTCCCGTGTCGACTGACGCGAGGAACAGAAGCGTCTCCTGTGCTGACATTTCTGTGCACTGACACCCAGTCAGGTCGGGAGGGGGCCTCATACGACAGCCAGACTCAATGCGGAACGAAAACCCTTGCTACTGGATTAGTTAATCTATTTGTTACGTTTGTTATTGTCATTATTCTGCAATATTTATGTACCACTCCTGCTTTGGCCACCCAAGAGACAGCAGTATTGTACTAATAAACAAAAATTGGGGTGATGTCATTGAAGCTTACCTCAACCATTTTTTGGCGTTCTTTGGCTGTGCACCCTTAACTCTAACGGTACAACTTGTCCAACGATTTCGGAGAAAAGTTTTGAAAATTGGAAGACTTGAATATACTTTTACGGAAATATAGGTGGTAATGGTCCATTCTTCTGACATGCAGCAAAATCTTTCTTTTAAATCGCATCGAATAGTCAAGACTCCCACAGAAAACCAGTAGGGGAACGCTTGACGAAAACAAAAGCACTAATAGAAAAAAAAATGCAAGACTGCCGTCGCGTGATCTGCAGATATAATGATTGTTATAGTAAAATCGTATATGAAAAAAAGTGCGTTTTAAAAAGTTCCTCGCTCAAAAATGCTTTTGTCCAGAATTGTTGGGCACGGTACGCCACTGTGCGTGACGTCAACACCGACAGCACAAAGGTGGATGCGTTCCGTTATTTGTGTTCTTAGCGTGCGCCGTGGGAAGAAGTATCGGGTACCAGCTAATATCCCCGACACCGGCACTATTCAAGTTGCAGTAACGACACAGACCGGGTGTCACACTATTCACCGCATACGGAAACGTGCACGCATTCCTTTCGGACCATAACCGCCGCAAAAGATTCGAACGACTTCTCGAGCCAATGCGTTCGCCTCAGCAGCCCCGAGAAATTCGTATAACAGCTACACTCGCACATAATAATGAAGGGTTTGCATTCAAAGCGCCATTGTGAACACCCGCCGATGTCGGCGTATGTAAGTTTGTGCACTTGCCAATTGCCCCCTGCCGCGGTTGGCATGCACGTGGCAAAGTGGAGGGAGGGGAATCCCCCTCTCTAAGTAATATTTAAGTATTAAATTTAAACAGATAAAAGTGTAGTTTAGGCGGCGGAGGTACAAGTGAGGGTGCGGCGTTCTTTATTCTCTTCTTTCTTTTGCTATCCTTTTCCAATCAAAACCGTGTACTGAAGGTGTGGTGTGCATGTCCAACATTCTTGGACATGCATACCACTGTATACGCTGTAGCGAGTGTGAGACGGACTTAGCGCTTCTGGAATCGAGGGCATTGTTTTTGTTTTTTTCCTTTTAGAAGTTCTCTATCCGTTCGACACGTGGTACACGCTCGTGTCACGTGCTATGCTAAAATCGCAGCGCCGGGAGCGAGATGTGAAAGGAGTCAGCTGTTGTCACTTGCCAGCTGGATCCGCTTGCGCAGCACAAGCACAGTCAGCATAAGCAGGACCTGCGCCACGACATCAACACACGCGGTCAGAGAAAGAAAATAACGAGACAGCAGCGCCCACGCTACAAGGGACCCGACTGAGTCGGCAAACACGGCCTGTCAATCAAGTTGTTTGTACTGCGGTCCGCCGCGCAGCAGTGAATAAAGCGCGAGGGAGCACTCACTAAACGAAGGAGAAAATTAAAAGAGAACGAAAAAGAAAGACGGCGCACAGCTGTGCAGAAACGAGTGTCATTCGTGGAGCGCAGTTATGGAGCACTATAGCAGCGTCTCCGTCGATATGGGGTACAGCCAGGGAGTGCTTCGGGACACACAGTTTTACTCTACCTTCTCCTTAGTTCGTTCCGCGGAAGAAAGCTTGCTGTTGTTGTTTTCTTAAATCTCTTTCTCATTTTTTCTCTGTCCTGCAAGGAGGGTGTAAATGGCTTTCTGTTGGGTTCAGTTTAAACCTACATGTGGCCTCGCTGAACACAAACCGTCGCTCACAAGGCTCATTTGGCTTTGTGTAACCGTACACACCTAATGCATGCAGCCGGACATTGTTGTGCGGAGTCAGTATGCACCACCAGTAAGCTCACGGATTGTATACAACGTGTGCGACGCTGCCCTGCGCGTTCGGATAATTTTTTTTTTTTTTTTTTCAAGCGACACAAAACAAACTTTCTGGCTGAGATCAGCCGCTGTATTTATGATGTAGTCAACACCACTTCGCTTTCTTCATTCGTTGCCGGTTTTTTAGTTTGGTTTGGTTTATGGGGGTTTAACGTCCCAAAGCGACTAAGGCTACGAGAGACGCCGTAGTGAAGGGCTCCGGAAATTTCAACCACCTGGGGTTCTTAACGTGCACTCACATCGCACAGCACACGGGCCTCTAGAGTTTCGTCTCCACTGAAATGCGACCACCGCGGCCGGGATCGAACCCGCGTCTTCCGGGTCAGCAGCCGAGTGCCATAACCACTGAGCCACCGCGGCGGCGCCAGTTTTCAAGTATTGTTAACGACTCTTAATGCCCTTCAATACACCCTCATCATTGATTTGTTCGTTACTCGCTTCCACTTAAATTTGTAAGATTGTATTTCTCTTCACTTTTCATTTTCAATTCGTTTGCTTACTATGTTTTCAATTGGTGCTCGATGTTGTGATTAAGCGTTATTTTTTTCAGTTTTGTGAACAAATTCCTTCTGTGTTATAATGTGTCATAAACCTGCCACAGCCTCAACTGTGGTTAGGCGTATGTCGTAAATAAAAACAAATGATTATAGCTGCGCGTCGGAGAATCAGATACTTGTAAACGAAATAACGCTTCCAGTTCGCAGTTACACGCACGTTAAACTTTAGCGACTTTTCCAGCAAGTTACTTCAGTGCTTACGCGCCGAACTACGTAGGCATTACGTGTCAATTGGCGTTCGCTGTGAAAATCACGTCCCCGTGTCTCTGGTGTCTCTCTTATGACTCTGAAAAGTATAGAGCTATTTTGTGTGATTTCCGGATATCTAACGACGACGCAGCAGTGAGCAAACTTTCAGGCGCATAAAATAAATGAAAAGAAAAATGAAAAATTGCGCTGGAATAGGGTATCTCTGCAAACATGTTCGTAATTCATGTAGTTCCAGCTACGAGCAGAAATTAACATTTTTTTCCTCTGTGTATCATGGGTGATCACTAAATCGTGTAGGTCCGCCGCGGTGGCTCAGTGGTTATGACGCTCGGCTGCTGACCCGAAGGACGCGGGTTCGATCCCGGCCGCAGCGGTCGAATTTCGATGGAGGCGAAATTCTAGAGGCCCGCGTACTGTGCCATGTCAGAGCACGTTAAAGATCCCCATGTGGTCGAAATTCCCGGAGCCCTTCACTACGCCGCCTCTCATAGCCTGAGTCGCTTTGGGACGTTAATATGAATGAATGAATGAATGAATGAATCAATCAATCAATCAATCAATCAATCAATCAATCAATCAATCAATCAATCAATCAATCAATCAATCAATCAATCAATCAATCACTAAGTCGTGTAGCCCACGTGCTGCCTTAGGGACATCAAACCCCATATAAGAGACTGTGCATTCAGATGCCGAGCAACGCAATGGGTTGCTGCATGCGACCCACCAGTGCCGTGGTTCCGGCGATGGCGGCTGCCAGCCAGGCGCCGACGGTGGGCTGCGCAGTGCGCCGCCTGGCGTTCCAGGAGAACCTGCCACGAGAGGCGTCATGCACAACTCGAGGCCGAGGCGGGAGCCACAGGCACGCTTGCAGACATGAGCACCTGCCAAATGCTTTTTAAGCGACAGCGTAAGAGAGCCCCATGTCCCCACATACGGCGCCACACTTTGCCACCTGCTAATAACACGGAAGAGCCAGCTGCGACCTGCCACAGTTGACAGGTGGAAAAGTGGCAGGCTCATCTGCCCTCTCCTCTTCTATGAAGGAGAGGAGGAAGTGACCGAAATATGGCTGCCACGGAAAGAACCCTTGCCACTACCTAACAATAAGCCAAACACGAGGCGAAATTATATAAGTTCAAGAATTTTGATGCCTCTCGAGTAGGCAAACACCAAAAAGCTAACTTCGTTTACTGTTGTGATTGGTCAGAGCAGTGATATAAGACGCAGCAGACCATGGCCCACTGTTACCAATTGCTGTTTTTTTTTTTTCCTGCTGTAGGGTGTGCTTGCGACCAGCGGGGTGGAATTTTATTCCGCTTTCGCTTTAAATTGATACTAAGGCACCGCGGGCACCTCTAGCAAGCAAACTGCGAGTACGGAGACAGTTTCAAGCGCGCGGATCCTCGAGGCGAGGCTACAGCGCCGTTAATTTCTAGACGGCGATCACGGAGCCATTTTCGGTCTTGACGTCACAACTTTGAATGGAGTGGCGGGAAATTTTCTGAGTCCTATTTTCTCGGCAATTAATGCGTCATTTGTTGCTGTAGAAATACCGACGTAGCTGGAAAGGGGCAGGGAATCGATTTTTGTTGAGAACAAAAGTGGGACGGAGTTGTCACTCATCATCACCACTATCAGTCTGACTACGCCCACTGCAGGACAAAGACCACTCCCATATATCTACAATTAACCCTGTCCTGCGCCCACTGAAGCCACACAGCTTATCCCCGCAAACTTCCTAATCTCATCCGGCCACTTGGCTCTCTGCCGCCTCCTGATGCGCTTGCCTTAGCTTGCAATCCATTCCGTTACATTAAGAGGCGGTCGGTTATCTTGCCTGCGCATTACATACCCTGCTCATGCCCATTTTTTCCTGATTTCGACTAGTATGTCACTCAGCGTCACCTTCCCTTTCTTTTTTTCCTCGTAAGGCTTGGAGAATTTTTTTGATAGCTCTTTTATGTCCCATCAACGTCAAATGAGATGCGAACGAAATCACTGACACGTGAGCACAGTCAAACACATTAGCGGCTGGAGAGGAAATGCATGCGTGGCCTATTAATACACTTCCAAAGAGCGGTCTATGCGCGTTCGATGCGAAAATCAACCGCTCTAGTATTCTGTCTCGCTAGAGTTCCAGTTTCGCGTTTGATTTGACGCCGATAGTACGTCCCTAAAGAACTGTGGTTCCCTCAAGAACGTTTCTCTACACAAGCACCGAAAGCAGAGGTAAAGTAGCGAAAAAAAAAAATTAACTCGAGCACGGGTAGTTCGGGTAGCGCGTCATTCCCTCTTCACCGCCGAGCGCAGCTGGTGACGCCCAGTCTCCCCAAGCTCATTCGTCAACGCCCATTGCGTGACGGAGGGCAGGGTGCGGTTGGCGTCTTGCAGTCCTCTATAGGGCCGTTATTTGCGGACCAATCAGCAGCCACGTACGAGCCTATACCTTGGACTGCACTGGCAAGCTTTCACCAGGAAACTATAAATAGAGAAAAGCTGGAGAAAGACACTTTTAAAAGTCCCTGTAAAACATACTTGTTTATGAACCGATTATTATGAGCGTATTCTGAACATATTTATAAATCGATATTTGTGAACTCGCTGGGCTTTGCCCGGTCCCCGTCATGTGTGTCTGACGAGATGTTAATGCTCTTTCTCATTATAATAACCAGAACGTCTTCCGAGCTGTTAATGAATTTTCTTCCGAGTTCAAAAGGAAATTGGCCGGCTTGTCCCTGGTTGGTAAGGATGTGTGAGTTTCGTCTGAGTTCCTAATATGTATACAGCTGCATGTCTGTATAGAAGTGGGCCTTAGCGGACAAGAATTCGCCTGAAGTGTGATATAGGGGGTAATTCCGAGCGATACGTAGTCGGTGAGGACGCAGACCACACGGATTACGACAAAGAAACGAAGCACGAACTTGAAAGCACAAATCCCATTTTTCAAAGGGCGGTTCAGTGCCACCCACACATACTAAACAAAATTCAGCCATGGAAAGCTTTTACCAGGGCACGACTGTACGCAAGTATTCAGCCCCTCTACTCGAGCTGCATCCTTCCATTGTATGTCCGAAGCCTAAGAGGTGCAAAGTGTCTTACGATGTTCTTACGAAGGCCAGTGTCTGCAAGCTGTCGTTAGCCGCTTCTCACACAGTTCGTCGCGGTAGCAATGACTAGAGTAAAAAAGCGTGCTCACTGAAGTTGCTCTGTATCGACGAACTATACAGCATTCTTATCGCAAAGAGACCTTTCTCACCGGAAACTGAGCTTCTGTAAGCTAAAACAGTCCAAAAAACGAAATACAGGTGTCGCAATCATAGGCTCATTTCACAAATCAACGGTTTGTGTCGACACCGATTTTTGTGCGGATCACAGAGGCCAGTCCTCACTGCCATTCACTTCATGGCAGTAGCAACGCGTTCTTTTAGCAAGGACGCCACAAGTTCGAAATTTTGAAAATTTACTTTTCTCTACCATAGTGTTCTTTTTTTCTTCTTGCTGCCGGACAAGAGTTAACAAAGCTAGAAGGAACCAGAGAATCAGTTGTTACTGAGGACAGTTGTTAGATGGACTTGCCTTGAGTGTCTATTTAAGGCCTCGGATCCACAAATAAGTGACTCGGTCTATGAAATGCTGGACGCAGTGTCCCGCGCCCGAGTGGCTATATAGTGTACGTGACCGTCGATGACAATAGTTAGGCGTGCAGGGGGGCGTATACCAGAGGTAGCAGGTGCCGCCGACGCACCCCAGGGACACGGCCAGCAGCAGGGACCACACCAGCAGGGCGACGCAGTAGCGCAGCAGAACCAGCGCCGCCACGCTCAACCCTGTGAGCAAGCAGTCGCCAGGTGTATGCTCTCACGACTTCTGTAGTAGTCCTATAGATGTCTCCTATAAGGGTAGTGTATATAGGGCTCCTGAAGAGGTCCTATACAAGATTCCTGTAAGAGTCGGCCAACAGCTGAAATAGCAGACACGTGTGTCCCAAAGCGGCTCAGGCTATGAGGGGCGCCGTAGTGAAGGTTTTTGGAAATTTCTACCACCTGAGGTTCCTTAACATATGCACTGACATCGTACAGTACACGTGCCTCTATAATTTCGCCTTCATCGAGATGCGACCGCCGCGGCCTTGATCGAGCCCGCGTCTTCCGGGTCAGAAGTATGTCGGCCACACGTGACCGCAGCTGTCGCCGTCCGACGTTGCAGTGCGACTCCCGGTGGAGGTTCCTACATCTGCTCCAACGGTGTGCTTACGGAAATTCAATCGCAATACCGTTTTTTCTTTCCGGGAAGCCAAGGTTTTCTAGGTTATAGTAGCATAGCACTGGACTCATAGACGCACAGGTCGGGGAACGCGTACGCAGCCACAATAGAGTACGTACATATACGTGTGCGACCTCGTTTATATGAACCGCCGAAGGGGTCCAGCTGTACAAGGTCGCGCCAAATCGACGACAGCGCGTTTACATGCACTCAGTCTCAGCGAATCAGGCCCGGCGCGACCCGCAGCGTCGAACAGGACAGTGAGGCTGTGCAAAGGCGGTGGCGTCAAAGATCACGACGCTCTGCTGCATGGCGTTTCGAACATGCGACGGCGCTTGTACAAAACAGGTTCCGTTTTTCCTTGCACATATCCTGACTCCTTGACTGCGTTTGCATTCGCTACGCTAGTCGGGTGGTGGCAACCAACCTTGGCGAGAATTTGCCTTCTGCTGGGCTAGTTGGTACTGCATTTATTTCACACTGCGGTCTTACATTTATTCTGGTCTTTTTGTTGGCACGCGTCGTCTGACGTTTGACTTCAACTGCATCACATGGCCATTCTGCTTTTTTTATGTTAGTGGTTATTTATTAATAAAAATAACAAAAAAGATGTGCTAGCCTCGGCATCTGGCATCGAAACACGAAGCACCTGAGCTGCGGCTAGCGTGAGAAAAAGGACAGGGAGAGGACAGGGAGACGGAAAGAAAGGGGGCAGCGATAGTAAGAAAGGATAGGGGTAGGGTTTTTTCACACTCCGAATAAAGCTCAGCAGCGAATCAGCGCTATGTCTGTCTCCACTTCTATCGGCCTTTGCGCTGCCGGACCGATTCTGCCGAGCTCGTGTAAGCGCCCCCTGAGTGCGATTATGTGTTAACGCGAGGCCACCATACCAAGCCCTACAAACAGTGTGCATGAGCGAATGTCGGTCGGCGACAGCTGCGGTCGCAGGCACATGGGCGGGTGTGATCAACACGTCGTACGAGGAGTGAAGTGTGCGCAAGTTTACAGACCAAGCGCTACGAGTCCCATGTAGCCCAGCTCCCGTCGGCAAGTGGCCAGGTCGTGGACCAGCTCCTGCGCAACCAGCAACAGAACACGTTAGCTTCATACACAGATGGGTGGTGAATGCCATCATAAGCTGAGTGGCCCGCAGAACAATGCTATTTTCCATTGTTTCGCAGTTACTCCTGTCCTCACCATTTACCGCTCTTCACTCGATGTACACCCTTCCAATTTTTTAACGGTATCACGCGAGCATCGACCGGTCGCTTGATCAGCGCCCCGTGACGGAAAGAATCGGCAAACTCGCCGAGAGTTGCCGCATGCGCACGAAGCCCAGGTCATGGTGGCCGTCGTCTGCCGGGCTGTTCCTGGAGCTGCGCGCTGTCCCCGAACCTTTCCTTTGCTTACCGCACTACCTGTCATTTTTTATCTCCCGCTTAGCAAAATCGTGGGCCACAGCCATATCCGCATACAAATGCAAACAAAACAAGAGCAAACGAAATATTGATCGCGAGGTTCGTTCGAGAAACGCCGAGTAAAGCTGTTTGCAGCTGGGTGGCACGTGGCTTCTCCTGAGTAACGGCGGCGCGTATGCCAGCTATTACGGTCGAAGGAAAGGGTCGGGGGTTGCGCGCAGCTCCTGGAACAGCCTAGCAGACGACGGCCACCGTGACCTGGTCTTCGTGCGCATGCGGCAACTCTCGGCGAGTTTGCCGATTCGTTCCGTCATAGGGCGCTGATCAAGCGAACGGTCGATGGTCGCATGATACCGTTAAGAAATTGGAAGGGTGTACAGCCGTGAGCAAAAAAAAGATCAGCACAAGTGACGTGCCGCCGGAGCGGATATGACAAGGCTCGGCGCTGCGGTTACGAACACGCCATGCAGTATGCCCGGCGTGTTAACAAACCATGTCCCGCAAACCAAACCACAAACCTTGCCAGCCATGCGGTGCGATTTCGTCGCTCCGGTGGCGTCGTTTGTGCTAATATTTTTTACTCGCGGCTGTACTGTGCATGCAAGGAACCGTTTCTTAGCCCTCGGAATCAATTCCGTTGCTTGAATGGCCATTGGTTATCACTTCTACGACCACCTAGTCCGCCTTAATTTCGGATGGAAACTCTGATCCGTGCTTCTTTCTATCTAGTAAAGCTTTACATGCGCCATTTTTCTTTCCCTCGTCATGTCCCCGTTTTCAGAAAAGCCCGCGAGAAAATGGAGGTGAGGCCCCTTTTCGAAGCATTTCACCCTACAACAACCAGGCCGAGGGAAAGCTTTTTCTCAGGAAACCGGTGCGCGGCGGCACGGGGAATCGAACCCAGTACCTCACGAATGCGGGCCAAATGATCTACCGCTTCGGTCAAAATTTTTGTATGGGCTAGTCGGTGGTTTATCTTAAGGAAGGTAATAGCAGCGCAAAAAAAAAAAAATACGGGACACAAGAGAGAGACAACCAACAGCCAGCGCCAGTCCTGTTGGTTGTGTCTCTCTTGTGTCCCCGTTTTCTTTTTGCGCTGCTATTACCTTCCTTAAGTACCGCTTCGGATCGGCCATCGTGGATCGCCGATTTGATTTATTTCCACAAATAAGTCTACACAAGGTTATGGGAGGGAGAATGGGAAAAAGAAGCTCCTCAAGGCAACCCGACTGGTCCCAAGTTCTGTTAAAATGGCTGCAGCAGTGTAGAAGGAACACTTTCCAGCAATAATTATGCAAAGGAGAAAACCACCACAGTGTAGCTTAGAAATCCTAGTAACATTCTAGAGCAGAAAAGATGGGAATCAAACAAAAATTAAGGCTGAGAAAACCATCTGCCAGCTTGTCTCAAAATAAACAAAATTACCGAAAGCACTTAAGGAACTTAGGCGCGAATAATGCGAACACATTGCATATACTAATTCTATTCCAGTTCTATTCCGACTCTATTCTAACTCTATTATTCTATTCCTTTTCATTTGGTGCGGTTGAAAGCACTACTACTGACGATTACTGTTTAACATTTCGTATTTTCTAGCCT
Organism: Amblyomma mixtum; assembly: GCF_055824585.1. NCBI lineage: Eukaryota > Metazoa > Arthropoda > Arachnida > Ixodida > Ixodidae > Amblyomma > Amblyomma mixtum. The sequence goes on along the minus strand of NC_143018.1, from coordinate 9,548,223 downwards.
TTGGTGACGTAACACCCTTTATTATATGGAATATTGGTTTTTGAGGAAAGAAACTGGCGCAGTATCTGTCTCACATATCTCGGCGGACACCTGAACCGCGCCGTACGGGAAGGGAGGAAGGAGGGATTGAAAAAAGAAAGGAAGAAAGAGGTGCCGTAGTGGAAAGCTCCGGAATAATTTCGACCACCTGGGGATCTGTAACGCGCACTGTCATCGCAGAGCACACGGGCGCCTTTTGCGTTTCGCCCCCATCGAAACGTGGCCGCCGTGGCCGGTTTCGAACCCAGGAACTCCGGCTCGGTAGACGAGCACTCGCGATATTTGTAACGTCGCCCCTTATTGAAGACGCCGGGTTTTCGTATCGAGGAGCCATCTAATTGTTTTCGCACTAATGAAAGAACAGAAAGACACGCGGCAGTAGGTCGCACTACCTTCAACTGGTCACCGTCGCAGCGTGCATCCTCACCTCGAGGACCAGGCCGCTGAGGTTGAGGGTTCGGTGCACGAGGCCCGCGGGTCCCGAGTCCACCACGCACCTCCGGAACACGGTTTGCCTGCGTAGCGTCGCGCACAAGAAGAAACCGACTGCCCCCGCGTCACGCACCGCGCTGTATCGGCGGCTGACCTGTAGCCCGGCGGGCATTCCGAGGCACAGTGGCGCTTGTGGCCCAGGGCGTCCTCCAGAACCAGGAGCCTGCGACAGTGCCGTGTTTATGAGAGAGGAGACCTCGTGACAGCAAATCATAGAAAAAAAGTAAAGTCTACTTAACGAGTAATGTACCAAGAGCACAGACCTTTGGGATAGTTGGTACATACAACTATCATCATCATCAGCCTCACTACGCCCACTGCAGGGCAAAGGCTTCTCCCATGTCTCTACAATTAGCCATGTCCTGCGCCAGCCGCGGCCACCATATTCCCGCAAATTTCTTAATCTCATCCGCCCACCTAACTTTCTGCCGCCCCCTGCTACGTTCGCCTTCTCTTGGAATCCACTCCGTTACCACTAAAGACCAGCGGTTATCTTGCCTTCGCATTACATGCCCTGACCAAGCCCATTTCTTCCTCTCGATTTCAACTACGATATCATTAACGCGCGTTTGTTCTCTCACCCACTCCGCCCGCTTCCGATCTCTTAACGTTACACCTATCATTTTTTTTTTTCCATAGCTCGCTGCGTTGCCCTTAACTTAAGCTTAACTTAACTATGTTTGGCCACAATCTTGCATGTCTTCAGCGCATGCAAGATTGCGGCCAAACATAACTGTCAGGATGCTAGATCATAATAGAGACAGATTTGATTGGAAAAACGGGTTCATCCTGCGTAAGCGCACCATCTGTCATACTGACTAAAAAGGAAATACGAGGGGGTACCCAAAAGAAACCGGACTTATTTTTGTTTGAACTTATTTGTTCACATTTTAAGCACAGACCTTCAATCTCCTTCAAAGTATTCCCCACTTGCAATGATACGCTTGTCGAATCTTTCATTCCATTTTTCAAAACATTGTTTAAATTCATCTTTTGTGATGCTTGACAGTGCCTCCGTCGTTTTTTTCTTCACCTCAGCAACATAAGCGAAACGCTTTCCATTCACCTATTTTTTCATTCTAGGAAACAAAGAAAGTAGCACGGGGCAAAGTCGGGAGAGTATGAGGGGTGAGGAATAGGGTCATGCCATTTTTGGTCCAACATTGTCGTAAGAGACAGGGCTGTGTGAGCAGGGGCATTGCCATGATGGAAAAACCAGTCACCCGACCGCCACAAATCTGGCCGCTTCCACCGCACACTGTTGCCCAATCTTTTCAAAACATCCAAGTAGAAAGCCTGGCTAACTGTCTGACCCTGCCGAACAAATTCTCAATGGACTACTTCTCTCACGTCGAAAAAACAAATCAGCATTGTTTTGAGGTTTCGTTTCACCTGACGAGCTTTCTTGAGGCGAGGTGAATTTGAAGTTTTCTATTGGCATGATTGTTGCTTTGATTGAGGATTCGATTCAGGAACACTTGAGTTGTCCCCATAGCATCGTCCTTGTACGTCTTTCTTAATGTTTCAAGAGTTTCCATTCAACTTTTTCCGAGAAAAAATGAGAATTTCACCGGCGCACGCTGTTCACGAAAATCAGCCATTGCAAAAACGACGTTCACACAAAACAGTCGTCACTCTAAAACTCTACCTAAACTAGTCTGACCTCCTTCAACGACGGCTTTCGGCTTACTGACTCTGGAATGTTCGTTCTATGCGCTCCTAGTGGCAAAACGCGGTACCACAGAAGCTTTGCCGACCAAAAAATTTAGTCCGGTTTCTTTTGGGTACCCCCTCGTAATGTTTTTGGGAGCGGCCACGTGATGTTGGCAGGGCTGTCAGTTTGACGTCGTGCAGCAAGGTGTGTATAATTGTGCCTGTGTGTCAATAAATCTTCAGTTGGAAGTAAGCGCTCGTGTTGTCCAAGTCTTTCTCTGTCCGTGTTTTTTTGCGCTTGTACGTGTCAGTAATGTATAATACGAAAGTGGCCGTGAAAACATCTGCAGAAGCACTGCATGTTCATTCGCTTTCGGCGTCTATACGCTGTCTTCGCTAACGTATTCGCTTCGTTGCCGCTGCCGAAGGCGCGTCTCCCGTGCATGGCGTCGAGAGCATGGGAGATCAGTCGGCGCTCAGCTTAGCATTGTTCGGGTCGTTCTGAATTACGATGTGCCAGATCTCATTACGCCCCCCCCCCCCCCCCCCCCCCCCCCGAAAAAAAAAAGTGCAAACGAAGTCTTCGTATTTGAAGCGGCTTTTCACAGTAAACATGACGCCACAGCCCCTGCAACCGTAATTTCCAATATACGGTCCTCTGACTACGCACTTTTAAAGGTTAAAATGAGTGCCTTGTGGACTACAGCGTATGTTTTTTCTTCCAAACTGTCCATAAGTCATGCCCCGCTTGATTTTCGCTATTAAAACGGTTCTGTTGTCAGTGTATAAATACCAAAAAAAATGTCTCTGTGTCTGTTCTCTTCTGTCCCTTCCCTTTTGCACTGTGTTGCTTCATAATGTTCAAACACCAACTCGACCAACAAGGTACCTTATCTGTACCGCTACAACAGCAATATGCGGCCACTGCGTGTTAGATACGAGGCGTTGCGGTTTGCTTCGTAAAGAGATACTGCGCTGCCGACTCACTCGACAGCAGAGATCGAACTTCGCTCGCTCGAGTTTTACAGGCCACGAGGTGGATTGTGGCCGCATCGTCGGAACGAAATCGCACCGAGAAGCACTTCCGCAATTACGTAATCATCTGTACGGTTGAACGCTTTCGTTTCAGCTCGGGCGAAACCATTCAAAGGGGCCAAAAGGGGGAGGGAAGCGAGAGGAAGAGAAGATGCAAGTGTGGCTGCGAGGAGACCGGATTACGGGACGCTGCCGCCGGCGAGATTAATCGCTGATCGACTGATAGGGGCCTTGGTGGAGGTCGCCTCGCATGCGCTACGTGTACAGCGCGCGTCGATCAGCTGCGGAGCGTGGTTATCAGGACGGAAAACCCCTGTATAGAAGTAAGACATGATGTTGGGCTAGTCGGTTCATGGTTAGAGCGAAACAGAACTGCGCGAAGACGACGGGACAAAAGAAGGCACGAACACACACACGCAAAGCGCAGACTTCCAACTGACTTTATTTTGCGAAAGCTGGGTGCTTATAATGGCTATCACAGGCAAACAAGGAGACAAGCAGAAGTAAAAGCAATGTGTGCACGGCAATGACAGTGTCAACAAGACCACGTGTGGTTACGACCCATGGAGCTCGGACAGGAGGTGACACGAGGGAGGATGCGGAGGTGTGCGAGTTCTGCGGGCATACCGCTACACTCGAACACATACTATGGAGATGCCCCAGTGCCCCAGGATATGGCAGAATCAATAATGCAGAGGAATGGGAGACCATACTCAGAAGTGCCGACCTTAGCATACAACGACACGCTACCCGCCTGGCAGCAGAAGCTGCGCGACTATATCGTTGCTAGTCTTCCAGCTGCGGCGCTGCCCCTTCCCGGACGCCTGCGTGCGGTCCCGGAGGGGCACGGGTCTTCTTCTGGTGGAAATAAAGTTTCTTCATCATCATCATCATCATCATCATCAGCTCGGATATGCCCATCTAAGAAATTGATCTCTTGCCTAGAAAGAGATAAAGAAGGCGCGCTAACGCACTTATAGCGGCCCTTTTGGAGATGAAATAAGCCTCGATAACTTCTCTTTCGGTTTTTGTTTTGACCTTAGAAAGAAACTTGGTTTTTTCCAGGTAAGGAGAACAGTTTTTGGTGTCGCAGCTCTTACAATGCAAGGGTAGATTGCTGCCAGTGCCGCTGCTGAGGGATTGCCTGTGTTCCAAAACGCGCTCATTAAAACATTATATACAGGGCGGTCATTAAAGCGCCCTGTATCACTCGAAGAGGGGTCTCTGCACCAGGCTGCGCAAAACTGGTTGCTGAAGTGTGACAAAAGGAATGCGATACTCGGAAACATTCGCGGTGTTGCGACTATATATGCAATCAGCAACAGCGCCTTTGCTGGCTCGCTGGATTTTCTTGAGTGCCTTAATTGTAGCCCTGTTGGGCAGCTAGGTTTGTGCGTAACCAGTCTGCTATTTTCAAACTGTTTCCAGCCACTGAACCGACCGGCTTGGAAAGAGGCATGACACGTACCGCTCAAGCGACGATGCACTCGCCGCCGCTTGTTTTCCAGGCTGTTGTTACGTGGACCGTATATGCGCCGGGAGTCTCGGTTCCTGTCAGCTATTATCAGTATTATTATCAGTATTATTAAAAGCAACAGAATTATGCCCTGCTCATAGCATCTATCTCATCGGAGATTTTAATTACCCTTTAATCAACTGGGCTCAACTTTGATCATCTTGTCATATTTCAACAGAATTTTGTAACCTGATGCTTGATTTCAACCTGTTTCAGGTTGTGAACCAACCCACACGCGACACTAACATATTAGATCTGATACTGACAACAGTGCCAGAAATGATAGGAGAAGTAACTCATTTAGAGGGATTCAGCGATCATCGTTTACTTCATCCAAGTATTGACATCCCAGTTCCGTTTATGGGCTATGTGACAAAGAAGATTCATGATTATAATAAGGCTAATTTCACAGCTATCAACACAGAACTAGAAACCTTCTTTTATCATACATTTCTGCCTTCAATTAACAACCGATGCGTTGAAGAAAACTGGGTACTCTTTAGAGATCAGATTTCATATTTGAACAGCCGGTATGTCCCTGTGATGAAAATAACTAAAGATAAATCTAATCCCTGGTTTACTAGAAGGCTTAAACGACTAAGGAACAAGAAAAAGCGGCTATATACCGGACTGCGCGTGCTTGTACCATTTCTGCTTGGAATAAGTACAGTGACACCCTAAAACTCTCTTGCTCCGCCTTATCTGCTGCAAAAGACAACTATTTTTCGCATGATATTCCAGCCCTTATGAAAACTAACCCCAAAAAGTTTTGGAAATAAATATGCCCTGAGCGTGATGATAGTTCCATTTCTCTACAAAATAACACCCCCATCCCAGACAACGAGTGCCCCGCAATATTTAACACCTTCTTTTCATCTGTGTCCTCTTCTGAAGATAATTCTACTCTACCTGAAGTTCCCGATCTTAATTACCGCTACATGACACCTATTCAAATAACTGAAGAAGGCATCACGTGTCTCATATATTCTCTTAAGGCATCTACTTCAGCTGGTGTTGATGGCATTAATACTAAAATTTAAAAAAATACAGTTCCAGTGGCAAGTAAAATTTTATTTCATATTTTTCAGCAGTCTTTAATACAGGAATACTGGACTGGAAGGTAGCTAAAATACCACCAATTTTTAAATACCAGACGTCCTCGTCTGGTTGTGCGCTTCAACTTTATATCATGTCTCACCAACACGCTCAAACAACCACTTTGTTGAACTTACACAATGGCCAATGGGCCTGTAAGGTATTTAAAATAAATAAATAAATCCCATAGGCCGGCAATTTCTGAAATAATGACGGTATTGACGTCGTAAATGAGCACATGAGGCTATGAGAGGCGCCGGAGTGGAGTGACACCACATGAGGTTATTTAACCACATCTCACAGTATATAGATCGGGCGTCTTTTGCGTCGTCGAAATGCAGCCGGCGCGGTTGGAATTCGATCTGACATCTTCGGGCACCGGGGCGGGTAATGAACGAATTAATCGTGCGATCACTCTGCCGCGGGGAATGAACGGGCAAGGGAACCAGAAAAGGCAGCTGCTTTTGACAGCTCAGTTTTAATAGACGTCTTTAGCATATACTGGGGACGTATTAGCGGAGATGTGCACCGGTCTACCGGACGTCTCTTGCGCACATGCACGTGCAGGGGACGCCTGTTCTCGTCTCTCGTAACTTTGCATGATCTATATAAGTACATGGGTCGATAAAAGTTTTCGGAACGCCGAAATCACGAAAACGTAAATTTCCTCACTAATTGGAAACGCACGCAGGCATTGAGGGGTGCACTGCGCAGGTCACGCGGGGGACTATACTCCGTTTCATACATAGCAGGCAACGCTGGGAAAGCTAGCACGCCTGTTCGCGCAGGCTAAGTCCGCACTCAAAAAGTAGTTCGCCGTACAACCAAAGCGAACACAAACATATTTCGTAGCGACAAATCTTAAGTGCCGATACTGGCACCTCCTGGACTTCTTTTACCTCTTGGCACATTTTCGTCCTGCGACTCGTCGAGATTTCGAGAAGAAAAAAGTACGCTTGGCGGTATGATACGCGGTTGGTAGGGCGAATCGCTTCTACTAAATCCGCGCCCAAAAAAGTAGTTCTTACTCTGTGAAAATTATGGCCAGAGAGCCCGAACCCTGAGCGCCTTACTGCTTCGACCGCGATTTTCAATGCTGCTACATTGTTTTATACGGCTCTTTGTTTTCGTCCCAACAATGACTGGAGCTTCGAGAAGAACGAATGATACGTGGCGGAGTAATATAGTTTCGCGGACGCACTACTTCAGCAACCTCCGCAGCGTTACCTGCTATGTACGAAACGGAGTATACACAGCACACCTTTCAGTTCCTGGCTGCATACTTCGGCTGCCCAGAAACAATAAGGCTCTGTTGTTCTCTTCGTCTTCCGAAAACTTTTGCGGACACCTGCAAGTGTTTTTTTTTTCTCCCTCATTGCTTATCTACATGACGCAAAGTAGCCAGGGCCACCATCACCTGTCTGCATAAACGAAGAGGGCCAGCGGGAAAGGCCCGGGAGCAGCGCAAGCAAACAAACGAATGACGTCACAAACGGCGTGCCTGGCTGCGCGTAATCTGCTCGACCATTTCTTCCCGTGCACAGCTTTTGCGCGACACAATAAACTTCCTCGCCAAACGTTTTTCTTTCCACTTTGCGAAGTCGGCCGGCATTGTTTATGCTGACCGACATTTTGCGCCATGCGCCCGTCCTCTTCGCAGTCCGACCAGGAAGCCGGCACGCACTCTGGTGTCGTCTGCATTCGAGGAAAAATCGCCCGTAAATATACGGAATGACGCGTGCTCGGAGGGGAATTTTCTACACCGTCGAAGCGCTCCGTACTTTCCGCAGGTCACTAAAGTACGAGCACGCGAGTATCAGTGCGGACGACCCCGAGCGTTATTTGCGTTGCTTGATACGACAGCAGACTGGCAAACCTTGCGCATGATGCGCGTCTGCTGCTTCTCAGCTCTGTCGTCTGTCGCCCCAGTGATTTTTTTCGCAGGCGGTATATATACAGGGTGTTTCACCTAAGACTTTACGCAGTTTTTAAAAATAGGATTTTTGAGTTAGAAGAGTGCTTTTTTTTCGGCATAGCATTTTCAGCGGTGTAGTACATCAGAAACAGCTAGGACGTGCTTACCACTGATCTCCACTAGGTGGCTGGATGCCGCATTCCCGCTTTCCGAGACGAGCGCGAGTGAAGCCACCGGAAGTTGAACCGCTTGTCCCGGAAGTCGGGTGTCTGCTGTGTATTTCAATGCAAAAAGTCGTGTCTTTCGCCCTTTCGTTCTCAGTTTTTTGCGTTGTTTTCGAGTGATGTCTGCTGTTATATGAAAGGAACAAGCAAGCTGAACGCGAGAAATGTGAGCATTGTGTGCAGAACCCTGTAATTTCTGCGAAAGCGAAGAAAACAGGCATGCAGGTCTCACCCTGCCTCGGCAAAGGGGTACGTGCATTAAATACTATGTTCTTGCCTGGTTCTTGTCTTCCGAGCGTAAAGGAGAAGTAGTGGAATGACGATCAGGCTAGGTCACCTTAAAACCGATTTTTCGTGCAGCAAAGAAAAGGCACAGCGCGAGAGGATCGACTGACAAGAAAGGCGAATGGTGCAGTGCGCGTGAGAAGCGCTGTTAGATGTAAAATGCACCAAGCACCACGAATTAAAGACCATTCAGGCTTAACTTGCTACAATACGAAACAGTACATGACACGCTCCGTCGAAAAAAAGCAGTACCATACCTTTTGGAGGCGCTAATGTGAACCAACAGAACACCGTCGACACCTCACAAGATAGTAGCCTAGCCCACGCTCCGGTTCGGTCTAAATATAATTCGGTAAAATGGTCGCTGCAAAGTCAGCTGCCTGGTGAATGTTTCCACCTATTCTTTCTTATATTTATCCCCCATTGATAGCATAACTTGGGCTTGAGCGTGGGAACAAGCATCGCAGTAAAGAGCAGAGTTGGCGAAGCTAGGCAAACGAGACGACACCGAGCCGAGTAGACGAGGCTCCATACTTGCTGCGTGTAGCGACGTCCTGTCGTCTGCTAGTGTCGTCCCATTGCGATGCAATGGACCCTTATTTTTGAAACGTCCTTCCCGAAGACTTCGCCGGTCTCCTCGCTCAGTTGGTGGCGCAAAAGGTAGGCATTGTCATGGAAAAAGACCAGAACGGCGAAAAGACGAAATGCTAAGTGGGAAAACAAAACTGGAACTGAAAAACCGTGCTGAGATCCGATTTCATGCACTGCCAAAGGCTGACTTCCGGGACAAGGCCGCTTACTTCCGGTGGCTTCACTTTCGGGCGCCCGATGCGGCATCCAGCTCCCCTATCAGTGGTGCTTACAGCCAAAGTTACTAGATTAAGTAATCTAGTAACGTTGCTTACAGCAGGCTGACCAGACGAGCAGACTGACAAACCTCATGAATGATGCGTGTCTGCTGCTTCTCAGCGCTGTCGTCTGTTTCCCCTGTGATTTTTTCGCAGGCGGGCTATATACAGGGTGTTTCACCTAAGATTTTACGCAGTTTTTAAAATATGATTTTTGAATCGAAGAGTGCTTTTTCGGCATAGCATTGTCAGCGGTGTTGTTCATCAGAAAACAGCTAGGACGTGCTGACAGCAGGCTGAGCAGAACGTTCAGTTGGGCGAGTTGGTATACACGCATTCTAGTAAAACAGCGCAAACTACGACGGACAAGAACAAGAACTGGACACGGGACGAGGGCTCTGACGGGACAAGCAGGCTGGTTAACTAATATTGAATAGTTCTCTTTTTAACTATTACTGTTAGGCTCCTTAATTATTGAGAGGCGTGTAGCCCACCGTAAGTAATGTCCATATCAGTTTTTATAATTTCGAATTTGTATTTTGGCGCGATATGTAGCCGAAATTTGTTGGGCCTCAACGCCAATTGTAACCACGTTTTCGAGATTCTGAAAACTTATATGGATATTATCTACGGTGGGCCTAACAGTAATAGTTAAAAAGTTAGCCATCCAATATTAGTTAACCAGCCTGCTACTTAGTACGTCGTAGCTGTATTCTAATGTACACCCCCGACAATGCTATGCCACAAAAGAAAGCGCGCTTTTAAATCAAAAAGCCTATTTTTAAAAATTGTGCAAAGTCCTATAGGTGAAACATCCTGTTTAGAATGACATGCTGGAGCTCCCGCTGTGCCTGATCAGTTGTGAAGCGAAAGTAAAAAATAAAGTATGTGTATTTTCTTTCAACAGTAATCTGTTTCTTCAGCGCTAAGGTTCTCTCGTGGTCATTTCTGATCGTCGTTCAAACTCGTTTCCCCCACTGTTTTCGCTGAGTGGGCCGTGACCCCGCGCAGACGAGATAAGTATCCGGCAAAGAATTGGCAGTCGCGCTGTCAATTATTTGTTCCCTCTAGAGGAAAGCCAGAAAGTGTGGCACTTTTCTATTTTAAATCGACAGCTATCAAGGACACGTTACGTTTCCGGTTTATGCTGTGTCGATGCCGCTGGCTTTAACACATCAGGTGTAACGCGTCGCGAACGGAGTGACGCCACGCATTACGTCATGGCCGCGCGCCACGCGGGTTGGCCAGAATGTCAATCACTAATTGATCCGAATAAAATGGCGTCACGAGGTGTTAACTTGCAGCGGTATTGCGAGTGTAGTGGCATAAACGCAACAGATATTCTGCACCATATATGTCCAGAGTTGCTAAGACTGCATCGTCATTTTGTACCAGACCGCAGTTGCTGCTGACCCGAAAGACGCGGGTTCGATCCCGGCCGCAGCGGTTGAATTTCGATGGAGGCGAAATTCTAGAGGCCCATGTACTGTGCGATGTGAGTGCACGTTAAGAACCCCAGGTGGTCGAAATTTCCGGAGCCCTTCACTACGGCGTCTCTCATAGCCTGAGTCGCTTTGGGACGTTAAACCCCATAAAGCAAACCAAACCAACGAGACCGCAGTTGCGTAAGCCGCGAGGCAGTGATGATTGGTTTGGTTTGGTTTAACGTCGACATCCCGAAGCAACTCAGGCTATGAGGGACGCCGTAGTGAAGGGCTCCGGAAATTTCGCCAATCATCACTGCCTCGCGGTTTACGCAACTGCGGTCTGGTTGGTTTGGCTTAGTTTGGTTTATGGGGTTTAAAGGGATACTGAGGCGGTTTTCGAATCAGCTAATTTTTTAGGGTTTTGAAGTAGTGTCATTGCTGATCACGTCTGTGAAATTATTTTTTCGATTTTGGCCAAAACAGTGGCGCAATAACCAATTAAAAACGCGATGTTCAAATCTCCCGCGCCCGCGCGAGCGTAGGAGAGGAGAACAGCGGAGAGGGAAACCTCGTCCATGCCGGCCAACGTGACGTCACGTTGAGGAGCCGGGGATACTTCGGCGCACCCGAGAGAGCTTTCAGCGCGCGTTGTTTCTCGTGCTGCGTGCGTTGTGACGTACAAAGCGTGCCAGCCGACCTTGAGAATCAGATTCAACACGAGGTACTACTCTGCGTTCGTGTCCATGAACAAATACGGCCGAGACTGTGTCGTCTTCCACTGTTTTTAGCAAGATCAAAAGCTCGCAGCGCAAGCGCTCGTTGCTGTAACGAAGAATTCAAGCTGACCAAAGCAAGCCTACTCTGCTCGAAGCACTTTCGTAAGAACGGCTACATGCATAGCTTGTCCCTAATGTGACCTCTGGAGATTTCTGTCGAAAAGGCGCGGCTGAACCATGACACAGTTCCTTCGATTTTCTCGCGCATGAGAGGCGTGTCACCATTCCGAAGAAGCGCCTCTTTTAAAAGTAGAAACATGCTCACTTAACCCATGAAGAACCTTTTAGAGGCTCAAGCATGTGTCGCTCTCCTCAGCAAGACGTTAGTGAGACGTTAGTGATTTTATACTCGGTTCGACGTGTCCAAGCAAGGAAGCAAGCAGAGCAAAGCACAATAAAGCAAAGCAAGCAAGCATCGAAGCTCTTCATATGCGGCATCTCGTTTAATCGTAGCTAAGGAATTAAAATGAAAGCGTTCGACGTTGATTTCGGATGCAGATTTATGAGAGAAATCAATGCCAACCGAGTTTTTGCAAGAAAACACCGCAACCTTACTCGGTTTCTTCATAAAGTTGTGGCAGCGGGCGAGTTGCAGCTAGCTTGGCTTTTAAACACACATATAGTTGGCGACTACTTCACTGAACCTAAACTGCAAATCTAGGAAGGGCGAACGTTTCCGAGGCAGCGATTAATATTTTCTGGCATCTGCTGAACGCGCCATGAGTGAAGCAGCAGCCTTGTGCACGTATTTGGCTTGGTTTCCAGCGCACTATGATTGCGTCACTATCTTGTGGTCACATGCCTCGCAGTGCTTGGCCACTGCGCTTCGCTAATTTTGACACCAACTTTGTGCTCCTTCATCGTTTCCTTGAAATACTTTCTTGCCCCAACCTGCAACTGAGAACAGGATTTTTTGTACACAGTGCTTTGGGCCTTTTCTTTAGGATGACGCTCTTCCGGGCGAGCCAGGAGGCGTCCGGTGGTGGTAATTGACTTGAGTATATTTCGCACCCCTTCCTTTCCGAGAATACGAGCCGAGGTTGTGCTGGCACCTTTTACGCATGGTCTGCATCGCGTCTTTGACGCTGGCGTATGCTTGTGCTAGGCGTAGAATTTTTTGCTTGTGTCTTTTTTGGTTTCAGGCGATACGTGGAATGAGCAAACTGTAGTAGCCTTTTCTTCGGAGGTCAGTAAAAAAAAATGCTGAGGCTCAGCTTGGCTAAGCCTGGGGAATGCGAAGCATATTAGTGGCTAGGCTTGGTAATACATGGCTTTCCTTGGTTGAATACTTGGTCATTTTAATACAACCACTAGAAGCCTTCGTCGTGGGGGAAGACAACGGCATGGCTACAGCGGAACGCCGACTAACCCCGAGACGCGCGTTGGGTGAGCGCCTGGATTGCCACGGAAGCCGCGTCTGCCTGCCCGGTGGAGCGAGCGTTTCACCTACACCGAGTGTGAACGCGCGTTCGAAGTGCGCGGGAATGCGCGGGTGTGACGGCTAGGGGTCCCACGGCGACGGCGCGAGGTGGAGGCCGGCTCTCTCATCCGATGTCACGTGGTGTGACGTCACGGTGTCACGTGGCGTGACGGCTAGGGGTCCCACGGCGCGGGCGCGAGGTGGAGGCCGGCTCTCTCATCCGATGTCACGTGGTGTGACGTCACGGTGTCACGTGGTGCGACGTCACGGTGTGACGAGGGGGTCCCACGGCGACGGCGTGAGTGGTAGCTCTAGCAATATGCTTCGCATAAAAATAGTCGCCGTATTCGCTTTTACAACACGGAAAGCTGCGATCTGCACTCAACGCAGCGCCGGGTCCGCATCGGCAGCTTCTCCAGTCCTCAAAGTGACGTCACGACCTCTCTTGACCAACCACGGGCGGCGGCGCGCCGCGCGGCGTGCCCCGCGGCACAGGCCGCATATTTCGGCTAAAAAAGGCACTTCGGGCTTGTTTTTGCCTTATTTGGATGCGATATTCCAGTATACAGCATGAAAGACTATAGGATGCCGCTGCCAACCCGATTTTCAAAAAAAGTGCTTCAGTCGCCCTTTAACGTCCAGAAGCGACTCACGCTATGAGGGACGCCGTAGTGAAGGGCTCCGGAGATTTCGACCACCCGTGGTTCTTTAACGTGCACTGACCTCGCACAGCACACGGGCCTCTAGCAGTGATGATTGTGACGACTGTCTCTCACGTGAGTCCCGAGGTGTTTAGGCCGGCGTCCGGCCACCCGGGCTGCAGCGGCCGTTGGCGCTCGCGGCCGCACACGTTCCCCTGGCTGTCGATCCCGTTGAGAAGCCGCAGGGGGTCGCCGCCCTTGCGCACCGCCCAGCAAAGAAGCACGCCCTGCGTCGCCGCATTCGCTTTTCTCACACAACCGCTCTGCGCATGCGCTCCTCTCCTCCCCAACTCCACTGGTTGAAAACAAACCGGCAGCTTGAACCGCGCATGCGCACTTCACGATGGCGGCAAGCACAACCGCCCAGCAAACCAAAAACGTCTCAGAGACGCCTAGCTAGACGTCTCTGAGAGGTTTTTAGTTTGCTGGGCGGCAGACGGCGAAATCTGCAATCGCGAACCCGGCACAGCGCATGCGCAGTTTTCGCCTCTTGGAAGTGGATTAAGCCTAAAGCATCCACGAGCGTTCGTTTCCAACCATTGATATGTGCAAAATTTACCGCGGACTCCGTTTTTAAGCATGAAATGCTTTTAGCCCCCGTTGTCGGCAGTGTGGTGACGTCACGCCGAGACCGAGATCCACTCATCCGGGCACTGAAATCCACTCATCCGGGCACTGAATTCCAGTTATCCGGGCACTGAATTCCAGTTATCCGGGAACTGAAATCCACTCATCCGGGCACTGAAATCCACTCATCCGGGCACTGAAATCCAGTTATCCGGGCACTGAATTCCAGTTATCCGGGAACTGAAATCCACTCATCCGGGCACTGAATTCCAGTCATCCGGGCTCTGAAACGTGAACATCCGGGCACCGTACGAGACTTAACGAGATTTAACGAGACTCTCTAAGCCCTCCTACGCGACCGGCATGCAAGCGCCGGTTGGTCTCCAAACGAGACAAAAAATAACTGCTGCCAGTGCCTTCTCAATGTTTATCAAGATATCAGTGGAGCTGTGGGTTTGATAATGCACGGAATTATAATTTCCGATTTCTAATAACGCGTGCAAAAAGCACATAAATGCCACGTTACACTTCGTTGTCATACGTGATCCGGGGGAGAAGCGCTGCGTTCAAAGGGCAAGGCATCGCGCCGAACGGGTGGTGGCGTTCCTCCCTTCCATTACGGTGTGGTTCGGGTGTCCACCGAGATGGCAGAGAATTACTGCGCCATTTCCTTTCCTCAAAAAACCTTGCGTTCAAATGGCAAGGCATCGCGCTGAACGGGTGGTGGCGTTCCTCCCTTCCTGTACGGTGCGGTTCGGGTGTCCACCGAGATGACATTAGGCCCGTAAACATTTCATGCTTACTCTACTCTCGGTTACGGGAGATGCAGAGAATTTTAAGCATGAAATGCTTTTAGCTCCCGTTGTCGGCAGTGTGGTGACGTCACGCCGAGACCGAGAGCCATCATCCGGGCACTGAAATCCACTCATCCGGGCACTGAATTCCAGTCATCCGGGCACTGAATTCCACTCATCCGGGCACTGAATTCCAGTCATCCGGGCTCTAAAACGAGAACATCCGGGCACCGTTCGAGACTTGACGAGATTTAACGAGACTCTCTAAGCCCTCCTACGCGACCGGCATGCAAGCGCCGGTTGGTCTCCAAACGAGACAAAAAATAACTGCTGGCAGTGCCTTCTCAATGTTTATCAAGATATCAGTTGAGCTGTGGGTTTGATAATGCACGGAATTATAATTTCCGATTTCTAATAACGCGTGCAAAAAGCACATAAATGCCATGGTACACTTCGTTGTCATACGTGATCCGGGGGAGAAGCGCTGCGTTCAAAGGGCAAGGCATCGCGCCGAACGGGTGGTGGCGTTCCTCCCTTCCTTTACGGTGCGGTTCGGGTGTCCACCGAGATGGCAGAGAATTACTGCGCCATTTCCTTTCCTCAAAAAACCTTGCGTTCAAATGGCAAGGCGTCGCGCTGAACGGGTGGTGGCGTTCCTCCCTTCCTGTACGGTGCGGTTCGGGTGTCCACCGAGATGACATTAGGCCCGTAAACATTTCATGCTTACTCTACTCTCGTTTACGGGAGGCGCAGAGATTTTTTTCCCTCCAAGCAGACGACACATTTTTGCGCGCTCCCTGGAGGGCTCGACACCTTCTGAGAAAGGGGTTTCCGTGATAAGAAGCATCACGAAAATGGGGGGCAAAAAACGAAACATGTAAAATGTAAAAAAAAAAATGAAAATGAGGGGACTGAATGGCAACGAGGTAGGCGAAAAGGGAATGTTATAAATTAGCGTAGGGTTCAGGACGATTGGTGCATGTGGGGGAGTGTCGGATACGGTAGAGAAAAGAAGGGCAGGATTAAGCACTGTATTTAGGTGTATGCGTCGAACAATGCGTATCATGGTGGTGAGAGATTTGCCCAGAAAAGGAAGTGTACGAAGAGTTCCTCTAATGACGTTATAGCGAAGATTTGTTGTTTGTAGTGGATAGTAGTGTACCATGTGGGTGGATGTCGCCGGGGAATCCCAGGCGCCTGGTGTTGAAGTTCGCGGGCGGGGCGATGCACCACCAAATTGCCTTGGATTCCAGTGTGACAAGGAACCCACTTCAGTACGTGTGACAGTGTGGGGACGTAGTTTGGCGAGAGCTTCTAGTAGATCATCCTGTAGATTCATCCGACCCGTATGAATCGCGGCTATAGCCAGTACTGAATCGGTATAGTATCCTGAGGGGTTGGGGGTGATAGGGAGAGGTCTTGAATACTGGTAATTATCGGGTAAAGTAAAACTCTAGTTTGGGCAAATTGATTCATGTTGAAAGAAAAAAAACTGGTAATGGCGCAAGAAACGGGGACACAGAAGGCACACAAAAGACAGGACTCGGGAGGGTGGCTGCGGGAGGGAGATCAGTGTAAGGATGAAGGGTGTGTGTCACTGCCTGGTTGCCACTCGCAACGAATAAACAGCTGCTCCGAAGTGAATTAGTGATGCGTCTGTGTAGATGATCGTCGAATCAATAGTATCAATAAGACCTATAGTACACGCCACTATGCGTACCGTGCCTCTGAACGCATCGCATGGTGTGCTCGTAAAAGCCCTCTCCACATTGTTATTTCGGTTTCATTGAAGCTCATTCCGTATGAGAACACGCAACGAATCATGGTACAGTCAATGTCGCGTTGTTACTGCGATGATGCAGTGCAATATCAGCTATGTTTCAGCACAAATGAATTAATTGAATAAGTGATCTCAACACGGCGACTGTGAAGAAGCAAGCGAGCGGGGCGCGAAATTTGTAACCGGGAGTAGCGGTAGCAGACAATTCTCCCATGATCCTCTGCGTTGACTCCGGAAACGCACCTCATCTATTGCAACTATGTATACCCACAGGTAAGCCGGGAGGCAGAACTTGTTGACTAAGCTGTAGTGCGGTGTACGATGCGCAGCATTCTCCTGCCTTACTTTTCAACTTCTGAAGAGCAGTAAGGTCGTACCAGTCCGGCGCAGAAGGCAGCGAACACCAGAAGCCAGCCGGTATCTGTGCACGAGCGTTGCCTCTCCAAACCCTACGGGGGAAAAAAAGAAAGGGAAAGAACACTTCGGCAATTCAAAGAAGTCATATGACGCAATAGCACTCCAGTAAAGTCACGGAAAGCATAGCCGACCGACAACCGCCTGTGGCACCGTGGCGACGACAGTGTGAATCGATAACCTCGGCACGAGGGCGCAGACAATTGAGCGCCTCATCCGCATGCTATCGGTTCGCGTTGTCGTGGCTGCACTACATCGCCGGTATAGCTTTTGTGTTCGCTCCGTAATTTCAGGTTAAGCTGGCCACAACGGCCCAGTGCGCCTCCGAACGGTGATCATGCATGGCGAGCTCTGGTCACAGCAGTGGCACATTGCTGGCACAGTCGAGCCCACTTATGACGAACCTGACGGTTACGCGGATTAGGTTCGTTGTACCCGTCGTTCATAGTACGTGAACTCCCTGTATTACAGCCAAAAATACTATAGGTGCGCCAAAAGTCGCGTTCGTTCCCTAAAAGCTGCGTCAACCGCGTCTGTTTCTTCAAAGCAGACCCTACCACTGTGCTTTACAGGCTCTCCAAGGCGGTCATGTTCACGCCGAGGTCCTTGCTGCCAACAATCTGCTTCAGGGGCGAAATAAAGCTCATCTTGGTTGTAGCTTGGCGGGTCGGCCCCATTAATCACAGTCCTAGTGGTATAGAACTGCTCATACTTTGCGTACAACGGCGTAGTCAGAACACGGATCTGCGATCTTGTCGTCCGCACGTATACGTAGTCACCCTTGGCAACATCCGCCCATCTATGCATCAGCGACGCGTTGCCAGAAATCCACATGCGTGTGCACGGGTGTCTTCGACAGCGTCATCTATCGCTCCTGAGCCCATTCAGCGATGAAAGTTGCGTATAATGTATTCATCAAGCTTGTTAAGCGCAGCGGCTGTTATTGAGCTGTGAGGGTCGGTTGGCCGATCAGCGCCGACCCCCTCCTCGTAAAAGCTATTACAACTGCTTTCTCCAACTTCTGCAGAGGAAACGTTCATACACGTGTGCTTAGTTTTTCTGCTAGTTGTTGTTCTGCAGAGCGCAAAGCCATAACCTTATGTAAATAGTGATGTTTTGCCACCCTCAGAAATGTTGCAGGGTGTGACGGTTCTTAAGCGCTTGCCTGACTAAGTGATCTCAATACGTCTCATTTTCTGAATGAGTCGTATATATGTTTCCACTGAGAGGCATTGCTCAGAAAAAAAACAACAATGCAATCAATTGTAAACAAGGAGTTCATTTTAGGTTACAGACATGTCCCTGCATATCTGTTACTCCGCACTGAGAAAGTGAAGATTTGAATCCGACGTTTGTTAAATGACGTAGAGGATCAGGTTGATTTAAGAAGACGCTCATTTGGTTGCAGCAAAATGAGGCTCGGTGAAACTTACGTCCGCCGAATGGACCTGGTTGTTGCGGTCGCAGCAGCAACAGCAGCACGCCGCCATCTGCGCGTGGAAGCGGCGCCAGGGGGCAGCACCTATACGCAGGAGTGCGGTTACAGAAAAGAGCTGTAAAGCTAGCATAATACTTTAAGCTAGGTGCAAACCGGACGCGCCGAGGACGACGTTGTCATGTCTTTTCTTGCGCGGGACGAGCTCATAATGGGATTATTCGTCCACAGCAACGCTTAGAGCATCATCACGTACGACTGTAACAGCAACTTGCCGGTATACACATACTAGCAGCTAGGTGGAAGCAGAAATGCACACAACAGTGTCACCTTCACTTACCGTATACGTTAGTGCTGCAAAACGTACTTCGAAACGCATTTAAATACTATCGACAACACCCATGGGTGTTGGTGCTAAATATAACCGTTAATGCATTAACCGTTATATGTAGCCCCAATGTGTATTCTGCATATGCCAAACCTATCATGAAATGTGCAGATGTACCATTTGGCACGTTTACTCGCAGGTGATGCGACATGCCATATCCTTCTGTAGCCTTTGTCTTGCATACAGCGCACGAAGATGGCATATCGCGGTGCATGAGAGCGCGAGTGACTGTTTGTCGTAAGCCGCTCCTCTCTTTATGCGTCTTAACCCCATAGCCTAATCCCCTTAATCAGTCCAAAACCACGATCGAAAATGAAAGTTTGAAACCTAAACTTCAAAAGCATTAACTCGCGAACATCGTTCACAATCGTCCAATAATAAATTAAAGGGCTACTACTCAGTATCCTAAACATCATGAAATGTTTAGAAACTAGAAAATACGCGTAAGACTCATATAATTATTTTCTCTGCCATAGCTTTCGGGATTCTAGTTAAACGTTTACCCAACCTTGGCCTGATGAAATAAACCTGTACTGGCGACAATAATGTATTCTAAGAAGGTGACTTACTTTTGCGGTCCGGTTTGCTGGGTCATCTTTAGCCCCCGGTTCAGAGTAACCGCTCGATACGAAAATGCTGTCCCTGCTGCTACCGCCTTCACGTCAACGACAGTTCGCCTTTCTCTGAAAGCTCAATGAAATTCTAGCTCATTTGCCCTCTAATCACACAAGTTGGTAATGTTTTGCATGTTTAAAATTGTGACGCGCTTATTTTTCTGCAAACTCGAACGTTTGTACAAATTGTCTCGTCAGCTTGTAGCTCATATAGAGAACTTCTGAAAGCTGTTGAAAATTTGTGACTGCACAGCCATGAATGCATAGATGACGCCACCGTGCTCAATAGAGACACGATCGTGGAAGATGCCGACTTCCGGACCTGATGTTCTGGATTAGTATACGATCAGGAAGCCCCTTTTCCCAACTTGCTTCTTCTGGTTCAAGCACTCGCCGGCTTTGCAGTCACAGAACACACGCACATTGCAAATGCAAACGCGGTTGCCCAATTTTCGAAAATGCTCACCACGTATCGGCGACAGACCAGGCGGGTAGGCCGGCCGCTGCGGTCGCCTGTCGCTTGTGTTCCGCGGGCCCGGCGCGGCGTTTCCCGTGGTTACCGCGACTGCTGCTTCCGCTATGCGCGTTTCCGCCGCTTTTTAGAACCACGGGCGCGCCGCCACACGCCTAGAAGAACACGGCGCACGCGGTTTCTTTGCGGCCCATTGGCTTCAGAATCAATTCAGGGTCGACGACCCATGTGTTTTCGACGTGTGCGAATTTAGGCGGACGGCTCGCCCTCCGTGCGCGCGAACTTGGTTTATTGAGGATGAGTGTCAGATCACACTGAAAGGAGCGAACTAGATACTGTGAACGACTTATCGCGAGCTCCGTATTTAGCGAGTTCTGGTAAAGTCGCAGTATCGGAATATTTCACGATCAAGTACTAAATTTTGCGAAGCAGAGGTCTTACGTACGCCCCTTCGCGCTTTTTTTTTCCGCCAAATTATTCGCGGCAACAATTTTTCGCGGGGTATATGTGAACCGTCAGAAACGGCAAAACTGGGTCTTCGCAAAAATTAGGTTGTTTACAGTAAACGAAACGGCCCGGCTTAAAGACTGCTTCTGAACTGCATAAGTAGTGACAGCACGAATGAATTTTTCAACAAGCTTTACCTTGATATTTTTGTATGGTTTCCAGCGTCGTGGCCAAAAAAAACTTAAAGGGGCTCTGAGGGGGATCCGTCATGGCTGCCGAGAGGTGCGGACGTGTGTCGCATTGCCTCCGCAGTTTTTGACCATTCCGAACCGTACCAATCCACAGCGCCACCAGATTTTATTTGGAGCTGAAAGAACTCACAAGCTGCCCCAACTGGACACCAGGTTCCGAACGGTAGGACCAAATTTTGGCTCCTCATCGGACTTGACTCTGCGATTCGGACGGCGTCTCGCCGAGCCTACCGGCAGGGCATCTTCGCCTACGGGAATACATGGGCCGCTAGGCCTGACAAGGCAGCGGTGGTGCGGCCTGAAATCGACCCCGCTCTGCGAACGACACATTCGATCAGACCATGGAAGGATTGCCCCAAAACTTACCGGACGCCCAGGAGATGGATGAGGACGACCTCAACACCACTGACTCCGAGAGCCCGGTGAGCAACGCTGACGCGGCGTCCGCCACGCAGGAGCCGCCCAACCCTTACAACAACGACGCCAGCTGGGAATTGGCATTGTCCAAACGCCAGAAGAAACTCCAGAGGAAGAGCAGACGGATCGCTGCGGGGAACAATTCGACCACCCAAAACAACCCCGGCGAAGACAACTCAACTCAACTCACCCCAACCGACGGAGGGCCAGCCGCCGCCGGCAGAAACGCCAACGGACAAGGAACAGGACACCAGCCAAGGCGCAGGCTGCCTCCGCTCCCTAAGAACGATTTCAAAATTATCATTCGACCGAAGAAAGGACTTGCTGTCAGACAGCTTCACACCCACCAGGTAGCCCGCGCTGTAGTTGCAGCGTGCAACCAACAATGCAAAGACGAAGATTTCATCATACGGCTCCGGCCAGGATCTAACATCATTATCGTAAGCACCCCACATGAATCAGCTGCCCAACTCGTGAGTCGCATTACCAGCCTCACCTTTGCGGGACGCGCATTTGAGATGAACACCTACGTGGCCGCGCCGGACGATGTCCAACGTGGCGTGATCCATGGAATTGACCCGGGACGACACCGGAAGAACTCAAGGCCCATTTACGAGTGCGCACCCAAGGAGTCACCATACTCAGCGCCCGGATGTTAGGAAAAATCAAGACGGCCGTCATCACCTTTGACGGTCCCATTGTCCCAAAATATGTTATCTACTACGGGGGCGAGACGGCATGCTACCCGTACCGCCCCACGAGACAAGTGTGTTATGTGTGTTTCCAGCAAGGCCACCGCTCCGACGTGTGCCCCACACCTAATGTGCGCGCGTGTAGCCAGTGCGGAACGCAAAACCCTCCGACTGGACATTCCTGCACTCCAAAGTGCGTGATTTGTGGTGAGGCCCACCCTACCGGGTCGAAGGACTGCCGCGAACGACTCAAGAAAGTCAGAAGGCAGCAAACCAAGACCGCCCTCAGCAACGCTACAGGTGAAAACACCAGCAACAGCGGCGGACGCGACAGCAGACGCCGCAGCCGCGGTGACCGCAGCAGACGGCCGCGGTGGTTCAGCTCGGAGGGAGAGACATCACGGAGCCGCTTGGGATCCCGCTCATCACGGCATCGCTCGCGGTCCCATTCGTTTCCCCCCCTGCCACCCCCTGCGGGGACGAATGCCGGGAACCAGCACCGGAAGAACGAAGACACCGGGTCCGCCCAGAAAAGCAGCAACAAGGTGAGCTGGAGAGCCGATGATCCCGGGTTTGCTCCACATTCGGGTGGGACTGGTAACAAACTCAACACCAATACAAACAACGCAAACAACCGTGACCTTGAACATGGAGACGCAGAGAAAGCAGCACTTAAGCGCGAACTAGAACTTGCTCGCGTTAAACAGAATGAGTTGGAACGCCAAATTGCGGAACTCACAAAGATAGTTCACGACCTAAAATCCAACTGCCACCCGCTGTCGAACGCTACACAAACGAACTCCTCGTTGCAGATGAGCGATGAGGAACGCTCAAACTTCAAAGCGGAAATACAACAGATGATGCAACAAATGGTGCAACAAATGATGCAACAGACAATGCATCAGCTACAAGGACAACTAGCAGAGCTACGGAGTGCTTTCCGCAAACAAAAACACACAGAGAACATTAAGGAAAAGGCCTACAACCGTCCTGCGTTAGCAGCTCTCGCCAATCCATCTACATCCCAGGGAACGGGCAATTGCACAAGCTCAAGAACCTAAATCATGGCTAACACGAACCACAGCAAACAAGACATCTTAGACATATGTCAATGGAACTGCAGAGGCTATCGCAAGAAACAAGGCCTCATCAAACAATTCATTCAGACGCAGCTAACACCACCTGACGTTATCGCACTTCAAGAAACGGGCGCGACACCCACTCTCACGGGATACACATGCTACGACAGCCACATGACGGGAAAGACAGCTATCTTAGTGAGCAAGGCAGTCATAGCCATCAATCACGACAGCATACCCGACACTGACATTGAGCATGTGATTGTAGAGATCGTACCGAAAAAGAAAAGGAAAGGGGGAAGTGTATTCATCGTCAACGTGTACAGCCCCCCGAAGCGAAGAAAAGCAAAATTTTTTGAACTTTTTCACGGTGTCCACAGACTAGCGAAAAACAACACGTTAATCATCTTGGGGGATTTCAACGCCATGGACAAGAGCTGGGGGTACCAAAAGGCCACCATTAAAGGCAAAACGCTTGCCGAGGTTGCAGATAACTTCAACTGCAACCTACTCACGGACCCAGCAACCCCTACCAGAATTGGAAATAGCGTCAGCATCGACACCTGCCCCGACCTCACATTCGTAAGAGGACTCGGACAAACACAATGGGAGAACCTATTGGAAAATTTAGGCAGCGACCACTACATACTCAAGACGCAAGTAACCTCAGACAGGCTGAGACGCCAGTTGGGCGCGGCAAAAATAACGGACTGGAATGCGTTCCGCGAAGCATGCGACAGCAACCTTACCGAGAATGGCATACAGTCGTTAGAGGAATGGGGAAGCATGCTAAGGGATACGCAAGACAAGTACACCAAAACCATAAACCGAACAGCGGAAACACCCGAGGTGGACGGTCGGCTGCTCAAGCTTTGGGATGCTAGGCGCAGTCTCACCAGGAGATGGAAAAAACAAAAACATAACAGGAAACTCAAGCTTAAAATCGCCGAAATTACAGCGAAAGCAGTGGAATACGCCACACAGCTGGCAAAACAAAATTGGCAACAATTCAGCGATTCCCTTAGTGGGACGCTAAGCACGACACGGACTTGGCGTATCCTTAGAGCGCTCCTCGATCCGACTAAGACAAAAGCTGAAAACAATAAATCCATATACCGGTTCATTCACCAGTTCGAGGGCACTGACTCGGAACTCCTCGACAGATTGCGCGCCAAATGCTTTGGCAGCACGAACCCGCCGACCTATACAGGGGAGTACCGGGGAGACGATAACGCTAATCTGGACAGACCCATCACACGAGAAGAGGTCTACGCGGCCATGCGAAACACCACCAGAAATACGGTCGCGGGAGCGGATAAAATAAACAACGCACTCATCCGCAACCTCAGCGATGCGCTGGTCGCTGAACTGACAGACTTCCTCAACAAACATTGGGAAGCTGAAACTGTCCCCGAGGAGTGGAAACATGCTGAAGTGGTGATGATACCCAAGCCAGGCAAGAAACTGCAGATAGAAAACCTCAGGCCAATCTCGCTTACGTCATGCCTGGGAAAACTATACGAGCGAGTGGTAACGTAGAGACTTCAAAACTACATGGAAGACAACGAACTGATCCCTCACAGCATGTTCGGCTTTAGAGCAAAATTATCAGCTCAAGACGTACTCCTCCAATTATATGAAGGTGTACTTCGGAACGTTCCTCGGGACGGAGAAAACGTGATAATGGCCCTAGACATCAAAGGGGCTTTTGACGATGTGAGCCACGAAGCAATCCTTACGGGCCTGGACAACCTGAACTGCGGGCGCAGGATTCACAGCTTCGTCAAAGCATTTCTATCCAACAGAACTGCAACCATCGGTATAGGAGAACTTCGGTCCGAGAAGTTTCGAACGTCTAACAAGGGAACACCTCAAGGGTCGGTCATTTCACCCACGCTATTCAACGTGGCCATGATCGGACTGGCGAAGCAACTAAAAGAAATTGACGACATCCACCATGCCATTTATGCCGACGACATCACAATATGGACTAACACTGGCTCACTCGGCGAGAAAGAGGATAGGCTACAAGAAGCGGCCACCTGCGTTGAAAACTATGTCAAAGCAAGAGGGCTAGCATGCTCGACCGAAAAATCTGAGCTCTTACGGGTTTGGAGAGGAAAACGGAACCGAACAGTCCCTACCAGTAAAGAACTTCGACTACAAGTTTACCTCGAAGGAGAACCAATACCAGAGAAGACACTCATACGGGTACTAGGGATGTGGATACAGTCAAATCAACGCTGTACTCACACCCTTGCGCTATTAAAGGCATGTACACTTCAAGTGGCCCGCATGATTACGCGCATCTCACACAGACGTCATGGCATGCGCGAAGAAGACACACTCAAGCTGGTCAGGAGCCTAGTGGTCAGCCGGGCGACATACAGTCTCCCGTACTACAATCATATCAAAAGTGAAATACAACAGGCGGACGCGATTTTACGCAAAGCGTATAAAACCGCGCTTCGGCTACCCCATAACACCTCAACTGAAAAGCTCTTAGCCTTGGGACTGCACAACACGTTCGAGGAATTACGGGAAGCGCAGCATGTTGCCCAAATGCGCAGACTACAGCAGACCTCCACAGGCAGAGTTCTTTTAAAGAAACTGGGCTACACCGAACAAATTCGAGAAATATTGAGAACTAAAACGATCCCCGATGAGTACCGCAGCACGCTCAGGGTGGCACCAATACCAAGAAACATGGACCCGAACCTCCACAAAGACCGAAGAGAGGCAAGGGCCGACCGCTTACAGAAAGCACACGCATCCCAGGATACAACAGTGTATGTCGACGCTGCCACATATGCCATGACTAGGGGACAAGGCACCAACAACGCAGTGGCAACTGTAGTCAACTCGGAATTACACGAGATTACCAGCGCCTCCCTGCAAGACTGCACGATAGCTGAGGCTGAAGAAGCGGCCGTCGCTCTAGCGGCAGCGGAGGGCTATCGGACTGGGCGGTCACTGACAATTCTTACTGATTCACAAGCAGCCTGCCGCAACTATCTTTGCGGCAGAGTAGGTCACAGAGCGCTCCGCATACTCCGCTCTGTAGACTGCAAGACGCAACAAACACATGCAAAACCACACAAGCCGATCAAACATAAGATCATCTGGGTACCGGGGCACACGGGGGTGGCAGGAAACCAAGAGGCAGACAGGATAGCTCGAGGATATACTAACTACCGAGCATCCAACGTCAACGACCTTGAGGAATCCCTGCCAGTACCTCAGGAATACTCGGCCATACTCAACAACTACAAAGGCAGCAGGATGCGGTACCCACCACCGCACAAATCTTTAAACAAAGAAGAGGCTGTCACATGGAGACAACTGCAAACGGGGTCATATCCAAATCTAAACACACTAAGTAAAATTCACCCCACACTTTACGCACACAATTGTCCGTGGTGCCATGAAAAACCTACACTGTATCACATCACATGGGCATGTCAGAAAGTCGACATCGTCCCAGTTATACAAAACCCCAGTGTGGAGCAATGGGAGGGTCTGCTCTCCAGCGACTGCCGCGATGACCAGATCGGTTTGATACGGCGAGCTCAGCTGACGGCAGCATCCAGCGGAGCCCTGGAATAGGGGCAACCGACCGTTGCGGATGGACTCATCTGACCACATAAAAAAAAGCACTTGTGCTAGAGCCAAATAAAGTTATCCTATTCTATTCTAAAGGGGCTCTGAGACATCTTCTGAGAAGAGCACATAAAATCGATCAACCACCACACTGTGTTGTCATAAACACCTGAGCCGAATAATACAGCTCTACACGAACCCGGGACCACCGCTTCACAGGAGCAGTCGCTCTACCAACTGAGCTAACCGGGACGGCTAGCAATATGGCGACAGCCATTGTTCCCCCGGAGGGAGAGAGCTAAATGTTCCCCTAAACATTTTTCCAAGTCCCAGTTGCTTCCAGTTGGAGCCCAGTGGGAATTCAGTTGGCTCCAATTGGAACCAAATGGAAATTGTTACATTAATGACCCAGCTGGACAGGGAAGGATTTTCACGAGCATTGCAGCGACACGAATCAAACAGGGCCACAATGTGATCTGAGAAAAAAAGTTAATGTCCATTTACAAAATTACAAATATGTTTTATTGTGTTCTGCTGCCTGGAACAGCTCCGAAATGAAAGAACCCCGGCGCTAAAATCTTTCCAAGGAGTTATTGTCCGCGCGCATTGAGAAAGGCTTAGCTATATACATTGTTTGCTTAGTTTAATCTGCGTCAATCGCAGTGCAATGTCCTAGTAACTCCGGACGCGCACGCCCGACCTGGCTGAAAGATACATGAAAGGAAGTTAAATGGTATTTTTCAGTGATCGAAAAATTATCAGAAGATTTGGCGAGAGCCATCACCGGTCGCGAATCTCCCGCGAGATAGGGTAACTTCTGGGAACCCACCGGGACCAGGAAGTGCCTCCTCCGGGCATCTGCCAAATTCCACAGACTTCAGCCACGCAGAGGCCATGGGCTCAGTAAAACGGCTCTCGCCGTAAGACAGGAGTGAAAGACCGCTATCGCAAGGTCTAAAGATAAAAATCCGGCGTTCTCAGTTGAGCGCTGTAAAGCCCGACAGGCGGCTCGTTTGAACGAGTGCTGTCAGCGAGCACACGGCGTCGGATTGCAGTGGATCCGCACCTGCTCGGTTTTGTGTTATCGCTCGCGACTAAACATTTGAAGCGCTATAAGAACGGCTACAGAAGGACCTTAAATACGATTGCTCGACGTGCAGCAGTCTGTTCCAAGATCACCTTTGAGTGCACTGTAAAAAAAGTCCGTGACTTTACGGAGACTTACTACGTGGAAAAGTGGAACCATTTGCATTTTTAGGAAACACGGAGGGGGAGACCGTACTTCAGGTCAATAACGGAGGAATCGTCATTATTCAC
This sequence comes from Amblyomma mixtum, assembly GCF_055824585.1. Taxonomy (NCBI): domain Eukaryota; kingdom Metazoa; phylum Arthropoda; class Arachnida; order Ixodida; family Ixodidae; genus Amblyomma; species Amblyomma mixtum. The sequence goes on along the minus strand of NC_143018.1, from coordinate 9,520,530 downwards.
CCGTAGACGTTGCAGGGAAGAAAACTTGAACATTCTGTTAGGCAGCAAAGCTTAACACCACACAGCGGTTGACTCCTTCGGCATTGTGTTACCGCCAAACGCACTAATAACTTAATTAACGACAACAGAAACGGAGCATAGGTTGTCATGATTTGACGCCGCTGCTTCACTTCCACAGAACACCTCTATATATGCTACGAAAAACGCTATTCGGGAAGAGCATAATGGTTTAGGCCATTTATTTGTTTTTTTTTTAAAGGGACCCCGACATGAATTTGATAATCATTGTCTAATATGCAGCAGATCTGTAGAGATGGTCTTTGAGGGTACTCGAGTACTCAGACTCAAAAGCTCTTCGTAGGCCCTATAATTAATATAATTTTGAACAATTGCCGCTTAAACTGATTAGTGTGACGTCTCACCGCGCATTACAGCCTTGGCCCGTTTGGGGACTTTGGGCGAGCCTCCTCTTTGGGCGTGCCCAAGTGACGTGGCCGGATGGAGCTCGGCGTGGTGCATTGTAGGCTTCAATCCCGACCTATATTTTTTTTTTTTCTGGCGCGTCGACGTGTAGGAGTTAAAGTGTTAATGAAGCTAGCTTAAAAATTTTGGTGGTACGGTGCTGAGTGATGGAATACCGAACAATCGCGCACATTAATTTCAGAGTCCCTTTTAACACATATACTATGGAGTTTTTTCGTCACACGCGGCCATGAATTGAGCCCGCGAAATCGTTATAATGTCCTAATGCTAAGTAAGGCTGCGAAAACGTTTTATTTGGAGTTTGCGGGATCGCAAAAAAAAAAAACTGACTAAAAACGCAAAGTAGTTTATCACGCGTGCATCCAATCCTTTTCATTTGAAGCCCAGAGCTTTGAAGCTTCTCGCAGACTGCTGCAGCCTATATGCGAGGAAACACGGACTTCTTTTTTGGTGCGTATACCAAACCAATTTTTTCAACCACTATTGCGATTTGGACGCATTTGCCGGCCACTTCTTCACCTGTGTCGTAGGAGTTTATTTGCACCGTGATTAATTTACCTTGAGCTACTGCGGTAACAGGCCGGGCTTAGAAGAGTGATAATGTAGAGGGCCTATCTAGGCTTCGAGCCTCGGAATGAGGCCCGTGGAGTGCTAAACCCTCTACGCCACCACTAACAAGAATGCTTGCGAGAGAGAGAGAGAGAGAGAGAAAAAGGACGGAAAGGCAGGGAGGTTAACCAGGCGATGCCCAGTTGGCTACCCTACACTTGGGGAGGGGAACAAAGGGGAAAAAAGGAAAAAGAGCGGCAAGGAAATGAGTTGTAATGCTTGCGAGAAAAGACAAAATTACCGAGGAAGAGCTATAAGCATTCAATTTTGTTTGGAGATACGTTTGTACTCATTATAAGCATCACAACCTTAAAGGTTTCGTTTTTATGGAACCGGTTTGAGTCATATGGCCTAAAGCGATTAAATCAACATGTGGTCCGCCATTGCAGCCGCCACAGGAAGCGGAGATGTGGCAAGGGACAGCGGTTACCGGACTACGAATTTTCCGAACTACGAGCGGTGACGATTTTAAGCCGGCTTTGCCCAGTTAGGCCACACGCGAGTTAAGGTGCGCTACCATTGTTTCGCATCATTTATCGCGGTTACGCATTGTTATTCATATCGATACGTGATTGAAGTGGTATACCAAATGTGTTCTGAGTATTTGCATGGCATAGATGAAGCACAGTAGATACATGGCACAATGTTTATTACCGTCATTCCATGCATGCAATACATCAGTCAGGCTCTCGTTCTGCTGAAAATCTGGCATCGTCGGCGGCATTGTGAGCGCCAGATGCAAACTGCACGCGGCGACCTACACATCAAGTGTTTCGGGGAAGTCCACCATTAATTTTAAAAAATGAGATTTTCGAGGTAAACTGAAGGTTTCAGCGGCATGGTAAACCAGTAAAAAAAACCATTGGAACCAATTGGATTTCCAACTGGCTCCAATTGAACTAGTTGAGTTTCCAACTCGTTCCAATTGGAATGGTGTTCTGTTTGCATGGTCCAATTGGACTATCCAATTCGACCAGTTGGGTTTCCAATTGGTGGGCCTAATCGGTCTTACCCATTGAATCCAATTGTACCACCCAACTGCACCCAATTTCTCCAATGAATGTTTGGACATTTGATAAACAAGGTAGGACTAATATGGTTCTTACAATAACAGCTATCAGTAGCTTACCCTACTACATTGTGACAGAGGCCAACAGCCACAGAAACCAAGGGGCACAGGGGATTTTTTTAATTAATTTATTTATTTTGTGGTGTTGATCAATTTAGAATATTACTGAATATGTTATCGCTTAAAGCTAATTGATTAGAAAAGCAGAAGAAAAAACAACCACATGCCGCCGGTGGGATCCGAACCCACGACCTCCGAATTAAGCGTCCGGTGCTCTACCTCTGAGCTACGGCGACGGCTGTCAAACCTTCTGCTTTCGGGGGCATTTATGTTTTACAAGTAACCTAACCTTGAGAGTGTTCATCAGCGCCACCCACGTTCATAAGCAGCGGACGTAGAATGTCCTGAGTTACCGCAGGTGTGACATAGAACGTCATCGAACGGAGAGGGTGGAAGCTGCGTGAGAACCCTCTTATGCTTCCTATGGCGTCAAGGCTGCCAGAACCGAGGCCCTCGCTAAGCAATTAAATTGTGTTCATCATCTACACCACCACTGCAGCTGAAATTAAATTAACTGCACTCAATGGGCAAGCATCACTGGCCCCAGCATGAGAGCCTCATAAATTGGGTAAATAAGTTGGAGCAGAACTACGTCCTCTGGATGTTCATATTGAGCTAATATATACTACTAGTGCCTGAATGTGCAGTGTTGCTTGTGTGCGAGGTATATGTGTGCCTTTTGGCTTTGATTTCCATAAAAACATGTTAATTTCAATTCCGTAGAAAAATGTTGATTGGCACTAGGCACAGCAACTCCCTGCAGTCCTCATAAATCAGTTTTCCTTTTGCATATTATAATATGTTAAGTTGTAGAAATATTTATCCAAGATTCTAGAGCATATTATTCACAAACATTTCTCTACCTCTCAATGAACATAACATATTTTGTGAATATTTTCTGGGTGAAATAACTCCCTGGCCTAATGGGTCCAATTGGTCGCATGGCTGAAAACACAACTGGAACCAATTGGTTCCAATTGGAACCAATAGGAATGTCCAATTAGTTCCGTTTCGAATGTCCAGTTGGTTCCAATGATTTTTTTTTACTGGGAATATCAGTGTTAGCGGACGTCAAAAAACAGGCGAATCATGTTAACTCGTAAAGTGATAAACTCACTTATAAAACCTTTACCGATAGGCGCCCGCTTGCAATCAAAGAATTGTATGGCTGTTAATAAAGTCCAGCTAAACGTTTTTAGAATTTCGAAAAACGCTATTACTCTCGCCGCTTTGGTGCAACTAACCTAGGCTATTTCTCGAGCCATTCGAAAACCATGCGCTTGTGGGCGAGCACAAAGCAACGTCAATCAAATCGCGACCCTCCGTGACCTTTAGCATAGCGCGTACCGCTACCGCTTACCACAAGGTGTCACTCCGCATGCGCAGATCGCCCAGTGAGTGCCAGATGGCGCCACGTTCTCATTGTCAATAAAGTCGTCAACAGGCCGCAAGCCTCCCTCATCGGGACCAATCAGTGCCTAAGCAGTGGCAGCACGCGGTACATGGTAAGCGGCAGCGCTACGCGCAATGCTAAAAGTATAAATCTCAACCCCCCCCATCCATGCTGCGGTGCTCCCAGCTACTTCGCTGCACCAGGGCTGGGCAAGAATGTCACGTTTTTTAATAACTTCGCTAGTTAACATGATTCGGCCTTTTTTTTTTTGACGCCTGCCAACACTGGTATCACTATGCTGCAAAAAGCTTCTGTATCAAAAAAAAAAAAAAGAATTGGTGGAGGGCTTTCCTGAAGCACGTGGTACACACAAACACACAAGCACACGTGCGCGTACACGCACGTGCCTGGGGCATTTTCAACAATTCACCATTTTGTTCAAATTGTGACATACGAGTGACGTGTACATCAAGGCTGCGCCAAATTATGAAAACACACAATCTGATTGCATAAGGAAGAAAAGTGATAAAATAAATACAGTCGTCTGCTACTATTGGCGCCAAGTATGGAAAAGAACGACGCACCGGGAGTTTGTGCTAAGCATCTGCGTTGCATACTTAGGTGCATACGCATTGAGCGGCAGTGCAAAGGGGTGAAATATGATACGGTCTTTTGCATATAATCATATACATGCAGGCGGGTGTCTGGCAGGCAGCACTGGTAACAAAACGGCTCCAGGATGCGCGAAAAGCAGTCTAGGCACAAAGCTGCGATGTTGGTAAATGGTCACCTTCCTGACTGTGCGGTCTTGAGCTGCCAGCTGGTAACAGCTGTTACCTTCAGCTGCTGCTTCTGCGTCCTAGAGACTTCTGTCCCCGACTGTGCCTGTGCTTTAAGGACAGCACAGTGAGCTATGGAAAGAAAAATTATAGATGTAACATTAAGAGACAGGAAGAGGGCAGCGTCGATGCTGTAGTGAAGGGCTCCGAAAATTTCGACCACCAGCGGTTCTTTAACGTGCACTGATATTGCACAGTACACATGCCCCTAGAATTTTTCCGTCGAAATTCGACAGCCACGGCCTGCATTGAACCCGCGTCTTTCAGATCAGCAGCCGAGCACCGTAACCACTGAGCCACTGCGGCGGCCATGAGCTAATGACATCCCAGTCAAAATCAAGAGGAAGAAACGGGCTTTGGTGGGGCATGTAATGCGAAGGCAAGATAATCGATGCTCTTTAAGGGTAACAGACTGACCGGATCCCAAGGGAAGGGAACCGTAGCTGTGGGCGGCAGAAAGTTAGGTGAGCGGATGAGATTAAGTTTGTGGGGATAGGGCTGCCGCAGCTGGCACAAGACAGGGCTGAATGGAAGGATATGGGAGAGGCCTTTGTTCTGCAGTGGGCGTAGTCAGGCTGATTTCTTTTTTCCTGTTGAGCCCTTTGGGAAATTCTTCCGTACAATATTGCTATTAGGGTGCCCTATTTATTCCAACACATTTCTCGCAACTGACATTGAAGTGCATAGAAGTGTATAGTGGAAGTTATTAAATCAGTATAGGTATTGTATGCACCCATCTATTCCAACACATTTCTCGCAACTGACATTGAAGTGCATAGAAGTGTATAGTGGAAGTTATTAAAACAGTATAGGTATTGTATGCGAGGTTTAACTTCTTGAAACTGCACACGGGCTACAAGAGATGCCACAGTAGAGGGCTCTGGATTCATTAAAACAAGCTGGGGTTTCTTGACATGCACTGACATCACACAGCACATGGGCATATTTGCATTAGACACCACTGAATTTCAGCCACAACAGCCGGGATTTGATCCCACAAGCTTGGAATTCGCAGCTGTATGCCGTAGCCTTTAAGCCACTGTGACAGGTTACTGAATAAAGACATTTTTCGTGCACACTTGGTTTGGTTGGTTTATTGCGGTTTAACGTCCCAAAGCGACTCAGGCTATGAGGGACGCCGTAGTGGAGGGCTCCGGAAATTTCTACCACCTGGGGTTCTTTAACGTGCACTGACATCGCACAGCACATGGGCCTCTAGAATTTCTCCTCCACAGAAATTCAACCGTTGTGGCCGGGATCGAACCCGCGGCTTTCGGGTAAGCAGCCGAGCGCCATAACCACTCAGCCACCGCGGCGGGGCTTTTCGCGCACACTTACTAGACAAGTCATGCACATGTGACAAAATTAGAGTGCTTTTACAACACGGGTTTCTCTTGCACAGCAGTGTCAGGCATTTCTTCAAAGAAAGACTATACATGCGAGCCTTGTGAAGCAAATGGCTCTACGATTCTCCATACTCCTCCCAAAATGCCTTGTGAAACATCATTCACCAAAGGTTGTTTTTTTTTATGGCACAATTCACCGAGGCTGTTTTATCTTTGATGCTTTCTAGCTCCATTACACATTGCTGGCAAGCAGGAAGATGATGTGAATGCATGTGCCTGGGGAACCACCTTTGCGTGTGCAATGCACGATTTCACACACGATTTTCAACTTACTGCACCTGTTATCCCCACAACAAAAGTTTGGCACAGGGCTAGCCAGGCAATGAGGCCTGAGAGAAGTCTAGAATGATACAATAAGCAACACTGCAAAAGCAAACAAACTGATAAGACTTCCCAGACAACACTGAGGTGAAGTTGCATGACTGTGGCTCATATATAAAGGTGACGGCACCAGCGTGTTTAGCGACTCTTAGTGACCCACTGAGTCTTGTCAAATTTGTTAAGAGTATAAGCTGAAAATTTACAGCTAAGACTACTCCACTAAAATCCATTACACCTGAGAATTTCGTCCATTGATAAAAATTGCTCGCGTGACTAGACGCTGGTCAGTTGCTGCTATCGGCTGGCTTCTGTAGCCGATAGTTGTCAAAGGGCAGAATCCGGTGCTCGGAAACACAGTCTGAAAAAGTAAACAAAATGCTCTTTTGTAAAAAAAACTCAATGCAGAAAAAAGAAAGCAGGATAGTGGAATGTATAACTTGTATAATTTGTGAATCCCACTACAAACTAATGTTTAGCAACTGCATGGTTATTAGAGCAATCTTTGACAATGTCTCTGTTAACAAATGTGAACTCACAATTTTAGCACAGATCCAGCTTAGCAAAAAAGATGTTCGTTCCTTATGCAAAACTTGCTTCTTGCATCAAGGAGCATGCAATGAGCAGCCAGTCGGTACAGAACAATTGAAAACAAAATTTTGCCAATGGACAGGAAAGAGAAGCACAGATAGGACAAGTGTAGACTTTCAGCTTTAGAAAATGTGCCTTCATGAAACAGTAGGAGTGTTTGCAAATTTAATCTCTATCAAAATAATTGTGATGCAACTGCCCTTGTAACAGTACCTTACACCGTGCATATGCAAGCACACATGACAGTTACGGAGTGTCATCAAAATCAACAGGCCCAGCTGAAATGAGATATTTCAACTACAGTGTTTTCATGACATGTAAGGATGCATGGTGACAAGTCATTTTTGACTCTATATAACTCGCACCGTTGTATAAAATGTACCGCCAAAAATCTCTGAAAAGAAAAAAGACCTACACACTGGAAAATACCGTACCATCAAAGAGGTAATCTCATGATCAAACATTCACCTGTTTGTGCAAAGGACTGCTATCGATTTTTTTTTCCCCCAACAAACACAAGTTTGAAGTCTGCACTCAACCGTTGAACTACTTCCCTCCATCTTGTCTACTAGTGCAGCCTCATGCCTTAAATCTTGCTTCGTGCTCTCTTTAGCAGTACATACAGAAAGAATGAGTGAGCATGTGTTAAGGGAGGACACTGGTCTTAGACCTCATTTTTAGTTTAAACCTAAATAAACCATATCACCTTGCTCAGTTTTTATGCAAATCTGAAATTGTTTTTTTTTGCATAATTAGTTCATAAGGTAATTAATTTTAATTAGTCATTGCTGAGTACTTCTGTGCAAAAAAAAAAGAATGGTATAAAAACTTCTTTTTAATATGTGACTACAGTGTCTAGTAAAGAGTGTACAATCAAAGCCATTTCCTTCTAATCTCCCGCATTAATGAGGACAGGAGACGTACCGAGTAGCCAATTCTCGGAGACGTACGTGACCTGGGACAGCCACTGGCGGCGCTGGGGATCACCCAACACCACATTGCAGCGAAGGTGCGATGAGGACACCTGCAAGGACGGTGACATGCATTTCAATCTGGTATAGTGCACTTACACCATGCACCACACTGTGAAAAAACTGAAGGCTTGCCAAAAATTTCTTCACTACAGCCACATTTTCATCACGAACACAGACAGCTTTCAGTGCAAATATTCTTCCACCAGGGAAGCTTTACCTTTAATGGGTGCACTAAGGCCAAGCTATAACGCACTTGCGGCACTCGTTAAGCCTTAGCCAAACAAGTACCACATATAAGCACATAACTTCTAAGGCAAACAATACAGAATGAAATTGTTCTTTTCAATGCTTTAGCACTAGAGTTTCCACTCAGCCACTGTGTGTATGATCCCATCGTGCTCCCACCTGGTTGTGGGTAGCCTGCTCTGAAGCCCCTCTAAGTGGTAGGTGGGCCACCAAGGTCACGTGACCTTGTGGTGTCATCACAACCTACCCACCGGACAGTGAGCAAACTGCCCACCGTGGCAGGTGGCAGTTGAATCATTGATTATTTGCGAGAGGTCAAAAACAGTTTCGCATATCCATTCACATGGAAACAAACAGTGACCCATGGTCTAAGCAAAATGAAAAGTTGCAACACCTCTGTCTATCTGTCATTTGCCAACAAAGTGAAACCCGAAAGGCGGCTTTACAGAACATGATGGAGGTATGAGCTGGTGGTCTTCTGCCAGATCTCTAGGACAATAAAAAAACTGGCTCGTAATCACGCTGTGGTCTGGATCAATTTTCATGATTGCTGTGCTTGTTGAAGCGAAAACATGCGAAAACGGTGCATCTATACCCTTGAAACTAATTTTTAGCAAATGGTCAAACAGGGAGGCCCTAGAAAGTAGACATAAAAGGTGCACAGGCAGCAAATTTTTGGTTGAGTTTTCTTCTTTATTATGATGTGCAAGACAGTGTGTGTATATATATATATATTGTGAGACAGCAGACAGAGCGCAGGATGGAGCGAGCTTTAATGGCACCCGCAAGTATGGCGACCAACCCTTCGAAGAAGAAGATGATCGATGATGATGGATATGTACAGATGAAGACGAAGGTCGCATGTTGTGCTTTGAGCGATGATGATGGATATGTACAGATGAAGACGAAGGTCGCATGTTGTGCTTACACTTTCTCCCCTCGCGTACGAAAGCGACCGGCCCGGGCGCAGATTAGAGCACAGTAGGGCGACGGGCAAAGGGTTTGAGGCGGGAAACATGAACAATCTCGGCACCTCGGCAACGACGATCATTAACAGGATGAACAGGGGCAACGCGATAGTTCACCGGGGACGTTTGTTCGAGTACAGTATACGGACCAATATAACGGCTCAAAAATTTTTCACACAATCCCGGGGTACGCACTGGTGTCCACAGCAGTACCTCATCACCAGGGTGAAAAGATATGGCACGGTGGGAGAGATCATAGGTGTTTTTCCGGGAGGCTTGGGAGGCGTCGGTATTCAGGCGGGCAATGGCACGGCAGTAGGTAAGACGAGAAGTAAACTGTTCGTGAGAGAGTCTGGAAGAGGTTGAGGGGGCGGAGAAGAAAGACGCTTCGAGGGTGAAGGTAGGTTGACGTCCATACACAAGGAAGAATGGGGAGAAGTTGGTGGTTCTTTGCACGGCACTATTGTATGCAAAGGTAACGAAGGGAAGCATGGTGTCCCAGTTGGTGTGGTCGGGCTGGATGTAGGTGGCTAGCATATCGGACAGCGTGCGATGAAAGCGCTCTGTGAGCCCATTGGTCTGAGGGTGATAAGCTGAAGAGGTTTTGTGCACGGTTCTGGAGGCGTGAAGAACTTCGGCAAGGATGCTGGAGAGGAAGGACTTGCCGCGGTCACTAATAAGGACACGAGGAGCTCCATGGCGCAAAAGGATGGCGTTCAGGAAGAAGTGGGCGATCTCTGAAGCAGAGCCGGAAGGAACAGGGGCCGTTTCAGCGTATCTAGTTAAGTGGTCGATGGCAGTGACGATCCAACGGTTGCCCATTGGTGTTAATGGTAAGGGACCGTAGAGGTCAATCCCAACGACTTCAAAAGGGGAGAAAGGACAGGGGAGAGGCTGTAGAAGGCCCGCAGGGGCAGACGTGCTCCGTTTACGACGTTGGCAAGAGATGCAAGACGCAATATATTTTCCAACAGCGGTTGAGAGGCCAGGCCAAAAGAAACGGCGCTTGATGCGGTCATAAGTTTTCTGAAAGCCTAAGTGGCCAGCCGGGGGGTCATCATGAAAGGCCTGCAAAACTTCTCGGCGAAGAGAACGGGGTACGACAGGCACCCATGAGTCACCGAAGGGGCTGTAATTGTGCCAAAGAAGGATGTTGTCGACTAGCTTGAAAGAGTTAAGTTGGCGACGTAGGCGGGCATTCGGTGGCCGAGTAGCACCGCTCAGACGGTCGATAAGGGTCCGGCAGTAAGGGTCGGCCCGCTGCGCTGAGGCGAGATCACCAAGACTGGGAGCTGGCATCAAGTCAATGGGTGCGGCGGTCAAGGTTGAAATAGCCGTCGAAGGGGTAGTTTGGCAGTTTGAGGATGCGGAGGACACGGGTTGCGGATGCGGAGGTTGGGTTTGGGCGAGGGGACAACGAGATAGCGCATCGGCGTCCTGGTGTTTCTTGCCCGATTTATAGGTGACGGTAAAGTCATATTCCTGGAGACGGAGAATCCAGCGGCCGAGGCGGCCGGACAAGTTTTTCTGCGAGGACAACCAGCACAGGGCATGATGGTCAGTGACAACTGTGAACTGGCGGCCGTACAAATAAGGGCGAAATTTCTGAATGGCCCAGACAACAGCGAGGCACTCTTGCTCAGTTATCGTGTAGTTCTGCTCCGCTGCAGTCAGTGTACGACTGGCGTAGGCGATGACTTGCTCGCACGAAGAGTGCTGCCGCTGCAGAAGAACTGCACCAATGCCGTGTCCACTGGCGTCCGTGTGTAAAATTGTTGGAGCATTGTCGTCGAAATGTGCCAGTATCGGATCAGATGTGAGAGCCTTCTTTAAGGTAGTAAAAGCGACCTCACAGGCCTCAGACCAAACAAACGGCTGGTCAGCGCAGAGGAGCTTATGCAAAGGGGCCGCAATAGAGGCAAAGTTGCGTATGAAGCGCCGGAAGTATGACGCTAGCCCCAGAAAACTGCGCAGGTCTTTGACGCGCGATGGGCGAGGGAAATGCAAAACTGCAGCCACTTTGTCGGGATCAGGCTTTACACCCTTCTGGCTAACGACGTGACCGAGTACCTTGATAGAAGTGGAAGCAAAGCAACATTTCTTGGTGTTTAACTGTAGGCCGGCCTCAGAAAGTGCGCTTAATACTTCATCGAGACGAATAAGGTGTTCAGAAAAAGTCGAAGAAAAAATGACTATGTCGTCGAGGTAGCATAGGCACGTTTTCCACTTCAGGCCTCGGAGAACGGTGTCGATCATGCGCTCGAACGTGGCCGGAGCATTGCATAGGCCGAACGGCATAACGTTGAATTCGTATAATCCGTCGGGAGTGGCGAAAGCAGTTTTTTCCTTGTCGGCCTCATGCAATGGTATTTGCCAGTATCCGGATCTTAGGTCGAGACTAGAGAAAAATTGTGCACCTTGGAGACAGTCGAGGGCGTCATCAATCCGAGGCAGCGGATAAACATCTTTTCTAGTGATCTTGTTAAGGGCGCGATAGTCAACACAAAAGCGTACTGAGCCATCCTTCTTTTGAACGAGCACAACAGGCGAAGACCAAGGACTCGAAGAAGGGCGTATGATGTGGCGCTTGAGCATGTCGGCTACGTTATCTTGAATAACCTTGCGCTCACTAGAAGACACACGATACGGGCGACGGCGAATGATGCCCGAACCATCTGTGTAGATGCGATGCTTAGCTGCGGTGGTTTGGCTCAAGGTTGTTGCCTGGGTATCGAAGGAAGCGGCATGCTTGGTCAAGACGGCAAGCAATTCATCTTTTTGAGTCGGGGTGAGACCGGGGCTGATAGCAGCTGAAATAGATGCAGAGGCAGAGGCAGGGGTCGAAAGAGCGAAGCTTGATGGGGCAGAGGAAAGAACGGCCACAGGTTGAGTGGTATCCACAGAAGCGATGGCTGTGCCTTGACGCAGAAGAATGGGTTCCGGCGTAGTGTTGAAGGCAGTCAGTAGTGAAGACCCATTGGTGAAGCGGAGCAGGGACGCGACGAGAAAGATGCCCCTTGAGAGAAGACGGGGGCTTGGTGTGACGAAAACGTCCCCAGCGTTGACGTGGGCAGAAGCAACAGAGAGGACATCTTCGCAGCCGGGGTAAAGTACATGATCAGCGGTGGTAACCAGATGATGAGAAGGCAGGACAGAAACGGCTGAAAGGTCGGATCCAGAAGCCTGTAGAGTAGGGGGACAGCAGGTAATTACAGCTTGCGCAGAGTGGAGGAAGTCCCAGCCGAGGATGAGGGGATAAGCACAGGAGGGAAGCACAGCAAATACTATGTAGTGCAGGATGCCGTCGATAGTGACTCGTGCCGTACACAATCCGGAAGGACGCATTGATTCATCATTGGCAGCACGGAGAGAAGGACCACTGTAAGGGGTGCGCACCTTGCGAAGACGAGAACATAAATCAGAACTAATTACAGAAATGGCGGCGCCCGTATCGATCAATGCTTCTACTACAGTGCCTTCAATGTCAACAGTTAACATGTTCGATGGCTGTGCAGGAGGAATTGAGAGGGCGGCGTGCGGTGCAGTTTTACCTCCGGAAACTGCACAATTTAGTTTTCCGTGTGGCCAGTTGTCTGGGAGGATGGTGGACGTAGAGGCGACGACGAGCGGCGGAAAGGCGATGGGGAGCGGCGGCGCGACGGCCTGTCGGTCGAGGAGCGGTCCGGAGAGGTAGAGGAATAGGAGGGACGATAATTGGTAGGGTCAGCAAACGGTGGGCGGTAAGCGTACGACGAGTGCGGAGCGTCTTGGGAGAAGTCCCCGTACGATGGGCGACGAGGAGGACTGGAGGCAAACGCCGGACGGTAAGCAGGTGACGAGTACGTAGCTCCGCTGCGAAAGTCTGGGTACCACTCGCGCTCGTCGCGTTGACGCCGACGGCACACACGGGCAACATGCCCGCGAATTCCGCAGTAGTGACACACCGGCCGACGTGCAGGCGGACTCCAAACAGGACACATAGCGGGGCTCGGGGACACAGAGACCGGAGTTTGCTGGACGGGCTGTGGATGCGACGGGTAAACAGCAGCAGGAGGCGTCGCAGCAACCTGGGCATAGGTAGGCACAAAACGCGGTACAGGTGGTTCCGCAGCCAAGGGGCGAGTGACCGAAGCGAGCTCGTCTTTGATGAGATCACGCAAAGGCGAGGACGACGGGGCTGGGGGCGGGTGGGAATCAACTGGCGGTAAGGTGGAGCCGTGCAGTTCCTCCCGGATAATGGAGCGAATGAGGGAGCGTAAGTCCACGTCAGGTGAAAGTGGGGTGTCCCAGGTGTCTTTTAATCGAAGCGACTGAAGGTCGTCAAGACGATGGCAAGTTGTTCGGATGTCTTGGACTGACGTTGGATTCTGAGCAGCAAGCGTGTTGAAGGCAAATGACCCAAGCCCTTTCAGAAGATGACGTACTCGATCGTTCTCTGACATAGCGCTGTTGACACGTCGACACAGGGCAAGCACGTCTTCAATGTAGGATGTGTAGGACTCACCGGGTAGCTGAACGCGCGTATCTAGCTTTTTTTTGTAGACAGCGGGGCTTGCACCAGATGTGCCAAAGATTTGTCGTATCTGTGCCGAGAATTGAGCCCAGTCCGGGATGGCATCTTTGTGGTTGACGAACCAAGTCTTGGCCACGGCAGTGAGGTAGAACGACACGTTTACAAGTTTCATCGCTGAGTCCCAACGATTATAGGCACTGACCTGGTTATATTGGTCGAGCCAGTCCTCGACATCGTCCCCACGAAGACCAGCAAAAATGGGAGGCTCGCGCTGGAGTGTGGTGATGGTCCAAGTGGGGTGTCCAGAAGATTGGGAAGAACCGGGTTGGCTCATCATTGCTGGCTCCAGACGGTTCGAATCGAGAGGAAGAAGAACGGGGGGCCCACCGGGAGTACGAGTGGTGTTGTCGCTGACGGTATCCATCGGTGCGGATGGTACGAGCAGGTGGCGACCGGAACGTAGCTGCAGTCTGGCGGCGGAGAGGACGCAGGGATCGAGAGCACACTCCACCACTTGTGAGACAGCAGACAGAGCGCAGGATGGAGCGAGCTTTAATGGCACCCGCAAGTATGGCGACCAACCCTTCGAAGAAGAAGATGATCGATGATGATGGATATGTACAGATGAAGACGAAGGTCGCATGTTGTGCTTTGAGCGATGATGATGGATATGTACAGATGAAGACGAAGGTCGCATGTTGTGCTTACAATATATATACACACACACATATATGGATCATTGCACGGCATTCGTCAGCAACCGGCAAATAGCTGATAGCTGAATATCTTGTCGTACGCTGTCCCAGTTTCAACAGCCGAACAAAGGCTGCGACGTCGAAGTTCAGTAGTATGCCACGTGAGGCATAAAAAAATACTACCGTATAAACGCGTGTAAGGGCCGCACCCGTGTATGGGCCGCACCCCGTTTTCCCGAAGGCAATGTTTAAAAAAAATAAATCCGTGTAAGGGCCGCACCCGAACTTTCCATGACCCAGGCGGGAATAGCCTTCTAAATGCACGCGCCGTGGCCTCCGCGATCGGCTCCGGCTGCGAACAACGGTGCGCTCGATCACGGAGCGCTTGATCGCGGAGGCCAAGCACGTGCACAAGAGCTTCCAAAAACCGTCCATGGATGGCGCCCGAGACCACAGCCATCATCATCGTCAATCCCCCCCCCCCCTCCCCTTCCCGCGACTTCCCGCTATCTAATCAGCATCAGTATCACCAGCTCCAGCCTTTTATGGCGGATTAGCGCGTTCGCCGTAGTTGTGGCTTTCGCGTGCTGCCGCCGAGTAAGCACCTTATCAGCTACAAGGCTGGGAGTTAGCTCTCGAACGCGGCAAGCGTGCGGCGGGCAGGGAACTCGACGTGGCCGAGAAGTGCGTGAAGTGCGTCCGATGACCGTGCAATCAAAAGGGTGCATTGAGAAACACAAGCTGCAAAAAACGCGCTTTCCGAGGCGAGCCGTGCGAGTTTCCCCGAACTGCTCTGCTAGTGATGGAAATGCGAACAACGGCTACGCGTTGACAGCGGACATGCTGCGCGGCTTTTTTGGGATGAGCGTGCACCAGAATAAATGCCGTTCATTCCCTGGTTGCTGTGTTTTTGCTTAATTTTTTTTTTCTATATCGCGTGTATGGGCCGCACCCCGAAAATTGGCTCCCGAATCTGGAAAAAAAAGTGCGGCCCTTACACGCGTTTATACGGTAATATAGCAATCACTGCTGCATCGTTTTAATTCACTGCAAAACTTCACCCAGCCTGCCTTAAGATACTGAATGAATTGCACAAGTGTAGCGAATTGTGTGCTTGTGGTGTCTGTTCCTTGCGTCCAATCTTACGCACACTGCTTTAATTATCAATGCTGAATGACAATGAATGATTTATTATAGGTTTTATTCAGAACCCTGCCATCATGTTTCCAGCTACTATATATATTCATGAGCCAGTCCCGTTCTAATTCCCGTAGAAACCCATTCAATACAAAACGCCCTTAAATCGCAACTGTGACATGATTTCTACATGGCACGCCAGGAATGTCACCTAGCCGTAGTGCTTTAACTTTTCCCAGCATCTTCAAAACTCGTGTTTAGTGCTTGCGGAACAATGATATGACGCCCGCAAAAGCAGGAACACACACTCCACTGGCATTTCATCATTATGCTGATGCCATGCGCAATTACGGGTGGTTTCAGTTTTTTCTCAGCTGTCGGTGCAGTTCCGTTGCCACTGCACTGCACGCGCTAACAACCGGAAGTGCAAGAACGAAACTATGCCACAGCAGACGATGCGCGGGCAGCGCTTTAAGAGAGACAGTTGAGCGAGATGGTTCCAAGGCTTTTGTTTCTGCCATCTGTTTTTTTTTTCTTGTCACCTACAGCGTGAAAGACAATTTCTAGATTCCAATAGACGATGGTTGTGTGGGATTGACACCATCGCCATGGCAACAGCGCAGAAGCACACGCGTGCCACATCTTCGCCCACTTTCACCAAGAGCCACCAAGGCAGACAGAGAGCCGTTACAAGGTGTTTTTGACATTTTGCGTGTGTATAATGAAAGCTTAAAGAAAAAAAAGTTAAGAAAACTACAGACAAGGATGTAAAATTTTTTACCGAGCAGTAGCTACTATACATTTCCCACCTCTCTTTTGTCTGCGGTCCTCTGAAATACGTAACAGAAGGATAATTCACTTTTCTTAACTTTAGTGTGACCTACACTGAACTTTGACAACACAGCTACAGTTTCGCTGATCAAACAAGTTTTTTTTATTGTTCTCTCAATCAAGCATTGCACATCACAGCCGCAGTACACATATCTCCCCACATCGGTCCACTTGAAGTAGCGCGCCTGCCTTCCGCACACTACTAAGTTTTCTGCTTCGTTCTTTTTTTGAGCAGCTACAGACTGGAACGGCCTACCCCACGACACTGCCACCATCACCTTATCATCTGCTTTCTAAGAATGATCATCTTCAAAGCTAAACAATCACAGCCATTTGTTTTCTGATTTCAAGTGCAATCCCATCGATTATGTAGCACCCCTTGAATGGAAACCTTTTAGGAAATAAAACTGAACTCAAACATTATGTGGGAAGAAATTCAATTATAAAGTCATTTAGCCATCATAGGCAACTACCTATACATCACTGCAAAGAAGTGTACTCCTTCAAGGGGGGGGATGAAGGGATCGAAGTCAACTTCTCTATTTTTCGACTTAGAGTGATGAAATTTGGCAGACCGGCTTAAAACAGCATCAAACAATCATATATAAAGTTTCACAATGAAAGCTTTAGTAGTTTCCCTTTTATCATTGTTTATATGTTGTCCCCATGTTGCTTGCTTACGGGAAGCCTAGCATGACAAAAAGAACAAGCTACAGGTCTGTAAATGCTTTTAATATTTACTAAGCAGTGCGGTGTAAATCAAGACTTTCTAATTTTTTTCATAAATTTCTCTGCTGTTTTTTTCTATAAAGGACACAATATGCACCTTCTTTTATGTTTAGAATGTATCATGCTCTAATTACCACGCAATAAAAATATGTGAGCCTAAATGGTAAATCTGAGACTGTTTTGACACAGATCACATTTCAGTGATCACAACAAAACAAACAGGGTAAAAATCCATGCACCCATTACTGTGCTACGCTTTCCACGAACAAGGTACTAAGCTCAAAACAAACTTTCAAGAAAACAAGCCTGAAAGTTCTAAGCTAGCACACACTGTCTATGTGTAGATGCCAACAAATATATTTATTTGGAGCGCTTAAAAGCTTATATTTGGGTGAAATATTTCAGTGCAACATAGAAACAGTGTTAGCTTTCAAAAATCGACTTTTTTCGCGATTTTTGCAATCTGATCCCCACATCCCCTCTTAAATGCATTCAATCATTAGGTCGGCTATTAAACAAAGAAATGAATAATCAAGATGTCAGGGTCTGCAGAGGCCATGCCCTTCCCTCTGAGTCCTCACCTCTGCGCCCATCAGCTGCAGCAGCTCGCGGATGCGTTGGGGTGGGGGTGCTGTCACTGGTCCAATGTAGAAGGGGCCCATGCCTGCGAGCAGCTGAGAGGGTGCAACCACAAAGGTGGACCTTTTCCTCTTCTGCTTCCCCACACAGCGGGGCCGGCTGAACGCAAAGGGCTCCTCATCCAGCCAGCGGCCACTCTCGAGGGACCGGTACGCCTGTGGCAGATGCAACACCAGTGCAGTCAGCAAGATTTCACCAACGTTTACTACCAGGTGATCTAAAAGTGACTGAGAACGTAAGCATTCAAATTAACTGAAAAGTACAGATGGCTACACAATGTTGTTTTCACAGAATTGCGCAGGCAGAATGGGATTTCTCTCAATAACAAACGCTTTTATTGCCAGAATAGTTACAAATGCCACCAAAAGGTGCCACTTCGGGACTGCCATATTATCAGCAACGCCATCGGTTGGTCTCGCAATAAAATCCTTCATTACTTGGAAAAACTTCTTACCGACGTGAAAACAGCATTGTTCCATTGTTTATACTTCTCAGGTTATTGAATCTTTACTGTTTCTATTAGTTCTATATGCCTGGTATGGGACAGAAAACTTAAAGGTGCAGCACAATATTATTGTAAAATTTGAAAAGTCGAGTCACCGACACGAAACAAGCGCAAAAAACTGAAAATATATGTACATGGGACATTCATTAGGTTGGGGCAACCTAAAAGGAAATAATGTACACGGGACAGTGAAAAACTGCTGAGGACCAGCACTGACTGCACTGGTTGACATTAGTACCATCCACATCTCTGAATTTGTGTCAGTACACCTTGCACTCTGTATCTGGTCAACAAATAGCCCGCCTTGTCAAGCTCATGCAGCTTACTCCTGCAGTGTGTGGCAGCTGGAAAGACAACCCTTACCAAACACAAGAACTTGTCGAACACAAGGCTCTTCATGTGTACAACTAGTGCATGTAAAAACTAAAAAAAACAAACAAAACAGATAGTTTCAAAATGAAATATTGGACAAATTGCTTGATTCTCCAACATCCGACTTGAATGCCAAACAATGCACGTAAGGACACTTTTTCAATGAGGTTTTACTGCATTTGGTGCAGCGACACAGTTACAGGTGTTCCATGCCTGCAGCTTTCTCCCCGCTGCCAAAAAAATGTCACAAAGTGTTAATCTGAGGCCTCTGTCCTGCAGTGGACGCAGTTAGGCTGATGACGATGTAGCGAAGCTGTGCAGTTAAACCTTGTGCAGCAATGGTACTCACCCACTGGTCGGGCAGAAGCCAGCTGTTGCCCCTGGCCAAGGCAAACAGCACACTGAGCGTTCTTCGTGGCTTTTCACCCGCTGTGCCACAGACAACGTGCGTGGTGCGCTCAGTGACCTCCATTCCGACTGTGAAGCCACCCAGGGCCGTGACCACAGCAATGACAGCATCGCGGCTGGCCGGTTCCAGTCCAGTCACGACCAGGTTCGGACCCTCTAGCCACGAGGCCTTGCTGAGGGCACGGGCACGAGCACGACACTGGAAAAAATGAGTTTACAGCAAAACGTCTGCACTCGCTCATTTGAACAATATATGAAGGAGCATTAACGACACTGGAATTCACTGCATTGTGCACAAAAGAGCCTTAGCCACTAGATAGATCCAACAGGATTAAGGTTGCAAGCCAGTCCATCTTTGTGTGGTGCTCTCTCAAGCACTTGTTTAAACATACCGGTTTCCTCAATATACATTTCACTGCAATATACATTTTATCCTCGGGACACCGAGGATAAAATCGTGAAGTTTTCGTTCTCAATAAGAACCGACAGCTGGGCCTTTCGGGAGGAATGTGTTCATATTTGTTTGGCAGTAAAAGAAACTTCTTTTCTTGCGAGCAAATTTGTAGCTCAGTTGAAATTTTTCCCACCACCTGAATTCAAGCTCGTGACACAGCGATATAAAAGTTGTCTCAATATTCAGGTGTACAGCCTTTCATCTTTCGTCCTTTTCAACAAAAATTCTCACTGACACCACCACAGAATACTTATGGAAATGACCAGAGGTGGTGACATCTGTCATTACTTTTGCTGCGAAGGCAATAGTAGGGCCATTCTGCAAAATGCCTGTGTTGGCGTGTGACAGCGAATGAATGAAGTTACCCACTCCACATCGTCCACACACCCTTCATCTGTCACCACTCTGTCAAGGCAACAGCAACAAAGGATGGAGAGTCAAGAGCAAGGCAAGCAAGTGGTGGCAATCAGTCCTTTGGTGAGTGAACCTGAGGCAGCCCGTTCTTATCAACCCACTTCCCCTACCCACCTCCACCCCCCAGTTCCCATAAGAGGAACCCACCACCTACACACCTCCACCCGCTCACCTTCCACAAGCACATGCAGCAGCGAAACGAAAAAGTGACGCAGAAATCAAATTCAAAGATGCAATGGGAAGGCAGCCAATGTAAAGTGGAAGGCAAAAGCACTCTGCTGTCACAGCTTCGCCACATCAGTTCATATGACTGTCCATAGATTTTTTTTGTTGCACATCTGCAGCTTACAACAGCTCCACTTCCAGTAAAAGTAGCCTGACCAGCCGCTGCCATCATTAGAAAGAAGCAAGTGATCAATCCAGGCCAACTTCATTTTGTTTTCGAAGTCCAAGTCAAAAACACTAGCATTCGAAATGCAGCTAGTACAAACTTCAAGAGGCCTTTCTTTGACTTGATAAAAAGGGATTGAGTTGCCATTTCTTGAGGCTTTTACTGAAAGCACGAAATGAGCGAAACAGGTGCTTCACACCTCCTGAAGCTAAAAAATTACTAAACTAGAGCAAATTTCTTGGCAGAATCAAAAGCCTGTTCAGTGTGGCAAAGTCGAATCACAGCAAAGTGCAGAGTATGAATTTCATGTTTCTACACTTCCCAGCCACAGAAGCATGGATGGAGGAGCTTCGACTGGGCAAGGCCAATGGCATTGGATAAAACTAAACCAAGCGCCATTAAACCAAGGAACCCTAAACGGCTACTTATTGCAAAATATTTCAAGTGTTTCAAATATTTTACACCCTGACTGACACAAGCAGCATGTAAAGCTGTTCCCGATCTTCACATCCTTCTTTCATGTCACAAAAACTGGGCAGTAAGGGTCCATCCCAACATGCTGTAACAAACTGTGACAACTACTGGACAACTTCGTAATGAAGCAGTCAGAATTGAGGGCCCCTCACCTGTTTTGCCTCAAAGTCCTCCAGGCTACGCCGACTGGTGCGGTGGTGTGGGCTGGAAGCAGGTACTGAAGGAGAGCACTGCTTCGATGGGGTGGTCACCTCACTAAGTGGTTTGCGTGGTACATCCCTCACTGGTGTGTGAGGCACCTCATTCAGTGGAGTGCAGGCAATGTCATTCAGCAGCATACGAGACTCTTGCTCCTTCACTGCAATGCAGCCCAGAAATGATTGCAAGAATTTCTTGTTGGAAAAGCAGCAAGGCTGTAACACGTTAGGCCAAAGAAATGCTTGAGGGTACACCATTCACAAGTGTGCCCGGAAGGTGATCAATGACATTCACATTCCTTTAATTTGTCCTAACAAGTGTAGCCCCCTTCCTATAAGCACACATGAATTAGCCCGTCTTAAGGGAGATGAGCATTTTAAAATTTTATTTTTCAACATATCCTGCTGAAACTTAGCATACAGGTATATCATCATCATCAGCCTGACTATGCCCACCGCAGGGCAAAGGCCTCTCCCATGTTTCTCCAATTAACCCTGTCCAATTAGCCAATTGTCCCAGTCCAAATCCCGCAGTTGTCTCCTATATCTACCCTACCCTGCAGATTCTGCAGTAGGAATGCTGCCCTATCCCATGTCATGTGGACTGGCCCTATCACCCCCTTCCGCTTAATCACTATTGAGGAGCAGTGGGAGACTGCACTGTGCAGCTCGGAGCTGAGCCTTCAGGATCGACCTGTCCAACGGCTGACTGGGTCACCGAGGTGCATTAGCTCTTGGCCATCTGGCGGAGTTGACCTGCTGCATTGAGGAGCACCGCCCTTCCCACTCACAATACAAGGTTTATTGTCTGTGTGCAACTATAGAAATATCTTTCACTGGAAAACACAAAGAGGAAATTTCAGCCATTAACTTGCACCACTGTGGCCGGGACAAGCCGGCAGCATGGCTGGCAAATGCGTGCCAATGCAGGGAAGTGCAGCCAGCAGACCCCGCCATTTTCAGAACCAGCTGCAAAAAGGATTTCAGTGGTGCCCCTACAGGCACCGCTAATGGCATATGCTGAGGCATGCCACAGTGAGTGCAAACCACCACGGAAATGGGTGATATAAACTGGCAGAGCCAATGTATCAGCCCCCCAGATGGTGCCAGGGTATGCCTGGATACCACACATGGGTATAAAAGTGGCTGTGTAGACTAGAGGTCAAGAGGAGACGCATCGACAGGGTGCTGACGGACACCAAGCAAGCCCCATCTCAAGAAGCCGTGATGCTGTCAGCCCCCGAGCCAAACTCTTGCACTATGATGCCGTAAATAGAGTACATAAGCAGTTTTCATTTGCCTCACCATCGCCTTTCTGTAGCTGGCCTGCTTGTGCATGAAAGCTGCACCAACCAACTGCCAGAAAGCTAGGCCACACAACAGAGGCAAGGACTACATCATTAGCTGGCAGGTTCATGACACGTACAAACCCTGCATCGTTTGGGACCTTTTCCAAGAAATGGACATACTTTTCCTCTGGCCCATACAGGGTAGTGTAACAGACTACACTGAAAGTTCGGTGCAGTTTTTAGCCAAAATCGATCGGCCATAAGAGGAATTGAGTGTCACTGTTGGTACCTCTTGTGACAATCTCCTGTAGACGCTTGGTGCCAGGTGACAACAATGGGCTGTCTAGCAATGCCTCACACTTCAAGTCCAAGAGTCTTGGCCTCTTGAGACGCTTGACTGGGGATGGCGAGCCTGGTTTGGTTCGCAATGAGCGAGGCTTCTGCAAAAGAAAGCACAGAAAGGTTGGATGATAATTGCTGCTGTAATTTCATTAGCATGCTGGGTACTTCAGATGAACAAAAGCAGGAATTTCTCGTCAAGTTGATTGCGCTAGCTGGAAGCGGTAATAGTTTACAGAAATGTAACAAAAATAATGACAAATTCAGGAATACATTGCAGGTTATTTCTCACAGGCACACCATGCAAAATGTTTCAAAGCATTTACACATGCAGTGCTTGATGGATCTCTTATGATCACCTGGGATGAGGCGTCCTAGACATGTAAGAAAGTTAATGCAGAAACCATGCAGTTGGAAATCTGTAGACATTATGCCACAATAACAGGCCATCAGCATAAAGCAAAAAACAAAAGTAACATGAGCTCTTGCCTGATAGGACAGAAATGGTGCAGTCGCTCAAATAAAATTTGTCACTAGTTATCGAAACATGAATGGCTCTAGCTTCGTTAACTTGGTAAGCACTACTTAAAGGAAGGGCAGTGTTTTCACTTTTTTAGAATGATGTGTAGCACATTAGAAAACAGACAACCATGAGTCAACAAGCGGTAAATGATTTACAATTGAACTTTTTCTCTCATGCTGCTTCACTCAAGTGACCCCAATGCATCTTGCTTGTCACAGCCATGGTTCAGCTTTTGAAACTAAAACGACACGAGAAACAAAATTTCAGTTATAAATTATTCAGCTGCCATAAATCAATTCCTTGTCATGACTCATGTATGCCACTGTCCTGCATATCACTTCGAAGAGAAAAATGCGCATCCAAAAATCTGGTTCCTGCTCCATTGAAGGGACCCTGAACCCCACCCTTCCGACTTCGAACCTTGATAAGTTATGACATGCAGCAAATCGACTGCACTGCCATGAGTACTCCAGTTGCACTGTACGAAACAACATGCAGTAATCAAAAGCAATGCAGAGAAGTAAGGTATCCTTCCTTTCCTGTGGATCCTCTTTGAAGTAATACTGCAGCCTGCAATAGGAGGGTCTGCCCCCCGTAGTAATCTGTTGCGATGCAAAGAGCACAAACTAAATACTAAACAATTAGTGTGACCCTTGTGTACAGTACACGAGCGAAGAGCTTTCCTGGACAAGAAATCAAACCTCGTAGCAACTTCCAGCTTTTAGATGCAACACTTGTCTGGGAATAGAGCCATGTAGATGTTCAAGCAAGATAGTCATGAGCCCTATGCCCAGAAGTCATGGGCTACCTTTTAATTTCAGTTTTTATGCGAAGCATACTAAAATAGCCCAACCCAGCTCCTCGAGCACGGCGGTGTCGTTACCATTGACCTTTCGTGACCTCCATGTCATACCACGTGATGCGTGACGTCACAGCAGATGAAAAACGGGGGCCCAACTCGCGCCGTTGCGCGAGGCGTCGTGACCAAGGATGACCACATGGTGCGTGACGTCATAGCAGATGAGAAATGGGGGCCCAGCTCGCGCCGTCGCGCGAGGTGTCGCGACCAAGGAGGACCACGTGATGCGTGACGTAACGACATAGGAGAAATGGGGCCCCAGCTCGCACCGTCGCGCGAGGCGTCGCGACCAATGTGTTTCCTGCTTCTGCCGCTAGGTGCGCTGTAAACACGTGATGCTGGAGCGGCGGTATACAAGGGGGTGCGCCTGCCTCTGCTAGGCGTACACGGGGTAGAGATGCCTCCTGGAGACAGGGCTGCTCGTTGGAATGAGAAGCAAAAGTTGCGGCGTGCTACAGAGACTGATAAAGAGCGTGAAGAACGTCTAGCCAAGCGGCGTGCTCGATATGCAACTCGGCGACCATATGCTTCGCATCTGACTAGGCTTAACCTAAGCTAAGCCTCAGCCATTTTTATCACGTGATGCACACTGCTCGAGCACTTTACACAAGGGTGACACATACTGTACATTTACATTCTGTGCTCCTGTTCCGCATTTGGAAAAATTCAAGACCAAATTGCTAACAAAGTGCCCTACAGCTCCCATGACCTGTGGTCAAGAAGAAGGTTGTTCAAGGCTCCTCTAGAAAGGCAGCAAAAGTTCATGTCGCCAGGACAGACTGCTCACCCTTATCTTGCGACTGAGGATGGGACAGTCGTAGGCTGCAGACACATTCGCTGGGAATCGTTCGGGAGATGCCATCCTCCAGTGGGCGCGGCACCTGAGTGAAGCACATTGTCAACATTATGCCAAGCTGCCCAGCTCGTGTGTTGACATGTTGGAAAAGAACCGATCTATTCCAAAAGTACAAACGCATACCGCATCATGATAAGAAGCCCACAGGGTATTCCGATTGCCATCTATTTCACATGTGGGGCAGCGTCAGATACTATGATGACGTTTGCAGTAAGTTCATGTTTGGTCCCCTCAACATGCCCCGAACATGAATGTCAAAATTAAATCTCTGCTCACATCACAGCAGGGCTCTCACCTTCTACCCATAAGGTGCATGTTCACAAAGAGAGCTTGGGGTGGAGAGAAATTAAACAGAGGCAAGGCAAATGAAAGAAGAGCATTAAGGCGAAACTTTTAAACTCAGAGATAACTAGCCTTCACTGCTATTCTAAAAAAAAAAAATGCAACCATTCCAAGCTAATGCAAACACGAGTTCCCTACCTTTTGCAACCAGCTTGGAATGTGCTCCACTAAGAAGCTACCAAATCTAGTGAGTGTACAAGGTTTCTTTACATGCAGGCCATGAAAAAGTTATCGAAACAAAGCACACCTCGCTACAATAAAAAATGTCCTCAAAAGCTTAGTTTAAAGCTAAATAAGAAAAGGACAAACACTGAAACACCCTGCCATTAGCACTGCCATGTTCTACTGCATGCACTGCAAAGAAAGGTTTTGTGACTCATCATACGGCCGTTTGCCCTCTTGCCGGAGGGCTTCGTAAATAAACATGACAGCTTAAAGGGACTTAAACGGCTTAAGCCCGTCAGCTGCACACCGCTTTCATCCGTCTCCTTTGTAGCGAGTGAACCCAACACCGCCGAGCAAGCGCTATCGCTGGCATCGATCAGTACTACCAGCGCACGACAAACATGCCCTAATGCACGTTAAGGAAGTTTGATCTTCATAAACTAGGAATTAATGTCCTCTATGGGTGCCGCCAAGCCCCAGAATTTTATGAATCAAGTTTAATTTTCTGCCGAGCGACAACCGTGATCGAGTCCTCCGGAGGCTTCACGGTGAATCATGACGAGTTTTCGGTCTTACCCTTTGCATCGGGAGATCGACGCAAGCGTCTGGGCGTGGCAACTTACTCTTCGATCCAGAGCGGTCCCACGATGGGGATGCCCAGCTGCCGGGCCCGGTTGCGTATGGAGACACGGCCCTCGCGGAACACCACATGCGTGACGGTGGGGCCCAGGCAGCGGCGCACTTTGGCTCCCAGCCGCGTCAGGAAACTCTCGAAGACGTAAGAAACGTCCTCTGTGTTCACGCGCACCTCCACGAAGGCGCACACTTCGCGAAGTGGCCCTTCGGGGTTGTGCGCTGGCTGGGCCAAGAACGCCCGATACACGGACTCCGGTACACCCTGGGCAAAATGTTCGCATCGTGAATCTCATGAAACAGTGCCCGGCCGAAATTATGCCCCGTTTTCTTCTTACCACGCCAGTTCTCGGTGTAGTGGGAGTGCTGGGTGTAGCTGCGAAGCGAACTTTCTTCGACGGAGGGCTTTCGTCGCTAGCCATTTCAGCTGCGCACCGTCGGTCGCCAGCTTGCTTGCACTGACAAGCAAAAGGCCCGCGCCAGTTCTTGCTCCCGTTCGTTCTGGATATGCCCGTAAGGGCACGCACCAGTCGGCCTCATCCAGAACTTAACTTTTTTTCGCATCACAAAAATAAGACTGCTAAATCATTAAGATAAATGTTTAAAGTTTTGTTTTTTTAAGTGATCAAACTTTACTTAAGCCAGCTTTTGCAAGCTGTGCGCATAGAGTTTATGCGGTTATGCTGTGATGCCTTGGTTTAATCCACACTGGCTCTCTGATTCAATCCAATCTGCAGCCAACGAGTCTGAGTCGTCGCCGCATAACGTGGTCCTCGTCGTAATTTCAGCAATATGGCAAGTTTTTAGTATCTGTTTCTGCATTTTTAATGCTTTCGAAACTCGAGCTCAGAGCACTTGGCTTTGCACACGCAACTGCGCGAACCAGCTTTGTGTACTTCGACTGTCTGACTTCTACGGCGCACTTCGGTTTCGCAGGGCCTGTCACAAAGGGCTGATGATTGGCCTAGTGACTAGTTCATGTTGACGAAGTTCAACCAGCGAAACAGCGCGCACTGCCGCCCTAGTTTTACATATTTGTGTGTTTGTTTGTGTATGCCTCTTCGTATCGTGCTTCGCATGTCACTAGTCTTGTGTCGAAACGCAGGCGGCCGTGGCTACAGTGTTACCGGGCGGTTCTTCAGTTTCCTTGATGAACCACGAACAAGAGTGCATTTTAATGAGCATCGAAAAATGGTCTTCTTCCAGTTAGGTCTTGATGAGGGGAGCTGCGATCGCATGTCGGCTCACTGCGCTTGGGTGATGACGTAGCGCGTTGTTTTCGGACGCAGAAGCCCCTTATGCTGCACGGCCACGAGAGGGCCATCACGCAGATCAAGTACAACCGCGAGGGCGACCTGCTCTTCTCATGCGCCAAGGACCACTCACCGAACGTGTACTACTCGCTAAATGGCGAACGTCTGGGCAACTTCATCGGACACGCCGGTGCCGTCTGGTGCATCGACGTCAACTGTATCCTTATGCGAGTGCCACAAGCCAGTCCGTCTACCAAGTTGGCGTAGTAGTTGAGCAGAGTTCCAAATCGGCGCGCTGCCTTGCAATTAAAACGACATCTTCGTCGCAGTTGATCGGTTCTAACGGCAAAGCTTGCACGAACGGAGAGCTGTGCAGACCTGGGAGACAGTTTGGGCACGTTACGTAAAAACCAGTAACTGCTGTTTTAATTTAGTTTTTTATTGCCTACTTCGCACTGAATACTGCACCGCACAGGCGTGAGCAGACTTGTCTAGAGCGCTCCAGCTGTGGTCGACGGAGCAGTAGATGCTAAATTCTAAACAGGCATTGGTTTCCGTAGATAATTCTTGTGCCTAAGTGCTGCTACATAGGTACATAAAGGATAAAATCACAGGCAAAGGGTCTGCAACAAAGCAGCTGTGGTAAATTTCATGTTATTTGACTAGCAGCAGACTGCTCCAATGCCATGGACAAGTCTACTCACCTCTGTACATGCGCATTAAAGCGCTTCCACGAACCAAGCTGCCAAATAAAGGCTGTAGTGTTCTGAAAGAAACATAGTCAAAGAAAATGCGTTAAGGTACATATCACATTGTATATATCTGACAATATAATATCTTGAAATGTCGCCGTGCAGCTGTGCCCATTTCAGTCCTGTCAGTGGTCACATCAGTGAGCCAAGTGCATTTCTTAGCCATAGAGGCACAAGGCAGTAATCTAGTAGAAGGAAATGTCTGGAGCAAGTTGTCAGACTATGGCCATTTCACCTCCTCAACGTGTGCAGCAACAGACCTCGCACAATCCTTGCCTGTACAGATTCCTCTGTAGGTGCAAAAAGGGTAGTGATCGTCAGGGTACATTGAAAGCCAGTTGTCTGAGTATTTGCAACTGTTTGCTACGCCAAGACCTGTGCTGAACGGCCAGTTCTGGTCTCGGGAATTCTCATAACCATATAGAGCACCACCATGGGCATACTTAACTAGCGGAGTTATTTTAACTTTCTTGTTTTCGGTGTGATGATTGTCTGGATTAAGTTTGATGAAAGGGGACGAGTTTACTTCAGGGCTGGTACATTGTGGTTGTGCATGCCATTCAGTATTGTTTTCACAACATGAAGCCATGGCTACAGAGGTCATGCAGTTGTGCTTGTCCTTGCGGAGTGCTTCCTCAGCTGCTTCCACCAGGGGACTCAACAAGGGTAATCTCTGGTGCTGGTGACAATACCTGTCGTGTCTGGGACTTGGAACGAGGTAAATGTCCCCAATCCCGCTATTAATATGCTCTGCCTTTTAGTTTCTTTGTAATGCATTGTGAAGAGCCACCAGCACTACGAATTTCAAATTTTTTACCTGCAGTGTGATGCTTTTTGCTGTCTTTGCCTTTTCCTTGTCAACAAGAGTGCCAAGGCTAGAGCTCCAGCACAGCAGTTTTGAGTATAGTATGGGCAGGCCTCATCGAAGTTTTTGGTTGGCTGTTTGGTTTATGAGGTTTAACGTCCCAAAGCGACTCAGGCTATGAGAGACACTGTAGTGAAGGGCTCCGGAAATATCGACCACTTGGGGTTCTTTAACGTGCACTGACATCGCACAGTACACGGGCCTCTAGAATTTCTCCTCCCAAGAATTTCAACCGCCGCGGTAGGGATTGAAGCCACGTCTTTCGGGTCAGCAGCCGAGCACCATAACCACTGAGCCACCGCGGCGGCTCATCAAAGTTTTTAACCACATTAAAATCATAATGACAGAAAACATTGTTTCTTTGCGCCAGGCTGTGACAGCAGACATGGTTTGTTTTTCTCCCAGTGATGGAACTCAACATGTAAATAATTCTAGAACTTTCTGCTTGTGCTGAACCTTGTAGCCTTTTCTAGTTTTATTTTTTTCCTTTTCCAGCAATTTTTGCTCTTCTTTTGCAGGTCTTGAGAAATGGCTGGTAGGTGGCGCAGTAACATGTGTAACTGCTTTGTTTTAGTTCATTAAAGTCAGGTTTAAGGCTTTCATCTTATTTCTTGTATGAGGCAATATGTTCACACCAGAGCGCACTCTTTTCTTACAATTTTCATGACCAGCTATTTTCTGCTTGGGGTATGCAAAAATTGGGTATTGTCTTCTGCCAACTAAAGCTGAGTGCACTGTGATGACTGCGCTGATATGATACAAGACTGTGTTGGTGCTGGGGTTTGTTGAATGTGATTTCTAGCTTCAGTGTGCTATGTGTGGGCATTCTCTGCATAGCTTGGTAGTTTTCTTATGTTAGTGTGGAGTAGTTAGCTGTAGTGTGTGCAGAAATATCTGGATTATTATTATCAATGTTTCAGCATTAGAAGGTTCTGCGCAGGTGGAAACGGCGAATGCCGCCATGTGTGAACGTGGCGTGAACCCTGTGACATAATCACAACCTGTATATCGAATTGTGAGCAAACTGCTCACTGTGGCAGGTTGCAGTAAATTAATGATTGGTCATGATTGGTTGCTCGGGAAGAGCAATGGCAGGTTGCAGTAAATTAATGATTGGTCACGATTGGTTGCTCGGGAAGAGCAACCTGGATCTCTCAATCCTCACCGATGGTTGCGTTTGAAACATCCACCTGCCGGGTTTGTGGCGCATTGCTTAACAACTGTGCCAGGTGTGGTGTGAGCACTCCCTGTGATCTATGAATGTAAAGTAGAGAACGACCAATTCTGCGTATATGGGCAATAACCCATGAACACTATCGCATCATACCCTTAAGGTGGAGCTACTGTAGAATCAGCAGCAACAGAAAATGCTAATGATCCACCAAGGACCGCTTGAGTTTTTTGTTATTATTGACTGGGAAGCAATAGCAGCGTTCACTTTTGTCTTGAAGCGGTGGCAATGCTGACGTGGCCCCTTGTTTTTCATATGCTGCAGGGGTTAATATAAACACAATCAACACGGCGACTGCGGTGAGGACGTGCATGTACTCGTTCAGCGGCCGCATGTTCATGTACAGCACAGACAAGGCCATGGGGCGCTTCTGTGAGATACACATTGTCGACACAGCCGACCGGCGACAGATGGGTGAGAGACTGAAGTTTTTGCTTGCTCTTCTTGGCCTCTTGTGCTGAGGTTGAGCTTGTGTGTGTGTGTGTGTGTGTTTGAAGAGGGGCAGGACTCGGCGATGGTGATCCCGGTGAACCAGAGCAAGGTTACCAGTGCCCTGTGGTGGCACTACGATGATGGCATCCTGTCGGCGCACGAGGACGGCACCCTGGCCACGTGGGATGTCAAGTCAGGCATGCAGCTCAACCAGATCAAGGGCCATAACCTGACCATCAACGATCTGCAGTACTCCAAAGACCAGAGCTTCTTCATTACTGCATCCAAGGACACCACCTCCAAGGCAGGGAGCACTCTTTCTACTACTGTGCAGCAGTACAGGACTTTTGAATGCGTTTGTTGTTTTACCCTTTTCAAGGCAGTGGTGTGAGATTTTGCATGTCTCCGCTGTTTGCAGCTGTTTGATGCAGACACCCTGGAGCACCTTAAGACATACAAGACCGAGCGACCGGTCAACTCGGCCGCCATCTCCCCCATCAGGGAGCATGTGAGTCCTCTCACCACTGTGGCACGCATCCCAACCTTCGTCGGAGTAGAGGAGCTTCAGCGATAAGCGTTCTGATGCATGCTGGACACGCATCCACATTGCCTTTTGCTCGTGCTAGCATATTAGTCACCACAATGTGCTGGAACCCATCTCTCACAACAGTATAGCTGAATGTTGTGGTAATGACCGAGTAGTGGATATATAATCGGACTGTTCTCATGCATATCTGTAGAGGTGGTACACCAGACAGTGCACAGCAAGGCAATGAGACTTATGAAGGAACAGAGGGAAGGAAAACAATGCACTGACCTTGCGTGCCAGTCCAGCTATTTGTGGCCTGATCTGGCATGAGTTACAGCAGCTTCTTGCATTCATTGTGAGTTGCTGACACACACTGGAGGTGGTGGGCAGTTGGCCACCAGCACAGACTTAGTGAAAATTTGGTGCAAGGTTTTTGCGCAGCAGTTTTTCAGATTCCGCGTTTCCTTCCCACTTGCTCACAGGTGGTGCTGGGTGGTGGTCAGGAGGCCATGGATGTGACAACATCGTCGGTGAAAGCCGGCAAGTTCGATGCCCGTTTCTTCCACCTCATCTTTGAGGAAGAGTTTGGCAAGGTCAAGGACCACTTCGGTCCCATCAACAGCGTTGCATTCCACCCTGATGGCAAGAGGTAACGTTGCTTTCTTTGGAAGCATGGCTGGAGATTGCAAGGATGTTAAAAATGGCAGAAAGCAGAGCACATTGCGTGGATCCACACTGATGCCGTGTGTCATGATATGGAAATATCAGCAAGGTTGCATGTAGGGAAGTGTAAGTCTGTGATGCAAGTTGAGAGCTGAACTTGAAACGTCATTAGAAAATTACATACTCCACTGACATTATTTGGCACAGAGGCGCACAGCATTGAACGGATATCAGCTCTTTCCCTACTGTAGGAAACTGTCCATATTTTGTGGGTTTTCGTTGGCTTTTTTGTATCTGAGTAAAACTTTCAAAAATATGCTTGTATTAAAAGAGAAAAAGATATAGAATAAACTTAAGAATGTAAAAAATATCTACCTATTAAATAGCAAATGCTTCCGAAAACAAATTTCTAGATTGTATAGTTTTCCATCTAGAAAACAATCGGTCCTATAGTTGGGCGCGCCATTAGGAAAACTAGTTGGGTGAACCTTTCCCAGAGTGTGTGGATTAACTGTCAACACAGCTGAATCATGAAACTTTAAACATTCTAGGGTGCATGCCATGCTGGCACAGGCGAACATTCTCGACATCAACGCTCCGCTGTTTTCACTCAGCTGTTCAAAAATTGCCACCACAAGGGAAAAAAGACAACCTGAAGAGAAAATTGTACTACAGTTCTCTAGCTTCGAGAAGATCATACAGCATGTTCAAGAATAGAGTGGAAGTGTTTAAAATTGGCATTCACATCTATTGTTGGCAGGCTAACAATGGTCAGTGGGCGTAGTATGGAAAGAGTTAAGAAACTTTACTGGTGTATGTGAGCATCAAAAAATAGCTAAACTCTTGTGTCACTTTAATGCTGTGAGAGGTGCTATGGTGTTCACCTTCTTGATTTGCAACATTAACGATGTGGTGGTCTTGTGTTCTCCATTGCAGCTACAGCAGCGGTGGTGAAGACGGTTACGTCCGAGTGCACTACTTCGACCCGTCTTATTTTGATTTCCAGGTGGAAGTTTAAGGTGAAGTAAAATAAAAAGTATATGATCAAACACTGTGCTCTTTGTCCTGATGTGCCCTCTAGGTAACACTGTTCGACTCACAAAATAGATCCCACATATCAGCAATAATCTGTCAGTTGCAATGTTCACAGCCCACAGGGCACATGTCACAATTTCTTAGGTGTTCAATCTATGTATGGAGTGATTTGCGAAAACTTTTCAGAGATATTCTGTCACACTGATAAAAACAGCATGCGTAAATTTGGGGGCTATGCTTTCATATTTTGCTGCCCACTGCCATGGTAGCTTCTAAAGTGGCTCAAGTTTCATTGTAACATTTTTTGGCACCCCTGGTAATAGTGCTCCAATTAGCTCTCATTACTGGTAAGCTTGGGCAAAACTAGGCACTTCTGTCTATTATTTGCAACTTTTTGGAATTTGTCTGCTTGAGAAATACAACCATTTATGGAATGCTGTGACTTGGCAGTGGTTGCTTCAATGATGCAACCAACACCTGGGAAATGAAAAGGATCTGTAATTGTCACGACACAAATAACTGGCCTGCTGTTCCCTCTGTGTGAGTGATAACTTATCGCATGCGACAAGCTTTGTGACAGGTGCAGTCCGATTCTTGCTTTCCCTGAAATGTCTGCTGTACTGTTAGGTGTAGAAAAGAATTGCAGGAGAAGTTGCACCTTGACCGTCTTTTCGGTTTGCTGCAACTCTCGAAACGGAACCGAATAAAGTACACTATTCCTTTTCGCTCGTCATCTGCAATAGCCCCGCAGTTATCTGTGCGATTATTTTTTGCTCTAGTTACAGCGGCGGACAAGACCGAAATTGCCAAAAAGGAGGTTCAGGAGCGCACAGGCTGCAGTTGTGACTTTAGTACGGAATTTAATACGGCTACCGAACAGTAGGCGACGTTCACTCGGTAACGGCCTCGATGCGTTGTGCTGATCACGCCTTCAACTCTGCGCATCATCTCGCGGCCGTTATCACCATCGCCTCGGCCTGTTGTCGCGCGACGCTCCGTCGATAAGACGCGCGGGAGGCCGCACAGACAAGCACGGCGATCGTCTTCAGGCGCGTGCTGCAACATGCGGATCCCCGGCTGCCGAGTCATCCTGCGTCGCGGCTCGCGCTCGCTGTTCCAGCTTGCACCGCTGCAGCTACGCCGTGCCAGCAGCGACCAGGTGAGCAACACATCTCTGGCGGCCGATGTTGCGGTACAACAGAGTTCGGCCGATTACCCGTGAGGTCCTCGCGAACGCAGCCTCGACCTTGGCTCTCGGCACGAGCGCCGCGAAACCTGTGTGCGCGGTTGACCAGCGCGTAAACTGTCCGGCTGGCGCCGAACTCGCAAGTTGAGGCAATGGTTAGGACAGCAGGAGCGTGAGAACACTGCGCTACGTCTGCGCGTTACATGGCAAGGTGGCACGGTCCTGAACGAGGGACCGTGGATGCGGACGCTTGAGCAGAGGGCATAGGCGCGCCAGACTGCGTTTCGAAGAGCGCGCCCTGAATGCACTGGCCATGCAAGGGGTACGCGAATGTTCACCTGAAGAACGTTGCTAAACCGAAGCGCGCTGGGGGCAGCGCGTGTG
Organism: Amblyomma mixtum; assembly: GCF_055824585.1. Classification (NCBI taxonomy): domain Eukaryota; kingdom Metazoa; phylum Arthropoda; class Arachnida; order Ixodida; family Ixodidae; genus Amblyomma; species Amblyomma mixtum. Next base: position 9,486,479 of record NC_143018.1, on the reverse strand, counting down.
ACCTGCCTGTGTTCTAATCTTGGGGGCAAATGCGCGGAATAATCTGATACGACCCGCCGCGGTGGCTCAATGGTTAGCCCGTTCGCTACTGAGCTGGAGTTCCCGGGTTCGAACCCGGCCGCGTTTTGATGGAGGCGAAAGAACCCCAGGTGGTCGAAATTATTCCGGAGCCCTCCACTACGGCACCTCTTTCTTCCTTCCTTTTTTCACTCCCTCCTTAATCCCTTCCCTCGGGCGTCCACCATATGTCCACTGAGTTGCAAGACTGTTACTGCGCCATTTCCTTTCTTCAAAAACCACTTTTCAATTTTCAGATATGATGTGACCAATAGCTATGTAAAAGACCAATTAGCAAAAAATTTTTTTTTGTGGAACTGTAGATTGGGCTAGTTGATGCAGATTCATAATGGTGGTTCAACAGCGCAAACACACACGGACCAAGAAAGAGACAAGACACACAAACCAGCACTGTTCTTTCATTTTCTGTTCTAGGTTGTGCGCTTGCATATACTCAAAACGAAAAACCAGTTGTGAGCAGTTAAGAGATCGAGATGTAAGTGCTTTGGTTTATGGGGGTGTAAGTCCCGTCTCAAAGAGACTCGGGCTATATGAGGGAATTCAGCTGCAGTGCAGTGAAGGGCTCCGGAAATTTCGACCACCCGAGGTTCTTTAATGGGGTTCTTTAACGTGCACTGACATCACAGTACAGGGCCTCTAGAATTTCATACTACGCACTAATAGAGATTTGGCATATGCACAATATACCGGATAATAGAACTGCAAGCGAGGTAGCCGCAAAAGGAAGTTTGGTGCCACAAAAAGGTGCTTCTTTTAAGACCTTTGCATGTGCTACGTCAGTGTGCAAACCCATAGTGTTTCTTTCCTCCTCAAGAGCCCTCAAAAAGGTTTGAGTAAGTCAATGCAAGCACATTTCATGGAGGGGGTCTAGAAAAATCAAGTGGATTTGTGTGCATAATAGCACTTTTAACAATGCAACACATATGGGAGGAAAGACAGAACTCTACTTTTCCCCTGTGCATCGGAAGTTTTATGATTTGCTTTTCCCAGCACACATCCAGAAGTTTGAAATGCAGCTAAAGATATTTGACAATATTGTAGAAAATTGGGGACACAGTTAACACGAGGGCTCAGGAGGATGTAGCACTTTGGTTTGTAGGTATAATAGACCTTGTAGTGACCACACTTATTGTACCATGCACAGCAGGCCCTGCAACGGACAGCATTGTACGACTTCCACGTGAAGCATGGAGGCAAGATGGTTCCCTTTGCGGGCTATGCCATGCCTGTGCAGTACAGCAGCCTGGGTCTTGGCGCTTCACACCTGCACACGCGGCTCCACGCCAGCCTCTTCGACGTCTCACACATGCTGCAGAGCAAGGTGCACGGCCCAGACAGGGTGCGCTTTGTCGAGTCCCTTGTGGTCTCTGACATCGAAGGTGCCCACCTTTTATTTTCTAGTCTTTTTTTTTTTTTAAAGTGGTGCAGATCACTTTTACAGCAATGGAGATGTTACAATTTTTCCTTCTGCCAAATAGTGTGGCTGTATTTGGTCATTGAAGATAAAGAAGAGGACATCACAGAGATTGGAAAGGGGTAGGGAAATGTCGTTTACAGTGCTGTTAAAGGAGGGCATTGAAGGCGAAATCATAATGCAAAACAATGGACTAAATATCGAAAGACACAGCTGGGAATTTTTTTTTTGTCTTGTATTTGGCCTTTTGTTGTTATCATCTCACAATGTGAACTCAATTCATAGGTAGAAATGGCCTTAACCAAAGACCCTTCTGTATGAGATGGCAGCATATTTTTATTTTTGAGTAAGCTTGCAAGTTTTGTGATCATGTACACTGTATTGGACAAGCATCATTGCTGTATGTGCAGTCTCTGCGCAAAATATCAAATGTCAGCTTGAATGAATGAGCAGATTAGCCAGGGTGAGTATATCTCCCAGAATTGCTGATAGATTAAAGAAGAAAAGAATTTTTGTGATTGGCAACTTCACTGACTTTACAGGCCTGGTGGACGATTCGGGCACACTAACAGTGTACACCAACGAGAAAGGTGGCATCATTGATGACCTCATAGTGAACAAGACTCGGGATTTCCTTTACGTTGTTTCCAATGCTGGCTGCAGAGACAAGGACCTGGCCCATGTCAAGGTACGTGCTCTTGGTGTGGGAGATAGTAGATGGTAGTGCCAACCTTTAAAGGGACAACTCTGCCCTGTTTTTATTTCCGGTAAAAATAGATTCGATGACTCTTTTTGGCTTTTTTGGTGTTGGTGCTGTGGGAGGGCAGTTTGTCGCTGAGAAAATTAAACCTGAAAAATTTCCTGCCTCACGATTCAAACTCATGTTGCCAAGATTGAAAAGGACTTCATGGTCACTGTTTTGAAGTTAATGGTATTGTAGCCTAGCCTTGGGAATCTATGCGCAGAAAACCATCTTGTCACACCGCAGTTTGCTTGTGAAATCAGCCGGTAATGGCGATGCCTGCCTTTCATTCATTTCTTGACCTTTTCTAGCTCATAAAAGTTTCGTGTCCGGTTGTCTTGGTCTTTGTCATTATAATGTGATAGTCGATGAATAGAGCCCAACTTCTATTTGTCTCCAGCATCCCTATTCTTTCCATCACTCTGACTCTCTTCCACTGTGCTGCATAGTCACACATCCATATCTATAGCCCTCTCTAAAACCAACTTGCTTAATCTTCTTTTAAGGCGAAAGCCTTTAATGGCTCATCGTGTTAATGTCACTGTGAATTTTGATGAGTGTCCACCGTTACTGCGCAATTTCCTTTCCTCAAATACAATTTTCATTTTCTTCATTACTCTTTCACCCCACTTCCTCCCTTCCCCCTTCCTGTATGGTGCGGTTCAGGTATGACAGAGAATTACAGCGCCACTTCCTTTCCTCAAAAAGCATTGGGCTTTGAAGGGTGGTGGAGTTCTGTGGACTCCCTGGCAGCGCTACAACACACTGTCATGTTCCACTCCTAAAGGCAAAGATTAAGCGTCATTAATTGGCAGTTAATTAATGCACCAACAGAATGTGAAGTGAACGATCGTGTAGCAGAATGCAGCACTCAGGCTTTCGCCTTTCACCACTTTAGCCGCTGAAGTTCCTTGTAATTTTTTAATGAAGCTTTCCTGTTAATGCTTTTTAAGTTGCAAGCTGTGCATCTCTCACTTGCATACAAATGGGTCGATTGCACTCAAAAAGTCTCTAGGAATTGAATGACATATCACTCTCAAGCTATTTCAACCAATGGTTTTGTAGAAAAAAGGGGCGCACATTAGTACCAGTGACTTCATAAAAAGACCCCAAATGTCAGAAGTATTCATGCCGCAGTCTTTTGGACGTATACGGCAACTTGCATTAGAACTGAAAATTAGTTCAAGGATTATGAGGCGTGATGACTGGTGGAAAGCGCTTAAAAGCTCAACAGTTTTTCAATTTTTTTTTTTGCCCGCCAAGATGGGTTTCCTTGAACTGTACACCTACTCTTGTAAAAACACACAGAACACCAAAGAGGCCTAATTGCGAAAGATAAAAACACACTGACTGGTTTTTGTGATAGTTTGGTAGTATTCAGCACAGCACAGCGCAGCATTAAATCTCAAGCAATATATCCTGGATGCAGAGAAATGCATAAACTTTTGAGTTGAGCTGAGGAGTTGCTGTTGTAAGATGCTGGTATAAACTTTGGCAGGCTGTACCTAGATAGAAAAGCCAACATGGTAACATATTGCTGCCAACAGCTTAATGCACTCAGCTGTACTGACGATGCATTCTCTGAGGTGTTGTGATCCCGAAGCATTTCTTACACCAGCTTTACATCCCCTCATTCCTGTTTACACACTTACCCGCAGCCCCCTGCTTACGCCCTGTTTTACATCCTGTTGTACACCTTGTACACCACCCCATAACAACCTTGAAAAAATGTGAGCATTGAAAGCATTGGCATTATAAACATACTCATGCTTGTAGTACTGCTGTGCTTTCCTTCTGTGTGGCTGGAAATGCTCCCAGTGCTGTGGCCACTGGCTGGGCCACTTGTCTCAGTGGCACTGTTCATTGCTTGTGTTTTTTTTCTGTGTAAAATACTAGGCCACTTGGGAGCTTGAGGACAGAACTTATGCAAACAGCGCTAAAGTTGAGTGGCTTAACTTATTCATGAAGTTTGTTTGATTACTGATCCATCCATATTAGTAGTTAGGGGCATTGATTGTCATGGAATACATACAAAGGGGCATATGCAAAAAGCTTACATTGTCTAGCCAACAACACTGTTGAACTTGGAAATATGTCTGTGCAGTTATTCACTAGTAATGAAAAAGAACTGTATTCAAGCTTTATAGTTTTTGATGCGAGAATTTAATGCAGACATAACACCAAGCCAACAAGAAGGCAAGTGCATGAATTGTTCCACACGTGTCATCCTCATCTAGTCTTGTTTTGTGCTTTTTTTTATACTAGGCTGCAACTTGGCACCTTACATGTCACACAGATCCTCAGCCGGAAAAAAAATGTACTCACACTTCACAATAGGGATGTTGGTTTTACCGTGCAGGCCAAGTTGGCAGCTTTCCAGTCTTCAGGAGGCCAGGCCACTCTGGAGCTCATGGACTCCTGGTCTTTGCTGGCCATCCAGGGTGCGTCCCCCCCCCTCCCTCCCCCCTTTTGCGCAAATCCAGAGTGATCGTTTCTTCGGTTCAGGTTATCAGGAATGCTTGCATAATAGCAGAAAGAGGCATGTCTCAAAGGCTGCTCTGCACTTTGCTGATGCTTTGTCTTCATGAACAAGAAAAGAAAGTTTTGGCACAGTGTATGCCTGTGCACATTTCTTGTCATTTCCAGGAGGACGTGAGACAGAAAATGTAGACCTAAAGTGCAGCTAACGCAGAACAAAAGTATCGTGATGGTAATGCTTCTGATGATGATATGCTGTGAGCAGGGGTCGGACTATTTGGTTTAAACTGCGGGAAAAAAAATTATAAAAGTACGCCAAATTCAATTTTAGCAATTCTGTTTTAACCGGAAAAAGTTGGTATCCTTGACAGGCACGCTGCAGCTAGCTGGCTATTGAGTAGGAGTTACACTCAGTCAAAGGAGAAAATTAACAAAAACATGGAAGCCAGGGGTGTGGTGATACAGTTGTACTGTCAAATTAAATAGTGCAGTTGTACATTTTAAAGCAGTCACCATATACCTTACACTTCTTTGTAGGAACAGGAGGCTTGAACTCCTTGCCATCTGTTAGCAAAGCGCACATGTTTTCACCCACTTAGAGCAGTTACTTGGTTGAGTAGGTTTCGCCACTACACGTGAGGACACTGACACGAAACCGTAAGCATCAGAAAAAGTGACATGTTCTGGCTACCACAGTTGTGTGGCAGTTTTGTCGTTGTCATTCACGCGTGGACCGCCTGAGGACCCACGCTCTCACTCAACCCAGTACAACAACCCAACGATGACATGACATCCCATTTTTTTGGAAGTAAACCCCCCCCCCCCCCCCCCCTCTCTCGCTGAAGCCAGTGTAGCTACTGAGCGATGACATGAGAACCCTGTTTCTAGAAGTCGACTTCCACTTGTGTTTTGCAGCGAAAGCTGCTTTAGGTTTGGCTTAGGCATACAGCACTGCATTCTACCATGGAAGCTACAGTGTCGGTCCTCATTTGAATGGTTCAACTTTCACATTTTTCCACATGCAGCCAGCCATAGTCACTGCGTTTTAGGTTCCCATATATGTCTCATCGACTTGCCCACAGGCCTGCACTTTTACCAAGACAGAGGGTACAGAGACTCGTACAGTCACACTTGCGAACATGTGAGTGTGGCCGTAGAGTACACTGCCATCGTACATTGTGGAACAGAGTGATGTATGTGAATTCAAACACCCTGGATGCTTACTTCCATGACTGTACCATGGCTGTATGTAGATTGTGTATTCAGTGTTTGTAAATTTTGTTTTCTTGAGCTTCGAATTTCTTCATTGCCCTCTCTGTGGGGACTTTTGTAAGAGGCTCAACTGTTGAATGAATGAATGAATGAATGAATGAATGAATGCCATGACATCTGATTGTACACTGCACACACCATCCATCCTGCAGGGCCTGCGGCAGCTGAGCTGCTGCAGCCGCTTGTCGACTGCACGCTGGCATCCCTGCACTTCATGCGAGGGGCCACGGTGACCCTGGGCGGCATCTCGGGCTGCCGGATCACTCGCTGCGGATATACGGGAGAGGACGGCTTCGAGGTGCGCCAGATGGTGACAGCCATGGCTGCTGTTTTTATCTATACTCATTCTTGATTTTCAGTGGGCATGTTATGCATTCATTTGGCTTTCATGCTGTGTTCTGGACTTTTAATAATAACACACACCATGCACTTTGGCTGCGCCACAGGCCTTCATGCTTAAGCTCTGCAATAGAAAAAAATTCTGTAAAAATTCTTTAAAAGCTCTATTCTGAGGCTCTGTTGCACGCCTCTTAGATATTTTGTTTTTGTGCTTTCAAGTATAAAAATCTGCAACGCTTGTGTTATATGTCGGGCAGAGTTGTGAACTTGGTGAGAGCTGTGCTGCATGTGGATGCTGTTTACCTCTTTGTGGCTTCATGTGGCATTTGCAGACACCTCTGCCAGAAACACAGCCTCATTGCCCTCACAGCTTGCGTTGTGTTTTCTCTCACCCACTCCTAGTAGGAGAGCCAAGTGTGTTTGCGCTGTGCATTCCACTTCCAGCTTTTCCTCACTCGTGGACGGCTGACACCCATGTCTTGAGGGATGTCGCATATAGCAGCTCTTGCTGTAGTACCTGCATTTCGTTAGAGCAGCCTCTTTTTTGCATAAGCCCAGATGGCATAGTTGAGCATACGCTGTAATGCTTTTGTACCTGTGCAGCTATTGCACCTGTTGGTTATTTTCATGCAGTAACTGAAAACTGATAAGCTTTTGGTAAAGTGGTGCACTTGCTTCTATTGGTGCTTCTTGATACCTTTAAGCTCTCTGCAAACATGGGCTGAGGCACAAACTTGCGCCGTAGTAGAACTGATTTGAAGTGATTGTTTCTGCACTTGCAGTTCTCTAAGGTTCATTGTAACAGGTTGAACAGGTTCATTGTGACAGCTTGAACCGGCTCATTGCAATGACATCCCTGGCCATCAGTTCACCACAGGCGTTCTCTTGTGCTGCAGTTGTCAGTGCCTAGTGCTGACGTGACCTCACTGGCCGAAGAGCTGTTGTCGAGATCGGGCGGACGGCTTCAGCTGGCAGGGCTTGGTGCTCGCGACTCCCTCCGCATTGAGGCGGGCCTCTGCCTCTACGGTCAGGACATCGATGAGGAGACAACCCCCGTTGAGGCAGGCCTCACCTTTACCATTGGTGAGCATGAAGAGACGTGGTGCTGCACTCTGCATTGTGCACTAAACCTAAGTCGGCAGTTCCCTGCTGCGAGTGTGGTGCATCATCATCATCATCATCATCAGCCTGACTACACCCACTGCAGGGCAAAGGCCTCTCCCATGTCTCTCCAATTAACCCTCTCCTTTGTCAGTTGCCGCCACTGTATCCCCGCAAACTTAGGGAATTTCAGGAAATTTTAAGAATAATTTTTTTTTTTTACAGTTTCTGGACTTTCTAAAAAAGTTCAATGGAAAAGGGGAAATAAATAGGCATTTCACAGCCTGCTTTAGAGAATTATCAGTTACAGCGTGGAACATCACTCCTGGAGTGAAGAAGTGATCTGTGGGAGGTCTCTTGGAGGAAATGTAGAGACAAAGGCTTACCCGATGCAGAATAATTGTAACCATTAGTGAGATTTGTTTGTGGCCACCAGTGCAACTTGTTTTATGGGTGTACGCAGAAGCACAGTTCAAGAGATATTGCATCATTTCATTTTTATCATCCATTCCTGTGCTGGGTGGCTACTATGCAACACTGGGCCGGTAAATAATTGCTCTTGAAATATGTAAATCCCTAGTGCAATTCATTTGCTGTATAGCCAGCCATCATCATCATCATCTTTACTACGCCCGCTGCAGGGCAAAAACCTCTCGGCCCTCTCATCTCTCTGCAATTAATCCGGTGCTGTGCCAGTCGCCACCTTATTCCCAGAAACTTCCTAATCTCATCCACCCAACTTTCTGCCGCCAGTGCTTGTACTCAGGTGTACTTGCAGACTGCTCTCATCGTAGTCGGACGTAGTACATCTTTGAGCATGATCCACTCACAGAGCATTTGAGAGCCGATTTTTAGGATGTGGTGCTTTGGCCTGCATGCTGTTATTTTCAAATAGTCTTAGAGCTCTCTTATCCAGTCAGGACTAAGGACAGCAACAAATAGTCCCTGAAATATATGAGCAGTATTGTAACTGTTTATCAAACAAGCATTACAGTAATTGAAAAGGTGCGGCGTTTTGAAAGTACAGTGAGCATTTCATTCGCTGATTGAATTAGCGGAGAAAGTCCGTGCAAACACAGCGCTGCAGAGGCTTGCTGAAAAGTGGTGCGTCACCATTCGTAAACATGGCATCCGCCGAGCCAGCCGAGTCTCTTGCGCACAGCAGCTGGGCCCTGGTGCTCTTTCCTTCTCAGTGATGGAGCCACCAGTCGTGGGGTGAGGGGCACAGAGGGACACGGTATGCCCTTCTAATTGGCTGAGATCACCGCAGCTTTCATAGCGCTGCAAACGATTTGTGAAGTAGAGTATAGGTACCATGTGCTTGCATGTTCGGGGAAATATGTCAAGCTGTTGTACTAGTTAACAGGCTAGTTGTGTACGTTTGACGCGGTGGGCACACCATTACCATAAATTCACTTGGCCAAACACGACGACTCGTGCAGGCAAGCGCAGGCGGCAGCTGGCAGACTTTCCCGGGGCACCTGTCATCTTGGACCAGTTGAAGCAGAAGCCCAGTAGACGGCGCGTGGGCCTTGTGGCCACAACTGCAGGACCACCTGCACGCTGTAAGTGCCTAGCTCTAGCTGAGCCTCTACTCGGTCTGTGCAACACGTTTCCTTGAGCTCACTGCTTTGACCAATGTCACTGTGTTTGTGTGTTACACTTAATGCACGACACCGGTCATGACTGCGTCCAATTTTCGTTTTTGTGAAAATTATTCTGTAGCCCTTTTGGTTATGTTGATGTTTGTCCTGAAGCAGAATATGCATTTATTATTGTCGAGAAAATACTGTTTGAAAATTTTCCTGCCACTGAAATCAAACTCATGGCATCAAGACCGAATAGGACTTGGTGATCACTGTTAGGAAGTGAAGAGTGGTGTAACCTAAAAAAATGTCTTGGAGCACAACAGTTTGCTAGGGAAAATGGCCAGTGGTGACAACACCTGTACATCATTTTTTTTTTCCTTTTCTTAACCTGCACAAGCTCCGTTATCAGTGAAAATAATGTCTTTGTCATCAGAACGTGGTTATGTGTCAATACAGGCCAACTTCACTTTGTCCTTGGTGTCCCATTAAACTTAATGTGGTGGATTTTAATTGAATCCCTGGATTTGGCAGCAATTCTTGTTGTGCTGGACAGGTTGCAATGCAAGAGGGGTGCCGTTTGTTGCACGGAATGTGTACGGTAGTCTGCCTCTATGGCCCTTTTTAAGTTCTATGCTGAAGAAAAAATTCCGTAAGCCTAATCTAGAGCGTGAGCACAGTGTTGCCTTTCATCTGTGACTGCGCTAGGCCGGGGTGGTGGTTGCCACCCCGCAAATTCACCAGGGCACAGAGAAAATTGTCGAAAGCTTCTCAGGCCCTGAAGAGAGACAGTTCCCGATAATGCTGCTCGTAAAGGCCTCTTTGCTACTAAACAAGAGTGTGATCTCGCTGTTCCAATTTGTTTATTTCATTTATTTTATGAGATTTAATTTGCGCCCCCCCCCCCCCCCATTGTTTCTTTCTTGCACCATCCCACTACGAATTTTCACGTGACGCCCCTGCTTTTCACATTACAGTCACGAGTACCATCTCTTGCAAAAGTTCCCAGGGCACCATGCTGGTGTCCATGGCGAGAGTTTGGCAATGGTGGCAAACTCTTCCTTGTGATCTTTGACTTGACCATTGACTAGTCACTGCATCTCTCTGCTGCCCAAGAGCTTTTGCTATGCCCATACTTTAGACTGGGATGGCCATTGTTCTTTTGCATGCCAGCAGCTTTTGCCTACTGCTGTGAAAACCCCCTCTGTTGTAATAGGCAGTTGTAACGAGCAGTGTGCCTAACAGTAGCTTGCAGAACAGTTGAATCACATGCTGCAGCATCCTATTCTCTTACCTGATGCCAATTTGAACTCTACTGAAGCCTCGATTGAACTAGCAGGTTCATTGCAAGTTCTGGTATTGAAGGAGAATCTTGCTTACCTGAAACCTTCTTCCTCGGTGTACCGTACAGCGTTTCCTCGAATTAGTGTTCTTTGCAGCATGTCTGTGCTGATTAGTGGTCAGCTCTTCTACATGGCTGGGTAGAAGGAGCCAGTGTTTATTAATGTTTAGCATATTTAATGTGTTTTTAATCAGAATGTCTTGGTCCTCCCCTATGCAATACCCTTCCTGTAAGGGCCTTTAGGAATAATGTGAATAAAGTAAGGAACTGACCACTGGTTACTACACCTGTGCAACACGAGATTCAGCGACAGGTATTCCCAGTTCACAATGCGTTGTTCGCTTTGCCACCAAGGGGCGCCCTCTATGTGCCGAGGCGAGAACGGCACAAGCACAAGTTAATGCTGCTGCACACACAGGAAGCTACAAATCCATAGTGTGGCAAGCAGTGCCCCTCCACTGTGCTTCTAGTTTCTCCTTCGTGTTATTACGCAGACACCGCTGAACTGGGAAGCAGCCTCAACTATAGTGAGCTATACCCTAACAGCAGTCGCTGTCAAACAAACGCTTACCGAGAGATTGTTGCCCACACGCAGGTGGTGCTGTGGTGTACGACTCGACGGGCTCGCAGAAACTGGGCCAGGTGACCAGTGGGATTCCCTCACCGAGCTTGGGCTCAAACATCGCCATGGCATACGTGCCACGTGAGCACAGTGCTGTCGGCACCAATGTGCAACTTGAGGTGCGTGGTCGCCGCATCGAAGCCACTGTGACGCGTATGCCATTCGTGCCCAGCCACTACTACACGGGATAAATAAAGTTGTGAAATGTAACGGCTATTCGAGTAAGGTGCCATCTGGCTGAAGAAAGAAGAGTCTTTACAGGCTTAAAGGGATACTGAAGCAAAATCTGAAAATTGAACAAAAACGCTGAAAATAGATTCTCGGAATGTGATTACACCAAAATCTAGTCGTCATTGCGCGTATTTTTCAGCGGATGGTTTTATTTTCGATGTTTCATGAGCGCGCGCCAAGCCCTCCCGGCCGGCGCGAGGTGAAGAGCGTGACGTCATAGCACCCTCCCGCGGCGACAAATATGGCGGCGCCTTTCGATGCATGAAACCTCGCTTCAGACTGGTTGCGTCATTGTTACTGGCTTCTTCAGCGCGTTCAGTGGCCATAAATGGGCCACCGATCTTTTGCTTCGTCTCCTGTCGCCCATAAGAAAACTTACGAGTAATAAATTTGCTTTATTTTTTATTTAGAGTGACGATTCTGTCCCCTTTAGGCTAAGAGGGGGTGCCGGTTTGTTGACAACAATGCTTCCCCTCCTAACCACCAGATGGCGCCACTAGTCTGAACATCGTCGCGCTTCTGTTTTAAAAGTGAGAATGTTCTAAATGGCGTAAGGTCCGGAAAAAGTAGCTGCATTTAGCGGACTTAAGCGTGCATACGGTTATGGTTTGTAGACAGCATCGATTAACATTTTGACATATCTTTGTACGCCATGAGCATGCCATGAGCAGACGACAGACATGGAAAAGCCGCGAGTAGCGATGGCAATCGTGCTTCTGCTGGAACGGTGGGCGCGCGGGTGTAATGACGTTTAGTCGTAGCTTCCTCAGGCGGCCACCAGGTGCAACGATACGGCAATAAATCGCGAAAAAAAGTGCGTTTGTTATCCGCCTTTTTCGCTAAAATGCTTGTCATATTTATCAATTTTAGCAGTCAAGCTCTTGTTTACATGGAAAAGAGCAGCTCCAAAAGTTTGGTTCAGTATCCCTTAAAGGAATAGCTTTTTTTAACGCCGTAGCATTAAAGGCCCCATACCCAAAAAAGCAGGTATCAGGGCTGTGAGCGAAAAATACGTAGGGTGGCCGAAGTAGCCACCCACCGCAGAAGCAACCTAGGTCACGTGACCTCGTGGCATCATCACAACCTGCCCATGGGATTGTGAGCAAACTGACCACTGTGGCAGGTGGCAGTTAAATTAATGACTGGACAAGAGAGGTTGCTCGGGAACAGCAACTTGGGCCACACAAGCCCCACCGATGGCAGCACCTGCCATCGCAGGGCAGTAGTGCGAAGACTCCCAGGAACCTATGAATATTAAGTTGAGAATGACAGATTCCGCATATATGAGCACTAACTCATTAACGCTATTGCATCATATCCTTAACGTGGAGCTTAAGTGTCCCCTCAAATTTTTCTTTTTTTAGAAAGAATAAGACGTTAGTATACGTGGATTACCATGCAGGATTTCCCAAAGCTGGTAATTTTTTTTCCCCATGTTTCAGTTTCAACACTCAAATGCTGGCTGTGATATACGAAATAGATTGAGGTCATGCGAGGCATACAAAAACTGCAGTATAATAACAGCCTGTCTGTTAGTTGTCATTCTGGCTCTAGGGTCAGGCTTACACAAGAGTTGAAACGATTTAAACTGATTAAGTAGCGATTGTATTGCAGCTTTTGTACACCTCTCATGACCCCCAATCTTCCTGTACATCATAGCTACTGTTCGGATGCTGAAACTGAAGCACAAGAGAAAAAAAAATAATTTACCAGCTGTAGATAAATTGCAAATAGCGATTCATGTTTGCTGATGCCTCACCTATCGAAAGAACATGCAACCATACTAGGTGCCTTTTAATCTTTTTACCTCCTTGGTTTAAAGTGCTTTAAAGCAATTGATTTTTGCAAGAAGGCTGAGCAAAATGCACAAGTTCAGAAGCATCAACCGGTGGGCAAGTTGATTCACCTTTTTTTTTTTAAACAAAGCGCACACAATGGTATGCAAGACGAAACAGACACTGACACAGTGTCAGTGTCTTTTGTCCTGTGTGCTGTTTTGCACGCTTTGTTTCAAGAAATGCACGAGTTCAGCTAGCTGGTTGGTTTCTCTACCTTGCAGTGTAATGTTTAAGAGAATTAGTTACTCTAGAAAAAGTTTTAATGGTTTTGCCCAAAACGATACTCACTCAGTTCATGATCATTGTAAAGGCACAGTGATATGTGTGCTTAGACTTAGTCAGGAACAAAATTCCATGTTTTCTTTAATAAACAGGTAACGCTCAAACAAAGTAAACTTGATCATGCAACAAGAAATAGACATCTCCATTGCTAAGTCCAGCAACGAACTCTTATTCTGAAAGACCTCATGCTCAGACTTGAGTCTTTTATCTTTCTAAAAATTCTTTAATACTGCTAAACATTTTCTTACAGACTTGAGAACAACAATACTAGTACATGAACATTGCAAAGAGACATTCGAAAAATGCATGGCCAGCATGTGATATGTACTATCAAATGTTTAAGATGCAAAAACGTCACTCGCTGCTAGATGCAAAGTTTTTTACAAGCTGATTCATTGCCAGAAAGTTCATGTAAGTGAAATTTTCTCATAACAAAACAGGCACCAACATCAAAAGACCATTTCGTCTAAACACAAAGAAATTAGGAGAGAGTGTCTGGATTTGATTTTAACACCACTTCAGAAACCTGCAAAATGGACACCATTTCAGATCTCACTTGAATCTGCCTTTCAGCCTCCGGTAATTAATGTCTGACATTTCTCAGCCAGCCAATACTTGCGTTCACACCACTCGTAACAGACTGATTCTGATAAAGACAGCAGTTTGATAAAGCCTAGAGAAATGTTGTAACAAAAAATGAATTACAAATTCAGAACATCCCAAAATTTGGGTGGTTAATTTCTGCAAATTTTAGTGCTTCACATCGCCCTGCCATCCTTAAACCACCTATTTTTTTTTTTTCATAGTGTACTGAAAGGTACTTGATTCGTGATGTTTCAAGACCATTTTAAGATTGGTGCCTACGTAAATGTTACCGAATTTCTGATAACGCATTCAAGTAACATGGCATTTCACAGCTTGCCCCTCTTGGTGACCACAGTGGAAGAAACAATTGTTGTGTGCCTGTGGCGACTTGTGCCACGAGGAGAATTAATGTTTAATTCGTACCGTGAGCCAGACAGCTCAAAGTTTGCATGAACTCGTGAGCGGAAGTGAAACAGAGTGGCACCTTTAATGTCGTGGTGTAATATTAACGCTTTCTAAGACCGACTGAGGAAGAATTTTCTTTTTTTTTAAGCTTCGGTGCATTCTAAAGCAGGTATTCACCGGCTGTGTTAGGGACACGCAGAGACAGAGTACCAACTGCACAAGACAGGCTATCGTAATCCAGACAACTATTAGATCACAATTTTAGCTTTAAGCTATCGCAGACTTAATAAATAAATGTTGCAGAGTACAATCTCATCTCACAAACTGTCTATTTCTTCAGTAAAGCGGCCCCCGCTCGTGTGGCTGCAGAAGTCGGGGCCATGTAAGATCATTGGGCCTGAACAAAGTACGAGGCCCCAAAGGAAGTCTCCGGCATGCACTGCAGAAGGGAAGGAGGAAGAAAAAGTGCATGGTTTATTGGTCGTCGCCGCTCGAATCGCCCGACAGGCCCGTCGACTGTCCCGTGACGCGGCAGCGGTGCAAAATGGCATTCTCAAAGGCCTTCTTGACGGCCTTGCGCTCGGCGGGCTTCTTGGACTCCACCAGCTTCGCCTTGTCTCTGGCTGTGTCGACACCCAGCGGCTCGAGCTTGTTTCTCGGCAGCCACTGCCTGCACACGCCATTCAGGAAATTTCATCATGAGCCCGACTACAGATGTGGAACGGAAAAGAAAACCTACCAGGCGATCTAAAAGTAACAAGAAAAGTACAAATTCAATATAATCTGAAATGTGTAGACCATGGCACAGTGCAGTTTTCGCAAAGATGTGCAGAAAGACAGGATTTTTTTTTTATGGAAAATTTTATCAACAGAACACTTTATAAGCAACCACCATATAGCACTGTAGCAGTCCCAAAGCCACCAGCTGCTGGCAAGTTTAACTACTCTGGCAATAACATTTTTCAGCATTAAAAAAAGCATACATACCAAGCCATTCTGTGCACATTAGTGGAAACCTTGTAATTTTTACTACTTCTGTCACTTTTGGGTCACCTGGTGGCTTTCTATGGCTTTCTAAAAATATTCTAAGTGCCCCGCTGCAGTGGCTCAGTGGTTACGGCGCTCGACTGCTGACCCGAAAGACGCGGATTCGATCCCAGCCGTGGCGGCTGAATTTCGATGGAGGCGAAATTCTAGAGGCCCGTGTACTGTGCGATGTCAGTGCACGTTAAAGAACCCCAGGTGGTCGAAATTATCCAGAGCCCTTCACTACAAAGTCCCTCATAGCCTGAGTCGCTTTGGGACATTAAACCCCAATAAACCAAACCAAAAATATTTTAAGAGAAATTTTTCCCAACTCTGGGAGGTCAATATCCTCCTACAGCTACTGCTCTGGCAGCAGCCAGGCTGAACAGGGTCGCACCCAGTCTCGCAGAGGAGCGAAGTTTTGGGGCCTCACCACGTCCGCTTGGTGTCGAAGAACAGCACGAGATAGACGGGCTCCGGGTGGTTGGCGCGCAGGCCCAGTACCTCTTCGGGGGGCACGGGGATGGGCACGCCGTTCTGCGTGAAGCCGCCGCGCGGCATCTCGGGGTTGATGATGAGCGCTGGGTACCACGGGTAGCCACGGCACTTGGCCCACACCAGGTCCAGGGGCTCCAGTGGAATCTCCGGCCGCGCAGGCCCTGCAGGGTCATTAGCATTGGCATCCCGTGTGCGCTCCTGTCTTGCATGCATCTCGTGAGCTGTTCGTCCATTCCTCCCTTTTGAGTCTCTGCTTCCTTTAGTGTCGTTTGACTTCAATGAGGAACCAGCTGATTGAAATGCTACACTCCTAAAACATCGTGCAAGATTCCCAAGGCAGTGAGTGTTACCTGTGCAGAGCTAGATTGGTCCCAGCTGAGAAAAATGACAATGCCCTATGGTAGTATTAGAGAAGTGGCACTCCCACTATTAGGAACATGCAAATGTTGTTCTTCAAATCTCAGCTGTGCACCTGCTTGCAATTTCGCAAGAAATGTTGACAACTGGCAGTACCAGCTGCAGCTATGACCAGGCAAAGGTATGCACAGCTGCTGGTAGCTTGGCATAATGGGTGCCTGTCTGCCAGGTAGTAGTAGACGCTGTGATGGCTCAGTGGGTACGGCATTCTTATCACTGAGCAAGTCATATCATAAGCCTGACTAAGCCCACTGCAGGACAAAGGCCTCCCCCATATCTCTACAATTAACCCTGTCCTGTGCCAGCCACCTTATCCCTGCAAACTTAATCTCCTTCGGCCACATCACTTTCTGCCGCCCACTGCTATGCTTGCCTTCTCTTGGAATCCACTCCGTTACCCTTCGCATTACATGCCCTGCCCAAGCCCATTTCTTCCTTCTCAATTCGACTAGGACGTCATCAACCAGCGTTTGTTCCCTCACCCACTCTGCCCACTTCCTGCCTCTTCACCTTACACCTATCATCTTCCTAGCCACAGCTCACTGCATTGTCCTCAATTTAAGTTGAACCCTTTTCGTTAGCCTACATCTTTCAGTCTCATAGGCAAGTACAGCGCAAGTGCGTGGGCTAAAAATTACTGGCTATTGTCACTACACCTCAATGACGAAGAAATACAAGAAGCCTCTCAACTAATATCCCAGTGCATAGAGAAGAAAGTTCAAACATGATCCCATGATCCAGAGCCCTTCACAATGACATGACTCAAAAGCCAGGATGCAGCTTAGGCATAGAATAACATTTTTAATGCAGGAATGCACTGTACAGCTTGCATGCCATACTTTCGAGGACTAAATTTCAAGTTAGGAGTGCAACGCTGATGTAGAAGATTTGTATATTTATATTTATTGGCTGTACAGGTGATCGATATCACCCAGGTGAGCTTGTAAGAAGGGGAAGTGACAGATAACAAACAAGAAGAAAAGAACCAAGAGAATATCGATAGAAGAATATGTACAGGGCGAAAACGTTTGCAGTGGCTGCACCCGGCCTGTCTCACTGCAAATTCTTCAAGAGTCTAGCGAGACTGACCGGGTGCCTCGTCAGGTTCGGTGGCTTCGTCCGAAGAACTGCTCGATGCCGACTCGGAAGACTCGCTCGACGACTCCCGATCCGAGTCACTGCCTTGCTCGTCTGCGCGCACACACACACAAGCAATAACACACAGCTCAGCCAGAACATTCCCACTTCAGCAGCAGAAGCGGGAAGCGAAGAAATTTCATATCTCCTGCATCCACATTTGTGCAAGTGATATGAACACTGTAAATCCTCGATAACAGTTACACCTCGCTGATATGTTCCCGGTTCATACTGAGACCAACTGAGACCAATAAAAATGTCCTACGGAGTTACACTATCTTTCTTCCGATTCATACGATTTCCTGGCTACAACGTTCAAGGGATAAGTTTAATAAAGATGCATGTGTTTTTGTTCTCAAGCAATGTTAAAAATTTGCAACAAATCCTGGTCGTATAATACCTTTAGTACTGCCAAATGCACCTGTGCAAAAACATATAAGCTGGTATATGGCAGCAGTCACCCGCCAAGGTGGCTTCTTTGCAGTGCCTTGGTGCAAAGGGGCAATGCATAAAAAAAATTGGTGGGGGCTTAGCTTTGGTTAAGCCTGGTAGGTTGCGAAAGTGCGCAGCGCCTCCAACTGAAGGAACGCAGTGCCCCGCGTCTACAGGTCAAGCGTGGCTACCGGCTTTTTGAGGAAAGGAAATGGCGCAGTAATTCTCTGTCACAGGAAGGGAGGAACGTTGGCGTGATTGCTACTGAAAGAAAGAGAACTTGTAGAATGTGCCAGGCTCCCCATTCTGCGGCGCCTATCTTGCCTTTCTCTTTCTTCATCTGTTTCCTCGGCACGGCATGCCGGCGCCGGCGTTTGCGCGCAGCACATCGCTGCCTTGTACAACTCCTCAGACAAGACTTAAGCGGAGCGCGCCTGCGGCACCCTCACGCGGCGGGCCGAGGAGGCCGTCACGTGGTAGCCGCCGCGCCGAGCAAAGGAACGACTACGGCCGAAGAGACGAGTTGGGGCCCCTGCTCTCCTCTGGTCGTGAAGTCAAGCTGTCACGTGGTCGTGCCACGTGACAGCGAAGGAAGGACCTCCGCCGACGGCAGAAAAGTGCTAGCAATATTGCTTTCGCAATAAAAGTAATGCATTGCCATACGAGCGGGTCATTACTGTCGTGGGAATGGGATATAAAGAGAAACACAACAATTTCACCGGAGCGCTGACTAACAGGGCGAAGCATACAAGAACTACATGGATGCGCTTACATACAAGTGTGCCGAGTCCTGGGAACACAGAATAACAACAGTCAGCCGCGCGGCGACTTCCCCGCAGTGCATTCGTACAAGGGGGTGAAGCATGCATAAACAAGAAAGAAACCCCGCTAATTTTGCCATTATCGTAGACTGACCGAATGTGTTGCGACATTTCTTCCGGGCCTTGAGTAACACAAATAAGGAAGCTGCTCAGACATTTGAATAGAAATGCTAATAGAGATTTTTACGAAGTAAAAAATGTCAATAAATGCCAAATGCCTTTGTACCTCATTCAACTGATCCGCGCTGTGCCCGCTGTGGCACAGTGGAAACTCTACGCTACATCTTTGTAGAGTGCCCTGTTCTCAGTGCTGAATGCGCTACCCTTTGCCGAGGGTATCGCAACCTCAAAACTTCATGTGGGTCCCTTGAGGAAACTTCTACTCCCACCTGACCCGGCTTTCGCCGTGCCCTCAAGCTACTTCTGGCTTACACTGAGGCAGTGAATGTGCGCACATTGCTCTGACTGTGCATGCTTCACCCCCCTGCCCTTCCCTTTCCCTCTTACCCAACTGACCCCCCTCCTCTCCTCTGTCCTTTTAATCCCATTCCTATGCATAGCGCTGCTGAGGTGATCTCTTCAATGGAGACAGTTACAGCACTATGCACCCCTCTCTTCATCATCCCATAATGATAATCACTACACACATCTTTGAAAACTGGATGGTTTGGATCAACCGTTTTCCAGTTAATATAGTATTTTTATGCATTTTTTTATATAAACCAGGTTTTACTGCACAAGGCACAATATCCACAAATGTGGACACCATAGAAAGGCTCTGAAATGTGTACAACTTTCTGCAGAACCATTTCAAGCTAGGCATGAACACAAAAGTGACATATCTCTGCATTTTATGGAAGTTTTGGTGTGGCTCTGGTCAGTACACATTTTCTTTTGCTTGATGTGCAAGCTCGACCACTTTGAAATGCTTAAAATGCCCCGATTCATTTACATAATGATGTATAATAACAGAAGTATATAAAAATAATACTTATTGAGACCCTGAAATCGGTCATGATTCACAATGTGGAGATATGAGCTCACAACAGAAATTGCATAATTAATCATGTGCAAGGATGGGAATTTTTTCTGTCAAATTTTTGCTTGCTTCTTAGAAGAAACTGAGAATGTTACCCACTGGACTACATCATGATTAGCAGGGACATAGACTGCAGCTACTCACAGGACCGGTACACCTTGAAGCTGTCCGTCTGTGGTGGGAAACAGCCGAGCGGACCCGGAGAGCTGCCCTGGCTCGCCGATCGTCCGCGCTTCCGGGGTCCTGCACGCCGAGACGCGCGGCACGCTGCTGCCAGTGTTCGCACACCATAAACAAACATCGCAGTACAGGCAGAGAATATGAGAGCGCTCACTCTGAACTACCACACTGATCCAAGAGTAATAGAAAAAGTAAAAATTCAAGTTTTAAACGTAAGGAGGGCAGCACAATGCAGTTTTCACAGAAAGACATGGTTTTTTTTTTTAATAACGAAAAAAGTTGCCAGAATAGTTACATTTGCCATTGTCTATAGCTTTCAAATAACTGAAATTTTAATTTTTCCAATACTTTCAGATCTCCTGGTACATTTTTTTCAGAAAATAGGTGCGCTTGTTGACCACAGACACAAAACAAAAGTACAAACTACAAAATAGAACAATGCAAGTAGGTTAATGGCTATCACATCACATGGCCAAGTAGTGTAAAAAAAGCCGAAATTCATTTTGCAGTGAGTGGATTTTTTTACGTCCATCTTAGAATACAGTGTTGGGTATTGACTTCCGTGTGGTATGAAGTGGTAACATGCCCTACCCATGCCCACTTCTTCCCGATTTCGACTAGTATGTCATTAACTTGTGTTTGTTTTCTGACCCACTCTACTCCTTTCCTGTCTCTTAAAAACGCACTTATCATTTTCCTTGCCATACTCCGCTGCATTGTCCTGAGATTAATTTCAAGCCTCTTCATTAACCTTCAAGTTTTTCCCCCATGGGTAAGTAAAGGAAACGTGAAACTGCTATACACTTTCCTTTTGAAGTCAAGAACTGCTACTGCCAGTATGTAAGGGAATAAGCATTAAATGAATGATTGTTCCATGATTATGTCTGAGAAGCACACTTTTTTCTGTTTTCAAACTAGTGTTCCTCTAGACATATACAGTGAACAGGTAAAAAATGGTAAAGTAGTTCGATATAGCCAAAATTCATAACACAAAATTTCAACAGTTCATGCAGGAGGACCACAATTTAGTCAGTGAAAAAAAGGCAACTGGAGAAGACCTTTGATTAAGGCAACCGGAAAAGAGCTTTTCCAAAGATGGCGATTGCGAAGGCCACAATAAATTGAGCGCCAAACGCCAGCTAGGTAAGCTTCCCTGTACAGCACCGACAGGTCAAACACCAGCTAGGGTGGTTTTCCCGCACTAAAGCAGTGTCGCGTGAAAAATGGGACGCCAAAACAAGAGCTACCGCCACTTTCATCACCTCCGCGACAGTTGACGTGAGCACACGATGGCTACTGGAAGGATACAACCAACCTGCTGGTTCCGGGGCACTATCCACTGGTGCGAGAGGCCTGAACAGGTGCCGGCCGCCTGACTATCAACTGTTTACTCCGCTATACCTTTCATATGGCTGTTGGCAAGTGCGAGATGAAACGTGAAAACCGTGGCACGAAAGCTTGCCGTACCGCCGTTAGTCACTTGTGTAGTGAGGGAGAGCCTGCCATAGGGCACTGCTCGGCAGTTCGATATATCCATGTTGTAGCAAACCGCGTTCGATATACGAAGTAAGAATTGCGTGTGTTATTAGAAATATTTGGTTTGGTTGGTTTTATGGGGTTTAACGTCCCAAAGCGACTAAGGCTGTGAGAGATGCCGTAGTGGAGGGCTCCGGAAATTTCGACCACCTGGGGTTCTTTAACGTGCACTGACATCGCACAGTACACGGGCCTCTAGAATTTCTCCTCCAAAGAAATTACAGCCGCCGCGGCCGGGATCGAACCCGCGTCTTTCGGGTCCGCAGCCGAGCACCATAACCACTGAGCCACCGCAGGAACAGTTCAATATAGCCAGAAATTTATATCCGTGGTCATTATATCAAGGTTTGATTGCCCTATATACGAATTACCCTATATCGGAGTAAAAAGGGCATAAGATCTTCTAGTGCACTCCCTTTTTGGGGGCACAGTATTCTGCTTGAGCCCTGGGGTAGATTTCCATCACTAAAAAAAACAAAAAAAAAATTGGAGGGGACACTTAAACTTCACCTTAAGGGTATGACGCGACAGTGCAATGGGTTAGTTCTCAGATATGCAGAGAGGATCATTCTCTACGTTCATATGCCCCTGGGAGTCCTCGTATCCCTCCTGGAGCAGTGATTAACCCTTTCACTGTCACGGACGTACCGGTACGTTTTCGCGCTTCCCCCCCACAGTGTCACTGACGTACCGGTACGTTCTCTATCGTGCGTTCAAAATTTCGCGCTTGAGCACAAGGCTGACACTCTTGGACTAGCTGCGCCATCTGTTGAATCTTTCTACAAGTTCGTATTTTCGCCCCTTACTGTTTTGGTACGTGTATTGAAGAGTACGGAGCAACTGCCATCCCACCCCTCTCTCTTTGCTGAATGGCACGATCGCTCCGCGTTCGCCGGATCATGACGCGGGCATGTGGTTATGGGTCCAAGGGTTGTTCTGCCATCTGCCACTGTTTTGCAGGTTTTTATTTTTCTTCTGTCGGCGTCTGAGCTGGCGCTTCAAGTTCAAGGGCGCGCGCCGTTGCCACTCCGAGAGTCAAAGAGACTGACACATGACTCGATCGCTGCTTTCGCTCTCTCGTCGCACCCTCGCTTGCGGCTGGCAGCAGCAAAAGCAAAGCCCCTCAACTTTGTTTTAGCTTTTTTCCATCTCCCTCTCTCATCTTTATTACACAGCGCCCCATTTCTCTCCGTTTTGCGGGCCACTGAAAGCACACCCCCGCTGCGCGCGGTTACTTTCCGATATGGCTGACCGCGCGGGACCTTCCTCTGCGCATTGGAGCGGTGGCTCTTCAGATTCTAAATACGAGCCGAGCTCGGATTCGGACTCTGACAGCGTCTCATCCGAGGAAGAGGCGAGTTCCGCATCGTCAGATTCTGACGTTGAAACGGCGGGACCATCATCCCGGAAGTGTGCGACACTGGGGGTGCGTCACGGGCAGGAACACCCGACAGCGAAAGGGTTAAGCGATGCGCCACTGCCCTGAGATGCCAAGTGGTCTCAGTGATGGGTCTTGTGCGGCCCAGGTTGCTCTTCCTGACCGACCAATCATTAATTTAACCCCCACTAGCCACTGTGGCCAGTTCCCTCACTATTCGATGGGCAGGTTGTGATGAAGCCACAAGGTCACGTGACCTAGGTGCCCCACCTGCCTCCCATAGGTTGCTCTCTGGGCACCACCTGCCAGAGCCATATATGCCCATGATTTCTAGTTAACAGGGCTTTCAGCACTATCGCATTAATACTTACAGATGGGAACGGAAACAAATTCTCTCTTCAAAACAAGTGAAGTTCTAGTAGTTACAAAGGTTTTAACCGAGGTTTTGATCTCCACTACTGCCTAAGCTCAAGTTACTATGTTTTGTGGTGAAAATATGCCTTCACTGCCAAGAGTAAGCATTCTGTACATTTACTGATCGAAATATACCCTGGTACATGCCCTGCTCCTAAAAGAGTGCGTGCTACAGGACAGCTTTCTCCTTCTTTACTCCCATATAGACTAATTCGTGTTTAGAATGCAATATCCAAAGCAATTTTTAGCTCTTGTGAGAAATAGACAAAAAATTTGCATTTTTGTACAAACTGGTTGTTCCCTTTCGTAGTGGAGGAATCTGTACAGTGGTGAGCAGCCTTGTCTAGAGCGCTCGGACGGTGCACTTCCTTGCAAACAAATCCAGATTTTGTGGCAGCCTCTAGGGTTCAGCAGCAACGCTTGCACGGAAGTAGCGCCAGATAGCCTCGTAAACAAAGCAGGCACGAAAACTTTGCCCTGTAATGAGGGGCTGCTCTCTAATTTCGGTTTTTGTTACCAAGTGCGCACCGCTCAAGCGCTCTAGACAAGGCTGCTCACCACTGTACATAAATATCTACACACGACAGAGTGGCATCAATGCTTCACTGTTTTTGTCTTGTTTGGGAAGCTCTGTGGCACCGCTCACCTGGGCTCTGAGTGACAGCAGCAGCAGTAGTAGTGGTCGTAGTGGCAGCAGGAGCAGCGGTGGTAGCATTGGTGATGGGAGCAGAGTCTTGGCTCGAAGCCTGGCCATCAGACGTGCTGGATGACAGGGTGCGGCCGAGACGCGCTCCACGGCCCGCCGGGCCCCGCCCAACTGAGCATCGTTTTTTCCGGAAGAGCACACTCGTGCGCCGGTTCACACCAGACGGAATGGTAGACTGGACAGCTGCAAGGAGGCCAACGTTTACACCATCTGAAGGGTGAGGTGTAAAACTGAGCCACTGTTAACTACTGTATTCATCTGTGATTGTTAAACACTTCAACAGATGGCGCTACATTTCGCTGCACTCTTTCACTCATTGTCATTATCATTAGCGTTATGATGCGTCTTGGAGGCATCCTTCATTACTAAAGTAGTGTTAGCTGTGTTCTACAGTGCAGCAAGGACAAAAGTAAAAGACAAGAAACAAGCATTGACAGTGATGCTTTGTTTCACTCTCGTTTATCCTGGTATTTTGAAATAAAAAACTGCATTACTTTTGATGCAATGTAAACTAAGACCACAAAATTCAAAGGGGAAGTGCTGCTTCTGTCTTCCTAAATACTTCTCTCACTAGCCATGCCACTGACCGAGACATGGCTTGTCTGGGTCACTATCAGGAAAGTTGCCCATAGAGTCCTTGCACATTTGACCAACACCTTATATGCTTAACTCCACATGAGGCATTCCCCCCACCCCGAGGATGTACTACATGCGTTCCTTAAGAAAAGCTGCCCCCTATAAAGCACCAGCTACTGCCTTCATTTTGTTGTGAACAAGGCGCCTGTGAAACCACCGAGGCAAAAATGGCTTTCTTTTATGCGTCTTTTGGAGAGTGTACATTTTTACAGCACAGCTGTTATTAGATTGTTCTCACTGCATGTCGGCGTTAAAGTAGCAGTGTGGCGGGTCATGTAACCACCAGCCTAAGCTCAAGTTACTATGTTTTGTGGTGAAAATATGCCTTCACTGCCAAGAGTAAGCATTCTGTACATTTACTGATCGAAATATACCCTGGTACTTGGACAACATGCCCTGCTCCTAAAAGAGTGCATGCTACAGGACAGCTTTCTCCTTCTTTATTCCCATATAGGCTAATTCGTGTTTAGAATGCAATATCCAAAGTGATTTTTAGCTTTTGTGAAAAATAGACAAAAAATTTGTATTTTTGCACAAACTGGTTGTTCCCTTTCGTAGTGGAGGAATCTGTACATAAATATACATGACTGATAGTATCTCTAATAAATAAATAAATAAATAAATAAACACGACCCTACGTCTTGACATCAATGAGAATGGAGCCGCCTGGCACAGAGCCCTCCCTGCCACCCACGTGACCCCCGCACCGTGACGTCAAGGCAAAGCACACCTCCAGATAGGGAGCAATCGCAAATTCACGAATTGCTGGGCATGTGCGAATAGTGGTTCATTGGTTTGAAGCGAATGCGAATCGAATAGCAATTTTCTTTGAATAATTTCGAAGCGAATATTTCAGATAGCTCTAGCACACAAAAAAGGTTGAAAGGCATAACAGGCATTTTAAAAATCATGTATTTTTGAACACAGGGCCATTACATGAAAAAAAAAAAAATAATGCATCGAACTTTATCACACTCATTGAAGCGGTGTCGACGTCCTGCAAAAGTGACCATCAGAAATTGGGAGTTGGCCTACATGTGGAACAGACATATTTGGGGGGTGTTTGACCTATCTACGACCCTATGACCGTCCCCCCCAAGTACTGTTCTTAATTGTGATTGCATCATTGCGCAGCTACTGCCTTTAAGCAACGACTCCATGAACACCTGCTAGGCGTCAAAAAGGGGCACCTGTCACGATGTGCCTCGAGCTAGCTTCCTCTCATGCTCGTGCCATTGGGCTTGATTCGCAAATTCCACGCAGAGGAGAGCGGCTGCTGGACCTGCAGTCTGCTCAAACTTGTTCAGCCGAAATCAAGAGAACCGCAGAATCGCTCATCCTTCGATTGCGGCTGCTATGGCGATCCGGTTCTACGGGGAGCCACTGCACATGCGGATCGCGCTATACTAAATCTCCGTACTGAGGCATGCTGCCGTGCCCCATTGATGGTGCAGCTGTAGACACCTGACAGCAGGTACAGATGCAGACACCGCACTTCCGCCTGCTTGCGTCTGTTGCTGCGAGAATGCGTGATCGGTGTCGGTATACGCGTGGGAGTGCAGGTACGCGGCACGGAGTTGGGGCTTTGGTTGTGCGCGTGCCGTGTTGTGATCCAGAAGTACGAAGCAAGAGTTCCAGAAACGTTATTCGCTTGGGATGAATACTTCGAGACTTCGAACACCAAACATTCGGCTCGAATCGAATATCGAATACTTTACTATTCGACCAAATATTCGAGATTATTGAATATTCGCGCAGGCTTACAAGTTGCAACGGCATTCAACAGTTAAGCTAGCTAAACGCGTAATGATCTTAACGCTTTTTTTGCCAATCACTTACTTCCTCCCATCAACACTGATTGGCCAGGTACATACTGAGCTAGGGCCAGAGACGACACACGCACACACAGACAAACACTTGCCTTCTGCGGAAAAGTGTCCCCCCAGGTGCATTCCGGGTGAGCATGCCAGCGCTCTGAACGCCTGCGTACCGTGGCTAGGGGGTCGGCCCCGACGTGCCAGCCCAGATCCAAGTGGCCGGCGACCACGCCGATGGCTGCTGGCCCCCCGGCCTCGGAAGCCTCCTTCCCGGGCACTGGGCGCTGGTGTCGCGTGCGGTGGCGATGCTGGTGGCAGGGATCCCACGGGTGCCGTTTCTGCAGGGGCTTCAGTGTGAAAGCAAGTTTCTGTGAGCTGATGGCTAGGAACATGCTGTTCACAGAATAAGAAATCACTGCTCAGTTGTTCCGTAACCACTGCAGTTCAAACTACGGAACTGCAGAATTTTACGCCTCGGAGGTTTATGGTACAAAAGTTTACGGAATGGGGATTCGTAGAAAAAATAAAAATTTGTGTTTGCCTCGCTAGTTAGTCAGCTGGCATTCTTCCAGAGGATGGAGCATGCATGTACTCTCTTTCTTCAGTGCTTCTCACTGAGCTGCTCTGCCAGATTGCACAAGGATAAATTTTCACTGTGGTAGCACTACTGGGCACATTTTCAAATTTCGGGCATACGTATGTATGTGTACACTTAGCAGGCCTTGACCTGAGTGAAGGGCACACCTGGGTGAAGTGCCTTCATGGTAAATGCCATCTAGGTAAAGACCTTTAGGTCAAATGCCTTTACCACGTAAGGACCTTCAGTGCCCACCGTAACTAGTGCTACTGCATGATATTCCGCGCTTAGCCATGCTAATTGTCTGCTAATTTTTTTTAAAAACTTCAGCTATTGAGGGTGCTGCCATACTGTGAAGAGATCATGGTCATGTGTAAGGGGTTTAATGGGCCACGTGGTGATGATGTCATGTCGTGCAAAGCATGCGGTCTCTGGATAACAAGCCAATAATGCCAGCCACTTTAAATCGCATGAATACAGGGGAGCCGAAAATGTAACCGTAAAGAGGTTTTGAGATGACGACCTCAGGTCTGTGTCCGACAGAAAGCTTGAGCTAGCTCACCTGCTGGTCGAGGCGGCTGGCAGGGTGCAGGACGCTTGGGTGGCCTTCCACGCCGGCCCTTCACGACTACTCTCGGTGCCGTCGCTGCAACGGGAAAACAGTTTGTGTTACAGCCAGCGTCACAGCCGCAAATGCTAAACACCGGACCCACTGTTCTGGTGTCAACCTTCTTGCCTGTCCTCCTCGCTTCTCGGCTGCCACACCACATACCTCCCCCCCCTTTGAAACGTTCATTGTTCCCTTTATAGTTGGCTGCTCGCCATGATCACAGAGCACCATCCCCCCAGAACTGAGCAAAGTGCCGCACACACCTCCTTGACACAGCAGTTGCGGACACATGAATTCTGCAGAGCAAGAAATGAAGGCTGGGCAAAGCATATTTCTTTTACAGGGGAAAAATGTGAAACAGATGGTCAAAGGAACCACAGCTCTTCAAGGCTGTGTAAATTGCATGATATGGCAGTGAGTCTCATATACTTTTTTTCGTTTGTATAATCTACCCACATGCAAACCAGCTCAATTTCTCAATGACTTTTCTTCCTGAAATGACCTGATACCACCACCACACTTTTGTAAATAATTCTGGCTGAAGCCTAACTCTGCTAACGCGGGCATTATTTTCTAGTTCTAAGTTTCACGTTTTCTTCTCATAAAGTTTAGTTTACCATACAATTCTACCTTTGCACAAACGCGTTCAAGTGGGAGAACCTTCAAGCAGCACTGGCTGTCACGTGCATCAGTCAGACAGCCAGGCAATGCCAATCCCGCCTGGGTACATCATGTTCAACGGGCATTGCAGAAACTAGCCCTGGTAGATGTATTCAACTGAATAATGTGGATAACTAAGGTATTTTGGCAGCTCCAAGAAGCATTCTGCAAAATATTTACAAAATTAAAAGCCTCATTCATGGATGCTAGAAGCCTGGCTGCTCTATAAATTCACAGAAGTCTTCACTCCTTTAACTTTTGCTGGTAGAAATTTTCTTAAATTTGAAATTTCTTGCCACAAGTTGCATGAGCTTGGTGTCCCAGACATTACTCTAAGGCAGATACTGACAATCATGTCCCAAAACAGCAGCCCAGGCAGAAATCACATACATGCTCGATCAAGAAGGTGCATGCCAGTGATGGGATCGTAGCCGATTCGTTCTGCCTTGGTTCGGGCCTGGCTGATCACGGAGTTTCCCTGCAGGAAGGCAAAACACAAGGGACACCACACCACATGTCTAGCTGCACTTCATCACAAATTCACGCACTGTGACTATACACAATAAGCTATACGCGAAAGGGCATCGGCAGCATTTGTGCATTGAATTCCTGATTCTTGCTTGGTAAGGCGTGAGAGGAGTTTGATCACTGAAGCGTGCTCCATATTATTATGGCCACGAAACTAAACAATTAGGCTCACTCGGCAATTCCCACAAAAGTCTAAAGAAAAAGAAAGGTGCAAACACTGTAGCTTGTAACCTAGCGTTACATCCCAATTGCTTCTTAGGAATGCATGCAGTGCTCAACAAAGATAACGCAAGACACAGGAAGAACGTATCCTGTTCCTCTGTCTCATGTCATCTCTGTCAGGTGTCGCATGCAGTTCGTAAAGAGCAAATATGTGAACCAATTAGCCCAACAACAAGTGTTAGGATACTGGCACAAGTGCGCCTTGCATTGAAACTGAAACTATGTGGCACCAAACATCATGGTGAAGGCAAACGGAAGTTGAGTAAAGCACAAAGTTGGGTGAGATGGTGGTTCATCATGTTAAACTTGGCACCAGCCAAGGGGTCCTTTTATCTTTCTGCGCAATGAAATGAAATTTGGCATGCTTAATGTAAACTCCAATGAATGCTTAAATACAAAATTTCAAAGATATATCCTGAGTAGTTTTGACATTATATATATTTATGTGCTTCACTGCTATACCAAACTAACAGAAAGCCTGGCGTGACAACAATACATGGTAGGAGTCGCCAGTCCCTCTTAAGTTTTTTCCTAAAGGACGGGTTGATGCTGTGACACTTTACAAGTACTTCTAGCTCCCTGATATCTTTTCTGCACAGAATGTTACATGCACGCTTGCATAATGTGCTCATAATTGACACGAAAATTAGTGATGGAATAAAAAAATTATAAAGTAATTCAAAACTATACCAATGTCACAGCATAAAGAGTTTATCAAGGAATACCATTGTCGTGCTGCTACACTTTCTGCAAGCAA
This sequence comes from Amblyomma mixtum, assembly GCF_055824585.1. NCBI lineage: Eukaryota > Metazoa > Arthropoda > Arachnida > Ixodida > Ixodidae > Amblyomma > Amblyomma mixtum. The sequence goes on along the minus strand of NC_143018.1, from coordinate 9,456,773 downwards.
GGCAGCCAGATCAAAAAACACTTTTCAGAAAACTGGCATTTTCACTGAGATTCCAGTCAGTTTTTGCTACCTACCGTCACAAAAACATTTTATAAAGTCTCTTCAGGGCTGTTTTCTGGGCTTTTTTTTTAAATTAAACATATCTTATAGACAGAAATCTGGTGTTTTCTAAAATTCAATTTTTTTCGAGATTTTTATGATCTGAAAGCCGTGCCCCTTCTTCAGGACGACTTAAAGTGGGTGCAGTTGGCACTGCTTGCCTGCCTGCGCCCATTCGGGCCATGGTCCTCACCTGTTCACGCATCTTAACTGCCGCCCGGTAGTACATTGTGTCGCGCGAGTTGTACGTGGTGCAGTTGTCGACCACCAGGTGGAAGTCAGCCTCGAACTCGTCCAAGCCACCGTACTCGTGCCGCTTCAGCTTTTGCTCCATCGTCGAAAAGTCCATGGGCTTCGAAATGTAGTTCAAGTAGTCTGGAACCTGGAAACAAAAGCATAAGTCCATCTCGGGCTAAACAATGAAAGAAGATGGAAGCTGTCTTGCACGTTAAGCCACACTGAAAATGTACTTGGAGTGTGGCGCTCCAGCACAAGACAAGACAAGGGACGAAAAAAGAATAGCAACACTAGGAATTACCCTTTCCCTCTGTTCCACTAGAACATCATGCTCAACAATCCTCAACTCACCCAATGCTCTGCACTGGTAAAAAAATTACTTTGTGAATTTTGTAATTATGATGTGTGTTCAAAAAGAAACTGAACTCTTGCTATAACATCCCTATTGCTTATTGTACAACATTTTAAACACTGTCCTCAAACTAGTCCCCTCTACTGGCACCTGCTGGGTATTAAAAGGGACCCTGAAATAATGTTTACTGAGGTAAGGAAAAATCGCAAGTGATCGGTATTCCATCACTCGTCATTGTGCTGCAAAAATTTTTAAGCTAGCTTCATTGATACTAAAGACATTAGTGATTGAAAATGATGCTCCTCCTCTCCCCTCTCAACTCATAAGCACCAGTGCACCAGAAAAAGTAAAAAAAAACAAACAGGTGAGGACTGCACCCTGCCCTGCCCCATCCCACCCACATCACTAGGGCGTGCCCAGTGTGAAGGCTTGCCCAGATTTCCTACTCTACACCAGCAGGGTAGGTGTGGCTAAGAACTTGCAGAGAGGAGTCGTCTTAATTACCTGTGAGCAGCAACTTTAAAAATTTTTTTTTAAATTATACAATCCATGCAGAGCTTTTAAATTTGACTTAAATACTCACAAAGACTACTTGTACAGATTTACTGCTTTCAAATATGACCACCAGAATTATTTCAGGCTGTCTTTATATACAGCAGCAGACTATCTGGTCATAGGGAGGACCTGCTGGGCACTCAAGATCCTGCAGCACACTATTAGGTGATGAAGAGAACTTTCTGGACATCAAGATCCAACATCGAGCAATTCTGGCATGGAGAGAAACTGCTGGGCATTCAAGATCCTAAAGCATACACTATTAGGTCATAAAGAGAACTTTGTGGACATCAAGATCTTGCATCGAGCAATTTGGGCACGAAAAGCAGTGCTGGGTATTTAAGAACTATTAAGTCATGGAGAGAACTTGATGGACCTCAAGATCCTATATCAAGCGATTTGGCATGAAGAGAACTGCTGGGCACTTAGTACCCTACAGCACACTATTAGGTCATGAAGAAAACTTGCTGTGCACTCAAGATGAACTGAAATGTACAGGCTCAACTGGTGAGAGATGATGTATTCCCCGAGGAAACCACTCACCTCACTGAGGTTCACAGGCTGCGCGAAGATGCCCGTGGGGTCGAGTTCGCGGAGCTGAGCCAGCAAGCGCCGCAGCAGCACATCGCGCGGACACAGCTGCAGCTCGGTGGCCAGCTGATGGAGGCGCAGCTGCTCACGCTTGAGCTTCTCGCGCTTGCGCATCAGCTCGACGAGGAGGCGCGCGCGCTCCAGGTCCTGCCGCAGCCGCTGCCAGAACTTGAGCTGCTCGCGCAGCCCACCGGCCTCGGCATCACGCAGTTCCCCTCGGCGGCCACCAGGGTGCGCCATCTGCAGACGCCGCAGGAGGGGCACGCCATTGCGCGACTGCCGCTTGAGCGTCCAGTAGCCCAGCAGTCGCTCGAGGAAGGCCTGCTTGCGTGCCAGGTTCGTGAGCGTGGCAATCTTGGCCAGCCGGTCGCTTGGCAACGTCGGGATGGACACCACAGGCACAGCTGACCGTTTCTCGGCGAGGATCTTGCGTGCCTTGCGCATTTTCTCCCGTGACTGCGCCTTGGCCTGGGCCTTGCGCACCACGTCCACTTTGCCCCCGTTCTCAGAACCCTGTGGCGGCGGCACCGTGCATGTTTCGGTATAGAAATGGGCGACAAGTCAACGGTCATTGCTCACCTGTGTCCTCCTAATGCCCCAAAATGGAAATGACTAATTTGCAGCCAACTTCCCGAAAGATGACCCTCTTTAAAAGGTAACTTCTGTCACTGTGGCAAGAAAGGTTACTCTTTTGAACCTGAGATGGTCGAAATTAATCCAAGGCTAATTAAGCTCGCAAGGCTTTGGGACCTTAAAGTCCACATACCATACTACTACAAAGCCTAAAAAGTAACACGTACAAAATGATGTCCACATGTATGCTAGTCAACATCCCTAAATAAATCTACGCTACCTGATCTTTTGAAACTGATTAGGTTCATATGCAGCAGTGCTTGCTTCTGATTAACATGCTCAAGATTTGACTGAAGATAGGTTTTTTTAGCCAACTATATCAAAGCTTTCCGCAACTTTCAGGATCCGCAGTTTAAACTTATGGATCAGCAAATGTCACATTCTAAGATGCTTGCTAGGCTAGTTGGTTTTCAGACATGATCAGTGCTGTGCTGACAAAGTGAACATGCAACTACTTCCATTTTTGCCCTACTCAGAGTAAAGTTAGTGGCAAGTTCAGTGTTGTATGTGTGTGTGCTCACCTTTCTATGTTCTCGTTTCTGCTGCACTGTGTGAATCATCCTCAAGCAGTTAGCATGCACTTAAGGCCAGTTTTACCAGCACCAGCATAAAATTTGGAAGAGCGTGGTTGTTCGGACCAGATGGTTAGGATTTTTGGTATTGAGCAATCGCAGGGCAAAAAAGATGAACAAGAAAAAAAGACAAATATACAAGCCAGGACGGGTGCTGCACTTCTAAAGGATTTTATTGAAGAAAGCCAATTCTTAAATACACACAGTGCCTGTGGCATAGAAGCTAATCAAATGGCATTTTTGGAGAAATGTGATTAGCTTCTATGCCACAAACACAGTATGCATTTATGTGTTGGAATTTTTCTAAAAAATTCACTAGAAAGTGTAGTGCTTGTCCTGCCTTGCATGAAAAGGACATGTCCATTTCAGTCCATGCTGGGTGGTTCAAACTCTGCATGCGGAAGTGACAGCAGCCCAGTGACAGATGACTCATCTTTCTGCCACGTCATCGCAGCTGAAGTTGCACTTGTCATAGCATTAATGACTGCCATGCAAACGTGAATATTGCAACAAATGTTTGATATGCACCAAAAAATTATGTTAAAGCATTCTAAAGAAGAATGTGATTGATTCAGAGCATTTGTGATTGATTTAGAGGTGATGCAAGCTACAATGCAACTAATATGCTTCGAGACACCTACAGCAGTTTGGCCTTTTTGGTTTGGTTTGGTTTATTGGGGTTTAACGTTCCGAAGCAACTCAGGCTATGTGGGACGCCGTAGTGAAGGGCTCCGGAAATTTCGACTACCTGGTGTTCTTTAACGTTCACTGACATCGCACAGCACGCGGGCCTCTAGAATTTCGCCTCCGTCGAAATTCAGCCGCCGCGGCCGGGATCGAACCCGCGTCTTTCGGGTCAGCAGCCGAGCGCCGTAACCACTGAGCCACCGGGGCGGGGCTTTGGCCTTTTTGAAGCAAGGAAATGCACCAAGATTATTCCAAGCCTATACAGACACATCCACTTAGTGGACACTTCCAAAATATGGGCCCTATTTCGGTATTTAGTCTTTTTGTAATACAGCAAAAGCTGTTAAGGGTACATTTCCAGGTTGTACGGCAGTCACCGTAGGCGTAACAGGAAGGAGGGCGAGGATGCAGATGGGAGGCAGAGGGGACAGTTTTTGTGCCAGTCTTTTTCACACTGCGATCGCTCGACACCATGGATTTAAGTTTGGGGCTGAGAGCACCGGTGAGCAATATCTACAGGGGTGCAGCAGCAAGCAAGCAGGGTGGGAGCAGCGAAAGCAGGCATGAGGGCAGGGTTACCGGGTAATGGGGGCTGGCTGGCAGGTGAGGCGGGGGAGTGGCAGCGGCAGCTGGTGACGGCGGGGGGGAGCTACTCACGGGCGCAGCAGGGGCGTGCACGTCGCAGTAGGCCGCCTTGCGCACGTGCAGCCCCGCGGCTTCCTCGAGGCGCATGTAGAGGCCTGCCTGCTGAGCGCAGGTCACGTGAAAGGCAGTGTAGCAGTTCGCACGGTGGCACTGAATGCAGGCACCAACACCGCGCTGCTTGCAGATGTAGCAGGTGAGCTTCCAGCGTGCGGCCGGGATGTTGCTCAGGCTGTCGATGGGCTCAAGGAAGACGGTGTTGGCAAAGCACACCTCGGGCACCCACAGTGCGCATACCACGTGCGCCCAGCGGCCATCGTCCGTCTGTTTGAAGGCCCCGCCCTTGTTGGGGCAGAGCACACAGTCCACGGCACGTGACGGCGACTGCAGGCACCGGCGGCACAGCCACTGGCCCTCAGGGATGTAGGGCACGCCATAGCACTCCTGGTGCACCGCCAGATTGCACATGTCGCAGAAGAGGATGGCGTTGGAGTTTTGGCACTCGCCGTCGCTGCAGATGGCACACACAGCATCTTCATCGATGGGCGGTCCGAGGTCGCGACCACTGCTCTGGCTTTGGAAGTAGGACTCCTTCTCAAGCCGGTCCATGAGCAACTCAAAAGTGTCGCAGCTGACCTCCCCGAGGCCCTCGGCACGCCGCCGGTTGTTCATCAGCTGAAGCCAGGCACAGTCTTCCTCGTCCATGTCATACTCCACTGCCTCGTCCAGCTCCTCAGCTGATTTCTCCATGAAGCGGTAGTAGGAGGCTGGCCGTGGCGGAGCGTCCGGGGGATCGTAGTCCGCTACCACCCGGAAGGATGCCTCTGGCAGCTTGGCAGGCTTGTTTCCACCACTGCCAACTGCTCCAGCAGCGGACTCTGGTTCGCTGGCTGCACCAGCCTCCGGTTCTGCCGCCACCAAGTCCAGTGGCTCGCAGATGTTGATGCGGTGCAGGCAGCCATCGAGGTCCACTTCCACGATCTTCTGCAAGGCCCCGCAAGAAAGCCAGGTTGTTAGCTGAAGCTACAAGAGTGATGACAGGGCAAAGAAGCAAAACAGGAACTATATACCCTGATGGGGAAAAGATTTCTATTCAATCCCAGTTGGTACGCCTTCTGCTTCCAGCCGGAAAATGCCATTTCCAGCTAGCTACAGCTGAGACATCTTTGCTTCCAGCTATAAAAGTTCCACTTCCCCTGGAAAATGTCAATTCGAGAAAAGTGTTTTTCCAGCTGGAATTAGTGACTCTCTATTTTCAATATGGATGTAGCAGTAAAAAAAAGCAGATTATTTCAACATTGTGTGGTTTCCATTTGTTAAGGATAAGTACAAATCATTAGCTATGTTTATGAATCATGACCAAATAAATGAAACATGCAGAAAAAATGCTATCCGAATATCGTTTTTCCAGGGAATATTCCTTGCACGCATTCCCCGAACAAACACACCTGTGTAGTTGCATGCACAACAATAAGTAGAGACCCACTGTCACGATGGTTGCAAAGCCACGCAACTGCTCCAACCCGGCCATACGCAGAGCAGAGACAGGACAGGACTGCCTCTTGCGAAGAGAAAAGTGTCTCTAGGAGTTCTCCAAACGATTACAAAACGAACGCAAGGAAACGCGTAAGGCTAGCAAGCCCTCTCGAAGCCATCAAGCGGATCAGTATACAGCCACCAGCTGTTCTCGCGGATAGCAGCACTACGTCAGAGCTCATTTCCGCACCCAGAAAATGCCTGCAGTGCCTTGTGAATGCACCAGCGCACTTGGCAGATTTAACGGCTCCGTAGAGACGTGGCATCGACATGAGCGTCGAGCGCTTTGGACTGCGGCGAACAGCTGCTGTCAACCGCTTTGTATCGTGGAAGAGGCTTTCAGGCGCAATCGAACACACGGAGGAGAGCGGCACGCTAAGCTCGAGGCAGCGCAAACGGAAACAACCGACACCGGTACAACACAGAGGAACGAGCCGATGCGGCCGCCGTTCGCGCTTACTCACCTGCGCCTCTGCATACGTGAGAGCCTCGCGGGCCGCCGGTATGAGGCCCGGCGGCGGTGTTGGCGAGCGCCGGTTCTGCCGATGGTGCCATCGGCCGCGCTTTCCCTTCTTGCTGGGCGCGCTGCCTCCGTCGTGCTCGAAGTTGTACAGGTGGAACTGGATGCCGGAGTAGGTCTTGTAGATGCGGCCGCAGTTGGGCAGTGGGCACTCGTACGGGGGCTTGGTCGCGCGAAGGTTCTGACAGAAAGCGCGCACGTCGAAACTATTGGCCAACATGGCGCGCGCCTCGGGTCCACAAGCGACCCGAAGGCCGCTTGCCCGCCGGCACCAACCCCGAGGAGGGGTACGCACTCACGAAGTCAGAGAGGCGATCGCCAAGTTGCGGCGGCAGGCACAGCCGCCCGCCGCCACCGCGCTCCAGCGCCGATCGCGGCGGCGCATTCCCGCCGCTTCTCGATACACGCTGCGACCGCGCACAGGGCTTCCTCGAGCTCGCCGATCGGCGGCTGCTACGGGGCGAGTCGTTCTTCCGGGCAGTCGGAATCACCGTCAACGCCAGCAAACGAGAGAAGAAAAAAAAAACGATATACAATCTCTGTTGACCCTGTTGATCGACTGACACAGCTAGCCCCCCCCTTTCCAAGGTTCCTGCAACGTCCACTAGGGAAGAGTTCAGTTTGGACGTGGTTCGGACAGTTGGACAGTGTTCTAGCAACACTGGGACGTCGCTCTTATCATCATCAGCCATTGGCGATTAAGCCTCCTCTGGTTTAGTAATAATCACTATTTTCCTCGCTACAAATCTTTTTGCTAAAGTAGCAGCCATACTAGCGTAAATTATGGTGACTAGATTATATCGATAGCGTTTTGCTCCATCTCGGCTTCGTTTAGCCCGTTTTTTTTTTTTTATACAGCTGCTCTAAGTTTCGCCGCCATTTTCAAAGTCGGCGGTTGATGCAGAAGATCATGAGAAGATCCATTCAACCTGCTTTGTTCTTTTGACGAGCGCTGAATAGAGAAAGGTACTTTAATGAACAGCCAGAGCTAAAGCAAGAGGCCGTGGGCGCATTTTGATGGAGGCGCTGCCAGCGCTGCTTTGACGCGCGACACTCATCAACCACTCTTTAACCGGAAAGCGGACAGCAGGGAACTATGTGCTGCGCAGTCTCAAAGAAGTGACATGGAAAGGTGTGCTGTGCCCCCCAGGCCCCAATAAATACTACTGCAATGCCTATACTGGGCCAAACCAACAAAGTTGCAAGGCCTTCGCACGCCGGAGTGACGTTATGCAAGCGAGGTGGAACTTCACACGACCGTCTTTCATAGCGAGGCACTTGCAGGCTACAATACCACCTCGTAGCTGTGATGTAGGCTCCTGAAAAGGAAGGAGGTCTTGCAGAAGCTTTCTACCTCTTCTAGGCGGTGTCGACCAAGCACGCTTGGGTAATATATTCTCGCTGACCAGCAAATGAATGTGAAGGTATTTGCTTGCAACATACTATGGTGACAGCTGTATTGTTGGCTAAAAAAAATATTCCCTATGCTTCATCACTGTAAAATGTCCCACTTTCACAAATTTATTTGTTGCCATGCAGCATTTGTAAAAACGGAAAGCCTCTGGAAATGAGCTGTAAAGTCCTTGAAAGTGCCTAGTGACAGCTGAAACATGTTTGTACACGTTTGTAATTGGGTTCTTGGGTTCTATGAGAACCCGACACTTGCCTGCTTATCCGTTTGGCTCTTTACAGTACCAGTCTGCAAACCAAAAATGTGATCACATTGTATTTATACTGCTGATACATTGCGCAAGTGGGTAAACAACTCATTTTAGGGATATATCTTAGTTCTTTGTTATGCATTCATTCACAGTCATCCAATTTGCAGTTTTTTATCTTAGGGCAAAACCTATTCAAAGTGCTTTTCTCTATTTCAGCACAAACAGAATCACGCACTGCGAATCACTACAGAGGATGAGTTCTCAAGTGCACATCCATAATATACTTTGCATTCAAAAACTAAACTACTCAACTTTTGCTATTCTCATACATAAAGGCAATAATAATAAGCCTCTCACACCTCTATTATACAATAGCCAGTTTCCTCATATTGCCTGCATCCATTTTGCAACAATGAACAGTCTGTCACTACCTAAGTCTAAAATTAACAACAGCTAATTTTCAGTCCTAATTTCACATCAGTTCCAGAATTGAACTCGGAGCCAACTAATTTAAAGTCTTGTCCCATTGAATCAGTTAAAATCTCTTCATTTTAACAAAGGTACTGCTACAGGCTTGTTGGTTAGACATGATGGAAAGAAACAGCTCAGACACAGGACGGTGGGCATAGGACAGCACCAGTGTCGACCACGTTCATCGTCCTGTGTCTGCACTGTTCCTTTCTGTAATGTAAAATTCCGTGACGCTGATCTCTATCACAGTTGCAATTTTGTATATGTTTGGTAATCTATACTTTTACCAAGCTTGAGTAATTTGTTCTCTTCTCTTTTCATATGTACGCCAATAATTACTTTTTGAGATTTGATCAGCTCTTACCAACTTTAATTTTGAATTTTTGTGTATCACCTGTACTGATAGGATAAGACCTTTCTCGTTGCTGTCTCTATACATGATGCCTCATTTTCCGCATCTTGTTTACGTGCAATAATAGTTGATTCTGATCCCTTCACCAACGGGCTTTTGAGTTTTGTGAAGAGGAGAGCAAATTATAGCAATGTGGTGAAACACATTGGACTAACGTGTTTAGACGTGAAATGTTGACTGCAGATGTCTGCTGGCGGTGGACTGTAAGAAAACTATGAAAAAGAATTAAGGCCAGCTTCTATTCACTAACATCGCTGCAAAAATGCGACAAACACGTCCAGTTTCCCATGTAGCCAGGACATGCGGATGATGAAAAGTGGGTAGTTTTGTCTTTAGCTGTCTGAAATGTTTAATCCCTCTGAATCCAGGATCACTCATAGCAGCCACCTAATGGCGAAATCCAGTGGTGGATCTGAAGCGAGGCGCTCGAATCGCAAAAGAACGCTCCAAACCACCTCGAACGACAGCGACCGTTGTCAACCAGCGGAACATGCAGAACGTGCAGCGGAAGTACTGGTTCCGGAAGTGGAGGTCTGGTGATTCTGGCGCCAAAATACGCCAAGCAGACGATGAGACGCGGCGAGAATAGCGGTGAACAAGCACTTCTTTCGCGATGGAACCTACCAGTCGTTTTGTTCATGTTACGCTTGAGGTGCATCGCATTTTGGTGAACCTTGTAGGCAATGAGGAGCACAGTTGTTCTCTAGGTAAGTTCATAAAGGAATATATATCGCATGTCTGCAGAGTGCTTGCTGTACGGAATGGTTTACGGTGCGACGGTTTACGAACTCACCTAGTCCACCACTTTAGGGTGCTTCGCAGGGGCTTCTGCGAAATGTTTCTCGAAAAATGCTTTGAAGAAGTACTTTTCGTTGTCGCTGCTGCTGTCTGAGTGCTCGGACTCAGATTCCGACGAGCTCTCATCAGACAACGGGAGGACTATTGCCATTCCATGCGATGCCATAACTGAGGGTTGTAACCGCTATGATGCAAATGACGCAGATGACATATGCACACAAAACGCGCGTGAAAGAAACAGCGCTCAGTGTTTCCTGCTGACATTCCTGCACGCGCTAAAAATAACCAAAAATCACGTTTGTTTCTGAAGTGACGACATTGCCGACTACAAGTTCCGGTGAGATCTGCCGCTGGTCGGCGGATCAACCTAGTGCGCTCCGTATTGAATGGAGTTGTTCCAAACGACCAGCGGAATTCGCGCGGTTGGTCCAGGTCGACCAGCGCAACTCGAATTTGTCATCACGGAGCAAGAAAAGCTGCTCCAGCACGACCAGTGGAAATCGCCATAAGTTGTCCAACATGATGCATGACACTTCTTCTGCTTAACCATAGTCTATGGACCTTTGCAATTATGGCTCCTTGGGCACCGGACTGTTGTGTGCACCTGGTGTGGCATGGTGGAAGCAGCAGTTCAGGAAGGAGGCTTTCTTGCACCTCCCTCGGCTATTTCAAAGGGCTATCGGATCTCCAAAGAGTGACTGAAGCTGGCAAATTCAATGGACTTGCAAAACTGACCAGACAGCGTAGTCAGGCTGATGATGATGAAATGCATCACGGTACCACACACAGCGCCAGTTCACACCTCATCTTTTATCAGCAAATGAAGAAGACGTTTATTAAATTTCCCGAATCAGCACAAGACCATTCGTCTTTACACTACAATCACGTGCGACAATTCTTCACTGCAGCACACTACCTATAACATTCTGCAGGACCAGCGTGCAAAGGAAGCAGAGCTTACACCATCTTTACCGTATGGCTAGCATCATTCTAACGTCGCATAATTGTATCGGCGAAAAAAACCATGTTCACAGGAACTTATCAGTTACACATCTGTCCCAACGTTTACCTACAAATGAAAGACTTGTCCAGGCTCGCTAGCGCACGCTTTGGCGCCTTCGCGGACTGCACCGAATGCCGTCGTCGCCACGAGAAAGCACGGGAGAAAGAGATCGCATAACCGTGGGTGCGTAACTAAACGTGGACAACGTAGCTCCAGCCTTTTGTATAAACACGCGCGAAGTCACTCAATGGGGCAACTGAGGTAGGCTGCTCGACGCTGTTCCGTGAGATACTCCAGCGGTTTGTGATGCGGGATACGAGGAGGCACAAGATGATACGGAAGCGTCAGCCACGCCTGACGACAGCTACGAGAGAGTCTTCCCTAGCAGGCTCGCCGTGGCATCGTCCAAGGCGCGACCTACAACATGCGTTTTGGATTCTACGTTGCCCGCCGCCGCAGTCGCCTTGGTGCGATCCACTGCGACGTTCTTCGGTTCAAGGTTCTTATGATCGGGGTCCGCTGAGACGTCCTTCGATTCGGGGGCTTTGACATTGCCCCCCGTCGCGACTTCCGACGCCGGAGGTGCCGGTGGTGGCGGGGGCCGCGGAGGTGGAGGCGGGACGAGGTGGGTTCCGGCTAGCCTGGTTAGGTGCTTGATCTGTGCCTCCTGCTGTTCGACGCGCAGCCGCAGGTCTTTTACTTCGCATTCGAGACACAGCTGCTTCTCCTCCTTGGCGTTCTCGCGATGGCGCTCGTTGCGCGCCTGGCGCATGTACTCGGCGATCAGCGTGGCGGCGGCCGACCCGAAGATGATCATCTCGCCCAGCAGTTCGGCGCCCAGCTCAATAGCCATGGCCTCGTTGAGCTTGGGCACTTCGGTGGGCTTGCCCAGGTTCAGGATGCGCATCTTGACGTTCACCTCGACCCAGTGGTAGATTTGCGCCGGCGGCATGCACACGTATGTGCGGAAGAAGTGGCTGGTCTTGGCCCGCTGTTTGATCCGGTTGGCCAGCGGCTTGCTCAGCTGCCGAAAGGCCAGAGCGGCCAGCTTGGCGATCGGGAACGCGGCCACGACCATGGCGAACCACCAGTCATGCCACAAGCACGAACAAATCGACTTAGTTCCCTTCTTGCGCTGGTTCTATCTACGAACACGCCGCTGCTTGCCTCGTCTCACCTCCGCAGGCGGGACGAGGTCACAAGATTTGGATTGGATCGGATTGGTCGCATCAAGGCTGTCAATGATGATGATAAATGTTGTTACATTGTAACGATCATTTTCTTCCTCCATGGCAGCGATCATAGATTAGCTAAAAAACTATACCTCTTACATCATGCGAGAGAAATGACGGACGAGCAGCAGTAACGCAAGACGGGGTGCTGCCTTGCGGTCTGTGCTCTCGTGCTGAGCAGTTGATCTGTCACTGAAAAAAAAAGTTAAACGACGTACGTCATGATAATGGGAGCAAGAAGTGGTTGATGTATTGCGGTGATGTTTTCATTATAGCCCATAGAGTTTCTAAATAGTAAGAAACTCTGTGATTGCAACCTTTCGCTTTTTTGTGTGCTTTGTGTACGGTGAGTTCTCCACGAATGGACCGCGCTCTTTCAAATCCGGGTATCCGGACGCCCGGACGTAGAATCATGCGACTGCCGTGGTCACGTGAAAACGCTCGCGTGACGGAATTTCCGGTGGCGCCGCGACTGCTCGCACGGACAATGGCTGCCGCCTGCAAAGTTGTCAGGCCCCGAGAAAGTGACGCCGCCGCCGCTCTTGATGTTCCCGCGGACGCCCGTGTCGTGAGCACATCATCCCGAGCAAGTCAACGCGTTGCGGCGGCTACAGCGCGAGCTCGGTGCACAATCGAGTGAGGGAAGCATGTCGTCGTGGTCACGACCGCGCGTTCCCGTGCTCACGCAGTCGACGAAGGACGCCAAGCGTAGCTGCTGAGGGCTCCCCATTTCCTGCGGCGGATGCGACGGCGGCTCCTGCGGCCCATTTCCTGCCCGACACGCCCGCGATCCTGACCCCGTCATGACGGCCGACTACAAGAAGTCGGCCGGCAAACGCGAGCTGCTCGGCCTCTTCGAACAGCAGGTCAAAGGTGGGTGCGTCACCAGCGCGGGTCCCGACCCGTGGCGCGGACACCTCTTTGTCCGCGATCCCCCTCCCACCCCACGCCTGACAGCGACCAGCGTCGACGCTGAGACCTTGCGGAACGCACCGCGCTTGCAGTCAGTCGAGTGCGCGCCCATGCGATCGCCGCTGAAGGGAAGCTTTTTTTCCGAGCAACGGCAGCGTGATATCCTTGTGCGCGATCAAACAAATAAAAGTGTACAAGGCGCACATCTTGACAAATCAAGCAGCAACGCCTTTTAGTCACCGCGGCCCGCCGCTTTGTCGCGCGCCCGCGCGCGCGCTATTTGTAGACGGCGTCATTTTCTGATGTGTTGGCTTTGCTCCGCGTGGGTCAAAAATCTCTCAACACGCGACGAGCCGCGCGAGCTGGGTAGGGGGACGCGTCTTAGCATCCCGCGATGTGCGAGGGTACCACTCTGTTCACAGACAAAAACAAAAACCGCCGTTGCTCTCTGGAAGTTAGGATGATGCTGAGAAAGACTGATGTCGAGGTAAAGGATGCTAATAGGATGTAGTACTTCTTGATACTTTCAAAAATCTGCTGGAAACATAAGCATTGCAAAATAGAATGTAAAATTCAGCGTTTTCATGGCATTTGTCCACTGCAAGAAACAGAATAATTTTCAGTTCTTGCCACATATTAGTTTTCAAGTGACAAAACGAACCCACCCATGCTTTGCAGAAAACACGGAGCTGTGTGTACAAAGTAGTCTATATTGTTTTTTCTGGGTGCAGATGATGCTTAGAGAATCACCTATTTTATGTCACCAGGTGGAATAGGTCACCACAGCCACGTTTGAACCTTTTAGAGCAGACAGCATGCATGTCTCAGGAATTCAGTGTAGTACAGTTGGTGTCGTCTGGGTGCCTAGGCGGAAATCAATCACATATAACAATGACATTAGTGGAAAGGCCTCCAGGCCACAGCTGTTGTTGCGATGACAGCTGTTCATGCGAAACCTGTCGGTCTATGTGTTGACATGCCGACGAGCAAGGCCTGTCGCAAACTCTTGTTATTTGGAGTTCTTTTCGTGGAGAGTACCTGTACTCATTGTACGCTGTACGATGTGTGCCAGTACAGGATAGCCAGTTTCTCATTCCGTCGGTCTCTTGCTGTTGCAGTTCAATGTCCCCATTATCAGGTTCAAGGCTAGCATCACTGTAATCTCTGGCACTGTTGTATTTGTTTTGTTGTTTTATAAGGGCAAATGCCCTTTTTTTTAACCCATAATCAAGCAAAGAAGTGAATGATGTGTATTCTGAACTGTTCAACTAGCTCGGCTAATGAAGTTCATAGTTTCGTGGTCTTTGAACCACAGCTTATTGCTGCAGATAGCAAAAAGAAAACTTAATGTGGCCATGAATGCTCCTACTCTAATTGTGCGAGTACGCAAGCTCTTTGATAAAATCTGTGTGGGAGCTTTGACTTTTTTTTTTTCCTGAGCTCAGCATTCAAGGCACATGCGTTGCAAACTGTGAGCTTGTTATGTTTTAATTTTTCTTCAGGCTAGCATGGTTATAAGGATATATGGAACATTTTCTTTGAAGCTGTCACTTCAAGGTGTCCTGGCGAGCATTATAAAATGAGTATTTGTGGCTAGTTGTGGCTGTGGTGTGGAACCTATGAATGCCATTTCAGGAATGCTGTGCTCATTCTGTGCTGTGATTTTATCCATACTACTGTGGTGCTGCTTCTGTCATAACAGAACTTAAAAACTAAATGACATATGTGGTTGGGGGCTGTGCAGGTGGCTTGATGCAAGCGGGGGTGTGATATAAAGCTGCACTTCTCTTTGTAGCTAACTCATCCACTTTCAGCTGTGTTTTGCATGTGAACGACCACTGGGTGTGAGGCGCTTTATGTCAAGATTGATTGAAATTAGCTTCTCACTTTCAAACAAATTTGATAGATTCGATAGATAGATAAAAATTTGATAGAAGAAAATAATCAAGAGGAAACTTTTTATTGAATCTCGGAGCCCAGATTGGAGGGGGAGGGGCACAGAATATGTTTTACTTGTTTGGTTTTTTAGAGCTTCGTCTATAGTTCTTGCCACTTCCAGGTGGTGCACTGTGTCATGCTTGCAATTTTCTCTGCTTAATGTTTGCAGTAGGTTTATTGCACTTAGAACTGCTTGTGGGAAACTTTAGTTTAGTGGGGAAACTGTAGTAAGGGGTGGGGACACAAAATTTTTCCTAGTGTGTTTTTGCTTTGGAAAAATGCATATCACATTGGTGAACATGGATCACTGCATGAAATTTGCCAGCATCCGGTAGATAATTAGTAATTGAATTTTTTTTACTCAGTAGTTTCAGTTTTGGTTTCAGGATGCCGAATGATTGTTTGCGACGTCACATTGGAGTATCAGATTGCTTGAGGCGTGCAAAAGCTGCAGTATAATTGCTGCTTTGTTGTTTTAATTCATGCCAACTTTTACGCTAAACTGCTGCAGAAGTTGGAGTGACAGTGACTGGATAAAGAGCTATTATATTGCAGTGTTTGTGTGCCTTATGTGATCTCATGCTCACTTGTGTCATCGCAATCATTGTTTGGCTGCTGAAACCAAAATTGTGTGAGGGAAAAAACTAAATTACAAGTTATTACTTGACCGTATGTGAATTGCACACGGTGCTCCATGCTTACTTATGTCTTACACATTATTCCAGTGCAAAAATACACTCGGAAAAAAATTTGTATCTCAACCTCTTAAAAATTCATCATGCACACCCTTTTACCAATGTGGAGCATGTAATGTTAAGCTCTTTTGTTTTAACTGACAAGAGGGCGGGGAAATGTTTAAATAGCATCTGCATTTTTGTGTGCAAGACCATTTAGTGGGCGGTCACTCGCACATCTAAGGTAACCCTGTTGAATCATTTTATGTTAACCTCTAGGGCAAACCGTTAAAAAACCTAGTTCCTTATTTTTTTGCAGTGTATCATTCGTAGAAACATTCTTCTGGCAGAGCTGGGAAGAAGGCCATGGAAATGACTGCTTGGCATTAGACAGGGAATGCATCAAAGCATATACCACCCACTGCATTGGATAGTGAACGGTCTTGGGCGCCAGAAAAGCACAAACAGTTTTGCTAGGAGCATAGGAGGAGTGATGACAGGGTGCGCATGGTATGTCGTAACGCGTCATCTCTAGAAATTGCTTGTGACAGGCTGCACCAACACATTTAATTAGGTTGCTGTTTCGCTTAACCACACTCAAGGCCACGACGACCCATTGCCAAGGCTAGTTTGGGCATACACAAATTGTATTTAAGCATGTCTGGCATGAAGGGCCCACTGAAAGATATATCCCAAGAATGAATATGCATTGTGACTCGGGAAGTAGCAGCAAAAGAGAACATCTTATGTCTATGTTTTTGCTGGGTTACTAAGAAGAAATCTTTGTTTGAAAGCATTTTGTTGCTGTGTTCCGGCGTCCTCAGTTTTACAATATTATCCGTGTGATGTGGTACTGACCAAATGTATAAATTTTTAGCATTCTTTAACCCATAGATGCTGAAACTTCAAAATTTGAAGACTTTTTTATTTAAAATGTTTATTTCACTTCACAATTTACAGTCATCCTTTTATTGGTGGAACTATTTTTCTCCACACTGACTTTCGAGCATTCCTACAATATAGTATACCAGGCATATTCTCTATCTGTTACATGTTGTAACAAGTTGTTTCCCCTAAACATTTGACCAACACTGTTCCCACTTTGAGTTATTGATCAACTCGCTCTTGGTTGGTAGAGCGACTGACTGCTCTGGAGAAGCGGTGGTCCCAGGTTCGAACCCCAGACCAGGATTAATTTTTTGTTAACTAAGAAGTTTCCAGGAAAGCTGTACAGCTTTCCTCTGTATGGCTGCGCTTGGGTGGATGCCAGTGAGTAATTACTCCCTTATTACATATTGTAAAGCTTCAAACATTTGACATTGACTTTTACATTTTTCAACACGCGCAGTGGCTTTTTTTATGGCAATGCACAAAATTATTTGTTTTTCTTGCGGAATCGCTACGTAGTCGAAAGGGTCAAATTTAAAAAATGGCATCCAGAGAATACTGGCGGATCTCTCTGAATGCACACAACGCACAAAACTGAGCGCACACAACACAGCCCTTGCACATGAAAAGTTTGTTCCCTCTAGAACCTACACTAGCGGGCGTGAGGCTCTACGCAGTAAATTTTTAGTTTAACAGAGTACACTGTGGGGCCAGTTGGTCATACATAATCTGAATGAACAAACGTAGCGTTTAAACAGGACACAGAAAGATGAGGACAGGACGGGGCTACAAACAGGACGGGACGGGGGTAGCCCCGTCCTGTCCTCATCTTTCTGTGTCCTGTTTAAATTCATGCATGCAGGACACTAGGCATATATCTGTTAATAAAAGAACAGGTTAGTTGCTTCTAGTATTTCCTTCTCCGTGTTGGTGTCCCTGTGTGAGTTTTCTCATTCAAATTCTAGGAAGTATTATTACTGGCAAAAAACACTTCTAAACTTGAAAAGAATAAAAATTTGCACATTTGTGATGGACATTTGCTGGGTTATGTGTATTTCAATGAGAGTTGCGATATTGGAAGAATGCTTGTAACTGGATCCTCATCGTTTCTTTGTGCCCTTTTGTGTTTGAAGTGTTATAGACACAAAATTTTGGTTGTCTTTTCATCTTTGTAGTCATGCATTATACATATATATACATTGAAGATCATGTGGCATTTGCCATTACTGCTAAATAACTTTAATTGAATTTCTTCTTTCATGCTGTTTCTGTTGATGGCTCTGACATTGAAGATCAGTAAAACACTTGATACTGCTGCTTCATTCTTTGTCATTCTGGCTGTTGAGACAAACTGGCCTTGGTGTACCAGTGAATTAAAATTATGAAGCAGCGATTGTTTTGCAGATTTTTAAAGCCTCAAGTGACCGGTACTGAGTTTGACATTGACGGAATGCCTCATTACTTTGAAGATTCACTGCAACCCAAGATGACATAGACGTTAGTGCAGAACACCTGTTGCCTAGCCAAATGAATGACGTCATAATTACGCAGGATGGTGTATTTCAGCAGCTCCTCAATTTGGATGCTAAGAAGGCCAATGGACCAGACAACATACCAACCCAGTTTCTCCGAAGATATGCCGAGTGGGTGTCGAGATACCTTATACTTATTTTTCAAAAATCTTTGCACACCCATTGTGTACCACAAGATTGGCGCAATGCACTAGTAATTTTGGTGTTTAAAGGGGGAAACCGAGAACTTGTAAATAACTACCGCCCAATATCTCTTACATCGATTTCTTGTAAACTTATGGAACATATTATAGCGAAGCACATCTTTCATCACCTAGAAACAAACGGTTTACTTTACCCTCACCAACACGGATTCAGAGCAGGCCTTTCCACCACTACACAACTTGTAGAGACAATTCATGATTTTGCAATGACGATTGATGGGAAGCAGCAGATTGACGTAATCGCTGTAGATTTTGCCAAAGCTTTTGACAAAGTGCCGCACAATAAATTAGTTTTTAAACTGGAAAGAGCTGGAATTAATTTGAATATTGTGAAATGTATTAAAGCTTATTTAACAAATCGTAACCAAGTGGTCAAAGTGGATGGTCATGTGTCCAGCCCCCTAGCAGTGCTTTCAGGAGTTCCGCAGGGTTCTGTTCTGGTACCATTGTTATTTTTAGTCTATATTAATGATATCTCTGCTGTTCTGGAACCAAATGTACGACTAAAGCTATTTGCAGTGACTGTTTAATTTATTCTACAGTTAGAAACAAGGACGACCAGCTTAGAATTAACAACTCTTTACAGGCTTTAAGCGAATGGTGCAAAAAATGGAACATGGAAATAAATTATTCGAAATCAACATACACGCACATTACAACGAAGAAGTCTGTTCTTTTGTTCCCATATGTCATTGGTGACAAATGTTTGGTAAATGTAACTCAGTTTAAGTACCTAGGAATGACAATAACACAAAACTTAAATTGGGGCACACATATAGAAGAGGTTTGTTCTAAAGCATACCAGAAGTTATATTTTCTGAGAAAAAAATTTGAGCATGCTACACGGGATATAAGACTAATTGCATATAAAGCTTTTGTGAGGCCAGTCCTTGAGTATGCGTCAGTAGTATGGAGTCCTAAACAGAATTATTTAAAGAAACAATTAGAAAGAGTTCAGAGGTACGCAGTACGCTTTATTTGCTGCCGATATCGAAGGACAGACTCATTTGCGGATATGCTCTCTTCCTGTAACCTGGATTTATTAGAAACACGACGACAAAAAAATCGGCTGAAGTTATTGTTCCAGATGCTCCAAGGACATATAAATATTCAGAAGGAAACATACATACAAGCACCAGGCAAACGCAGTTCTAGAACAAATCATGGTCGGATAATTCAGCCTTACAACGCCCGTAGTGAAACTTTCAAACATTCCTTCTTCCCTCATGCAGTTGAAATGTGGAATGATTTGCCAATGAGTGTTGTGGAACAGAGTGATGTCCATGCATTCGAACGATCTCTGGATAA
Organism: Amblyomma mixtum; assembly: GCF_055824585.1. Classification (NCBI taxonomy): domain Eukaryota; kingdom Metazoa; phylum Arthropoda; class Arachnida; order Ixodida; family Ixodidae; genus Amblyomma; species Amblyomma mixtum. The sequence continues at coordinate 9,437,317 of NC_143018.1, read as the reverse complement.
CCACCTGCTTGAAAGTACCATTTGATGCTTGACTGAATGATGTACCGTGTCATGCTGATGTATTCAATGCTTGTGAATAGTGCTGTTTTTCTATGAAATTTTTATACCCTCTCTGTAAGGACCCTCACACGAGGGTTGACAGTATTGTTAAAAAAAAAAAAGAAGAAAAAAAAAGATAATATCAGTTTCCATGGGCTTTCCATAAAGTTCACTCCTGTCATACGCAACCATATTTTATGGCTCCAGTTCTCCCCAGTAAAAAAACGGGGTTCTTTTCGTCATACATTGATGCGAGTAAACAGCTTTGGCCATATATTGCTCAGCGGTGTACGTCAACGAGCTTGGAAAGCACACGGTATATATTTGCATGCTCCGCACGCAAAATAAAGCGCCCTGTCTATTATTAGCTTCAGCCGCTGCCTATGTTATCCAACCGACTGACCGAGGTGCTTTATTCTCGGACGTAAAAAGCGCGCTCTTTGTTGACGTTGTTAGCGCTAAAGGTTACAATAACTGAAGGCAGACTTCGAAAAGCGCGGCGCCTTCTGCGCAGAGCACCTTGACGTGTTGAGTGGTAGGTGAGGAGCTGCCGAAAGCGATAAATAGCAGCACTTTCGCCACCATGCTTCGAAAGCCAATAATTTAGCAGGCGCTTGCGGTGCCTTTAAGGTGCGAAATGAACCGTTTTCGCCGCCCCTTCCCTTGTGAGATCGGAATGATAGTTAAATTGGCCACCTCGAGGCGGCGCGACAGTTTGTGCGGGACAAGTTTTGGATTATTCGACGCGCCGTTTTCTCCGAAGCGCGTGGATAATGGGGACTTTCGCAACTGGTGCGAATAACAGCAGGTTCGCTGTTGGCCCAACTCGTCCGAGCGGAGCGGCCCGTTTCCTGCTGTTGCTACTACTGCTACTCGCGAAGAAACAAAGAGACCGAAAAAAAAGAGAAAGGCGGCGCTTTGGAGCGAACGCGGATTGACGCGGATCTGTTTGACGCGCGGAGCTGTCGAAATGCCTGTCAGCTGACGGGGCGGCGGCGGCGCCGGACAATGATGGCGGGCTCAGCGATGCGTGCGAAAGTTTGCGGCGGCGGGCTGCTTCCTCCCCTCCACCCTCCCCTGCGGGTTGCCTCTGCGGCTGCCCCGTCGCGTGTTTCCTTGCGGGCTCGCGGCGCGTCGGCGGCAAGCCCCACGACGGCGGGGTGTGCCCGTTATACGGGGCCGCGACCCCTCTCCCCCCCTCCCCGTGGGCGCTCTCGGCGGCGTCGGGGTGCGTTCGCCCGGAGCGGATGTGAGCGGCGGGCACGCGGCGTCGTGCACTGTGTCCGGAGAGCGCTGCCATATCGTCCAGATACGAGCCGCGCGGTGTTCGGGTGCGGCGCGCGCGTGCCGAGCGGAGGCAGGGAAGGGCGAAGACGGAAGGTCGACGGACACCGAGCTCGACGCCTCCTCCTCCTCCTCCTCCTTTTGCCCGCGATTGCCGTAACGAGGGGAGCGGAAAACTCGTGCATTCACCTCTTCCTTTAAGAGAATGGCCTCTCCATTTTGGATGGAAGCCGTAGAAGGGCTCCGCAACGTTTTCTTTTAATTTTACAGCGACAGCTGTTAAATGGCATATTTTCCGGTTCTGCGGCGTTAACGTAACACCGCGCCGCGCTGATTGGTAAAGTATGCAGTGACGTCACGCGTGACGTCCATCAACGCGTCGCGTGAGTGGTCCAAACATACTGGCACCACGAGTGACATCACGTGCACTCTGCCAGTTAATAGTTAAAGGGACACTGGGGAGAAATTGAAGTTGGCTTGTATTGACAGAATACCAGCTCCTGATTACAAAAACGACACTCATACTAATAACAAAGCTCTTGTAACGTAGAAAAGAGCAAGAACTAAAATACAGGTATCGCCGCCACAGGCCAAACTCGCAAGTACAAGCGTGATGAGGTCATAGGACAAAGCAGTGTTGCTAGAACCAATGGTTCTAGCAACACTAGGACACGAGAATCCACGAATCACTGAGGCGCAGCGAATGCTTGCGCAAATCTTCTTGGCGTCGCCAGATGGCGCCACGTACCCGGCAGCTACGCGCGCGCCTGCAGCATTGGGACCAATCAGCGCCTGCTCACCGGCAGTAGGCGGGCTCCCGATATTCCGCTAACAGTAACAAGGTACAAGGTATGCTAAAGGTGTCTATTTGCGAGAACTTCGTTGACGACTTCGAGAACGGGATTCATCGTTACGCTGGGAAAACGCCGGTGAAAATGTAAACGAAGCGACAGTAGCAACTAGCGACGGCCGCAATAGCCGATAGATGCCTTCAACGTGCGGCCGGTGGTAGCTTTCTTTTCGGCTGCTGCTAGGCCGCACTGCTGGCCGGCAGAAATCACGAAGTCTGCGTTACGTCATGTGCACGTCATGTTATACGTCACTTAGTCCTGTGTCGTCATAAGAGAATCCGAAGTTTGAATTAGAGCGGCGGGAAAAACTTTTTCAACTTCGAATCCAAATTTCTTAGAAATAAATGCATCTTTCGCTGCCGGCCTAGTGGCAACAATGCCGTGAAATGCCGAACTATCGGATTTTGCTTTAAAAAAAATATTTATAAAGCTCTCCTCACTGTCCCTTTAAAGGGGCTGCGAAACACTGCCTGGGGGAATACCGGCTATACTTCAGGTGGGTTCTTTATGTCACACAGATGCTGACTTAAAAAGAATTACAGGAATCGCTGCACAGGAACGGGAGTTATTCAGTGAAGAAATTTCAAAATACAAGCAAACAAAACGCTGCCCTCAACTCGATTTTGGCGGGGCTTCCCACTCCTATTTCGCTCTCCCAATGACGGCACCTGGCGCAACCAATCAAAACAGCCAGCCAGAGCACGTCGCGGAAGTTTGTACTCCATGGTTGCTTGCTCTCTGTGAGACTGGCAGCGTTGTTTCCATGCCAGAGCGCCCCTGGTGGTGTATTTTTATTTTACTTGCTTTGCAGGGCTTTTATCTAAGACAAACAAATTGTTTTTGTTGATCTAATATAAAACGCAGACAGGTGACAAAATGTGTCTCACACAATTTGCAGGATATTTACTGTTTGTCCGGTCATCAAGCTCGCGCCAGGTGATGTCATATCCGCTGCTAAAAACCGGCCACTGTGTGGTGACACCGTCAGAGCCATGAAGTTGTTTTTGGGAGGACATTAAAATATTAAAACGGAATGTACGCGGTATTACTGACGCTAATAGCACCATTATAATTCACTGTATGCAATCAACAGGCAAAACAGTTAACTAAAATTGTGTTTCTGGGCCCCTTTAATAAACAATATTCACTGCCACAAACCGCCGTCGCTGAATCTTGGTGTTGTGACAGCGGCAACCATTCTGTGAGTTTTTGTCACTGCTGATGATTTGGGACAGCCTCTCGTGTTATACCCCTGCCACACGGGCATTTAGGAGGTCCTCGAACCGGTAGTCTATTAACTCTAAGGCAATTAGCGCTGTTATATGGCCGGGTACGATGGCCATCAAGTCGGTACTCTGTCGAGTGAATGGAGCAGTGCGGAACTATGTCGAGATTTTAAGGGCCTTCGAGCGTTGCCCAAGGTTGCTAGTGTTACTTCGAGCGGCCACAACCCTTGCTTTCATGCACAATACATTCACGGTACAAAAACATAAACAATCATTGTCCTTCTAAACTTTAAATGCAAGCAGTAAAATGTTACTCTGTACAGTAATTTTTTAAAAATATATTGGTCTAGTTTAAAGCGGATTAATTTAAAGAGCATTGCAAAACCGTTACATTAAATCATACAAAAAGCAATGTCTTTCAAGACAATGAAAACTGACCTTTAGTAGTAACTTGAAACCTGCTATGACTCCAAAAAAGTGCATTTCAGCATTGGGTTTAGATTTATAAAGCTATTTTTATTTGCGCAAAATTGAGAGTAGTGATTGTGGCACCACATAAGTTTGTCATAAAATGCGAGAACCATTTCAATGGCCATTGAGATTTGTTGTGTAGCAGCAACTGAACTACTACCTTACAACAACTAGAAGCCACCAGGGCATGCGTTACGTACCAAGGTTGCCAGGTATCTTTTACTAAATCTCTGAAGTACTATAAATCTCAGTATAGAGTAAGTGAAAACTGAGAGTGCCTTTCATGAATATCTTATATGCAAGCGAGCGGATTTCACCAAGAACAGGACTTTGGTACGAGAGGTGATGGTGATGATGATTTGTTTTAATGGCACAAGGGAAACATGGCCAGTGAGCGCCATGGCACGTCATATTTTTCGTCTACATATATGGGTACACAGGCTGAGGGGTAAAGACCCATTTATAGCCGAGCACTGGGCCACGGAGGGGGGGGGGGGGGGGGGGGGGGGAAGCCCGCACCCATTGCATCCCCGGTGGATACCTGGCAGCAATGGGGATCGAACCCTGCACATCCATATACCATAAACCCCTAAGTCTTTGATAAGCCTCAGTATTGAGTAAATCTGCATTGACGGATTACTTTTCAAAAATACCAAGCATGCACACGCATGCAGATTTCACCAAGAACAAGACCAAGGACAAGACTATGAATGATCACAGTTTTGAGGCAGGCAAGGCAGTTTATCGGTTGCACATTGTAAAGTATTACTGAAAAATAACGGTGCTCTGAGCATGACAAAAGGAGGCACTTTGTGTCTTGAAACAGTGGTGTTTGAATAACAGACTGTGACGCACAAATGGCATTAAAAACACAGAAAAGAAAACAAGGCAGCAGTGGTGTTGTCATTTGCGAGCGACCAAGTCAGGGCGTGTGGTTTCGTGGCGTCAAGAGTTTGCCCACTTTGGCACGAAGAGTGAATTTGGCTGCACAATTGCAAGTTTCTTGACTTCGAAAATAGCTCTCCTCTTTGAACAGATCGGGAAATCATAGTAAACGGCTGCTGCATTTCTTTCTACTTGTGAAATAAGATGCTGAGGTTTTGAGTTTTTATAGTTCTGTTAGGCTTTGGCGCTGACACATCACTAAACTCCACTACACTCATGGTGCCCCCCCCCCCCCGCAACCTTTTTCCCCTGCCATTTTGTCCCGTCTGACCTTCCCGATGCCGTAACTCTAATGCTGTCCTGCACCTAGCTCCCCCCCTGTGTTTATTCTTGTAACTGCAAGGTACACTAGCGCCCTCTGGGGGCAGTGCCCACAGCTAGTTCTGTTGGATCAACGTATGTAGAATGTTTGCTCTGTGGTTGTAGCCGACACCTTTGCTGTCACTCACTTCTGAGAGTTCTTTTCAGTCATCCACTTGTCTGAGGCTTTGGTAAGCACTGGTGACCTGTGGTTTTAGCCCTTGGAGCACACTGATGTGCCTTTGTGTTTCTGTGCAGACATCCGGCAGCAGCTCGGGGAACAGCTCAAATGCCTGGACGTGCGGCTGGAGACGCAGTTGGCACTGGTGTCCGAGATGCAGGACTATTTCCGTCGCAGGGCTGAAGTGGAACTGGAGTACTCGCGCACACTGGACAAAATGGCGCGCGCCATCGCCACACGCCACCGTGCCGAGCGGCCCCGTCGCGAACTGTGGCCGCTGTTCTCATCGCACGGCTGCTGGGAGCAGCTGGTGGCCAACGCACGCCGCCAAAGCCGCGACCATGCCGCCCTGGCCGAGGTGTACGGGGCCACCATGGTGGCACAGCTGGCACACCTACTCGAGGATGTGCAGCGCATCTACCGCAAGTGCCGCGGCATCGGCACACAACAGCACGAGGAACTGCTCAAGGTGACGGCCCATTAGGCTTGCTGGCAGGCATTTAGGGCGGCAACTGTAGCATTTTTCCCAGGGTATAAGTTGCGTTTTTTTTCTTCTGAATTTTTCGTTGGTGCGTCTATAACAGTCAGGCTTATATACGATGAAAAATGATGTGCCACTATTTGCCATCTTTTGCAATGCCCAATAACTACGTTTGAAAAAAAAAAAAATGATGTGTAACAGAGGATGAAAGTCGAGTTATGTTTAGAATGATATCTAATGGGTAGCACCACATAGCTTCGTCAGAATCGGGCTGGATGTGGCGGTAACGCAGGGAGACAATTGGAAGTGTGCAAAAAAATTATCCGGGACTGGCGCAAAGCTGCAAGAGCTCTCTGGTTGATGAAGCCAACAAAAAGGGCAGACCGCTGGAAGAAGGTAAGCTATGCGCACGGCAGCTGCAGCAAGCATTTATTTTCGGCTCACTCTCTGACAAAGGAATCCTCACCATGTTTTTATAGCCTTGGCAAGTGATCAGGGGTGCCTTATACATCAGGTTGACAGTTGGTCTTTTTCGGAACAACTGCTGTTTGCATGGGAGTGGGACTCATTCGCAGGTGTGGCCTATAGACCGGATAATATGGTAATGGTAAAGCTTGGTCGGGAACCATGTGAGGAACGTTTCAGAAGGAGCACTTTGGAAAATAATGCAAATTAATGAATTGCATAGTATGCACGATTTCGTCATTTTGATGGTCAGTAGCTGCTTTTTCATTCCTAAATTTATCAGTTTTCAGCGTTTGGTAGCTGCCAAAATGTCTATTCCATGTGGATAATGCATCATTTCCGGCTTATGTTAGGCCCAACTAGGTTGAGTAATGAAATTAGTAAGCTACAGTGACAGTTTGTGAGTTTTCACGCACCTCTTGGAAATTTGCTTGCTTTATTAATGAAGCACATGATGCATCTTCTTGCTGCATGATTTAAGCTATGGAACTGTGCATGTTTTTAGTTTATTACTTGTGTGCGTGTGTGTGTCTTTTTATTCAGTACAGTAACATGCACAAACTCATGTCTCCTAATTGTCAGCACTGGCAGCTGTGCTGTTCTGTTTTACATTTTGCATCAGGGTTTCCATTTCTTGCACATAAGCTGTGTACACAACGTTATCTACACAATGTGACCAACACGCCTCCTAGCCCTTAATAGAGCGGAGGTACCGAATTTTTTTATGCATGTTCTTTTCTGTGGAGTGATGGGTGGACAGTGGTATACATGAGTTATGATGTGAAATTCACCTACACCAGATGAATAATTTATAACTAAATATTTTTTTTATGTCAGTTCGGTTTCAAAAGCCAAATGACTGATATGAGGTCACGTGAGGCATGCAAAACCTGCGATATGATCACTGCTTGTTCATATTTTATCATCCCAACTTCTTGGCAAGCTTGCGTAAGAGCTGATGTGAATTTCAACGAAGAAAGCAGTGAGCATACTGCAGTTTTTGTATGCCTCGTGTAACCTGAATGTGTCTTATACGTCACAGCCGTCATTTGGCTGTTGAAACCGAAACTGAAATAGCATGAGAGAAAAAAATTAAATCACAATCCACATCCGACTTTTCAAACTCTCCAGAGACCGCGAATGTGTCAGGAAAAATCAATTTCACCGAAAAAAATCACTTTCAGTTATTGCCAATATTCCGGAGACAGGAGTCAGCAGTTTTGTGCACATTCAAGGCTCGGCATGATTAAATCTCGCCGCGCGTCTTGTGCACAGATGACGGGCGGTGACCGCTTTCATGAGCTCAGCATAGGTTGGCTGTGCTGCCTTTGGCATATTGCCAACGAACACACAGGTTGGGACAAAGTCTGGACGTGAAAACGAAACCCGTCGCTGCGGGAGCTATGCTGCACCCTCAGTACGAAGGGCCCGAAACGAGAAAGTGAAGGTGGTGAAACTACAAGAGCCAGCAAAAGGGTGAAGCAAGCGCTCCGTCCAGTGGCATAGCCAGAAATATTTTTCGGGGGCGTTTTACGCCGCTGCTAAAAAATAATAAAATAAAAAGATAGAGAGCCTGCGCCCAAACAGTATCTTAGTCATTTTTCTGCTGTAATAAAGGCAAAGGGCTACCTGTTTCGTTCGCTGTAATAGGTATCTACATAACACGAGTGCACACAGGACTCCGAGGACTTGATTCGTAGTGGACATTTTTTTTTTCACACACACAAAAAAAAAAACAGTCGCACGAAAAATCGCGGATATTCAAATATTTTAACATAATTTACAACACAAAAGCTCCTGCTGTACAACAAAGTCAGCAACTACGAATGAATGGCATTTGTCAAAACTTCTTCCCCATGCATGCGAGCCTGCTCCCTCCCGGACGCAAAGGCGCTTTAAAAAAATGCACTTTTTATTTTCACGCTAGTTTATGATCATTTGAGGACAATGAAAAGGATGAAAAAGTAGGCCAACGTGAAGAAGTATGTTTTATTGGGTTAAATGTGCCAACAATTAAAAGGAGTGCCACATACGTCATGCGATGGCGAAGAGTGACTGTTTTCTACACTAACTTCTGCTTCCAGTTAGAACAGGAACTATTTTGTCAACAAACCAGCACTCTTCTTATTTTTTTTTGTTACATTTTAATATATAGACGCAGTGTGTATAGCAAGGGCGAAAAAAAGACCGAAATGAGGGGGGAGAGGGGAATGCAGTGCTCAGAAGATTTCGGGGGGTGTTCTGACACCAAACCCCCCCCCGGCTACGCCCCTGGCTCCGTCGGTGTTGGGCTTCAAGATTAGGCCTAGCGACTGAGCCAAAATTGTCATTGTAGCCAGCAGTATGCATTCTGCGATGTCTGACGCACAATCGGAGGCCATTTGTATCGTAGTGAAGTGGCAGCTTCAGACCTCTGTAACTAAACTTCTGTGGTAGACAGGATGATAGTTTCACCCTTGTTGCATAGCTTGATGTCACGAGAAACCAATGGCATGCTTTCTTGCAAGTTCCCTGCAGCAGAAATTCTTGAAAGGTCTCGGCAAAAAGTTACGTGACATAATACATAAGTATGCAAGGACTTGTTTTATACAAAACTCAATGACATATTTGAAATCAGCACACAAAAATGCATGTTCCTTGAAGATTTCATAACTGTGACTTCCTTAATAATTTTTTTGTTTTTTCTAAGGCCCACTTCCCCTCCTTAAATGAGAAGGCCAGCGGCTTCAAGCAAAGAATATGAGTACGTATCACAAAGATCCGCGGCAGTAATAAAGCATGGTGTCCCTGTTTCTTTCTTTTGCCGTGAGCAGGTCTTGCACGAGCTGCAGGCCGCCATGAAGACGTACCACGTGTACTGCGCCTCGGAGGAGCAGGCACACGCCAAACTGGAGCTGGTGGCCGGCAAGAAGCGGCAGGTGGAGGCGGCGGTGCCACGCGAGAAGCTGGAGCGCAGCAAGCGCTTCCGGGTGCTGGCCAAGGAGCTTGCCAAGCGAGCCGCCAAGCACCGGGAGACGCGCCTACAGTGCCTCAAGGCCCGCAACGAGTACCTGCTCGCCCTGAGCGCCGCCAACGCAGCCGTCCACAAGTACTTTGCCGAGGACCTCTCTGACCTGGTCGACGTGAGTGGACTTCAAGCACGGCTCGTTTCATCTGTGAGGTTTTATTGGGGAGATAAACACAGAGACAGTCTCTCCCCTACGCGCAAGCAGCAAACGCATCATCCGTGGCGCTGGTGTCGCTGCGACGCGAGCGCCCTCCCCTGTTAGTTAAAGTAACACAACTAAGGAGAGTGCATTGCGGGGAAGCTAACGACAGGAAACGAGTTGAGGGTGCATTGCGGGAAAGCGAACCACAGGGGACGAGTGCGTCCCCACACATCCTATTGGATTGCCTCTGGCAGTAAAAGCATGGATGCGTAATTTCGTTCGTAGAGCTTCTCAAAATCAGCCAGAGGGAAAATTGGTGATGCGGCAGTTCATCCACCATGGAGAGGTGCAGGAATGCTGGGAAGATGTGGTTTCGTATTTGGGCCGGCTATTGTGGGGCAGAGAACGGGAAACCAGTTTGTAACATGATGACCGTCCTTGAGCTAAACTTCCGAGAAATGCTGTGAAAGTTTCCATACCAGCCTAATACAAAATTGCATGTGCATTAAATTTTGTGTAGAAGTGAATTATATGTCATTAAATTAATTCAGTATCTGTGCAGAGGAGAGCATTGCGGCGCAACTACCGATTCCAAGGCAGAATCCGTGTACCGATTGCAAGGTGACTTTATATGTGTGCCAGACAGGCAGATGCTTAAATGTGAGGCTGAGTGAGCATAAGTATGCATGTGATGATATTATGCATCCCGGCAACCTGTCTGCGCACATCAAAAAGTTCCCTCTGGGAAATAAAGCCAGAAAGTTAACATGAAAACCGATGTTCAGCAATGCAACCATAATTGAAAAATGAAAAGACAAGAAAGTAAGAGAAATAATCAGAAGCCTTTACGATGCTGACAATGAAAGAAGGTTATGTGAGCAGCCCTTCCGTAAAATTCGCCATGAAAAAACACCCTACCTGTTATCAAAACAGCCATAACTGTGGTTCAAAATCTGGCCACCTTGTGTGGCCAGTTTTTCAGAGAGGAGGAGACAGACAGCACCCTGGCACCAGGTTCTGGTTGCACCCTGCAACTTAGCACTTCACTTTACTGCCACATGTGACACGACGTAGATGTTAAAAGGAAAATGATAGGGCAGCTTTTTCACGCTGTGGCAATGACACCAATGCTTGTGGCTTCCATGCCAACAACCTTTATTCCTGCACCTAGTGCCCTCCTGTATTTATTCTCAAAGCTGTAAGGTACACTAGTGTGCTACCAGGGCTTCCTCACAGCATGATTGGGATGTCCACTGACCCATTGAGCTAGTTACACTCAAGAGGCCTAGCACAGACACACACCGCTGAAACTTGGGGAGTGCAGCTCGAAGTGCTTTAGCGCTAAAATGAAGGAATGAACGAATGTGTGTGTGTGTGTTGACGCGTGTGTGCAGTGCATGGACTTCGGCTTCCACATGTGCCTGTCACGGGCTCTACGCACAAGCTGCAGTGCCGAGGAGTGCCTGCAGCGGTCCCTGCAGCAGGGCTGCCAGGCACTGGCACAGCGCATCTCTGACCTGGACTCTCGCGCCGACAAGCAGCGCTTCCTCGAGGGGCACCACAACGCCTTCATGGTGCCCCGCCGGTTCACCTTCCAGCCCCACTGTGCCGACGCAGAGGTATGGGTGCCTCCTCCGCAAGCTGTCACGGTGACATTGGAGCAAGTGTTCACTCTTAGGCGCGGGTACTGTCGCCTTCGTCAGGTGAAGTAGGCAGGAAAAAGGACGCAAGTCAAAGTGCCGCAGGGCACTTGCGCTTTCAACAACTCACTGCTCTGTTTAGTCATGCCTCCGTGCAAACCAGCTCGGTTGTCGCTGGTGCCTGATAGAAATGATAGAGAAAACAGGACTGCCTCTCTACGCTCGCGTCACATCAGTATGCTGGTGCATAGCTCGCTGTCTCTGCATGTGATGGCAGGCTTGTCCAGGCTGTAGCTTATTAAGAACTGTTCGATTTGGCTGCGCTTGCTAGACCAGTTCAAGGTGTGCAGCACTTCTGTATTTGTTTTGCAAAAGATGCTCGCCTAGAGCAGCACAAGCTCTGGCCTGCACCCACCCAAGTGGACCTGCAGTCTTAATAAAACGGTGGCAGTTTTTTCTTAAAAGGAAGAAGTAGGTAGCTGTCCGTGGCATCGGTTGTAAACCTGAGTGCCCAATCTAGCTCCGTGGGCAGCTTTTCAGTGCATATTTGTAAATTTGGGGGTAATACATGTAACAACTTTTTTTTTTTTTAAGAAAATGGCAATTTCCTGTGGCTGGTTCACGGTAGCACTTCATTGCAGTTTGCTCTTTAAAAGTTCTTAACGCGGTGTGTGATGTTAGCGGCTGCCGACATCGGCGGCAGCAGGTAGCTGCAATTTTATGGCGATGTCAGGGCAAGCAGATGACCAGGCAGGCACTCGGCCATTCGTTTTTGAAGCAGCCAGTGCCAAGCTGCACTTGAACTGCCTGGACAGGCGCTGTACGCTCACGAAACAGGCATGGAACTCCCTGAAACTGGTGCAGTGGACGCAGCCAGATCGAATAGACCTTTAGACACAGACCTTTAGATAGCTCACCTCAGTTAGCCATCGTTGGTGCCTCTCCACTCTGTCTCTTTGACTGGTGTTCCCTGCCTCTTCCTGGATGCAGTGCATGCAACACTTACGCAAGCAAGATGCACATTTAGGCTTTGGTTGACCTCTCTTCCACACCTCCCTCACAGCCTCAGCAGGTGAGCGTGGAGCACCCGATGGAGGAGGAGCTGGAGCAGCGGCTGAGCCAGCTCAACAAGCGGCTCACCTCGCTCTGCACCGAGAACGACGAGGTGTGGAAGACCCTAGAGACAGCCGAGAGCTCGCTGCTGGACATGATGGCGGCCCGTGAGGTCGACTGCCGGCCCGTGTTTGAGGAGAGCCCCGCCGCGCGGCCTCCGCCCCAGCCCGAGACGCTGGCCCTCAAGCTGCGGGCCGACAAACAGGAGACGGAGGACTTCTACCTCGAGGTCAGGGCCCTCTGCTACCGCTGCTGAAGCATACCCGTCATTGAGAGCTTGACCGACAACACAGATCAACTATGTGCTTGACTGAAGCCTGTCTTCCCAGATTAAAAAAAAAGTAGGGCTGTGCGAATATTCGAAATTTCGAATACAAATATGTTTGTTATTCGGTTCATGTTCATGTTCGGGAAATTGATATTCAAGAATTTTGGAATATTGAAAATTTTCCGATTATTTGAAAATTTTAGATTATTGGGCAACAATCGAATACTGCGGCAACCTTCATATATGCGACTGTGGCAAAACCAGAATGTCTGGACAAATTATCAGCAGATCAAGTGTAAAGTGCCAGGGAAGCAATGGCATCGCGAATGTGTGTTTTTCTTTTTTTGTTTGATCCTTTCGTTACGTGTTTATAAACCTTATGCCCACATTCATGGCACTAGTTCTGCTGCCTTCACAACTTTTCTAGTTGAGAGCAGATACGCTTTAACATGGTTGTCAGGACATGTGACCCAGGTGCTGGTAGTACGTTCATTCGTGAGTTAGGGTGAGGAATGCTCATAGTTTCGTTGTGGCTCCCCATTTCTTGTTCTTTCCTGTTCCTTCAAAGGGTGAACATTAGATTAAGTACCTCAGATCTCATTTATGCTATAGCTGTAGGTAAACCATTTTTACAATAACTGTTGTTTATGGCACGTTCCTGCTTCTTAGTTGTCATTGGAGCAACACGGAGGAGAAACAAATAGCAAAGGTGAACGGCAGTGTTTCGCCACGCTGTGGATTTGTTGCGACCCTTGTGCACAGCGGTGGGAACTATACTTCAGCTGACAAGTAGTTTGCACCACTGAGATACTATAGCGATTTGTGCCAGTCAGGATGGCACGCGCTCCCTGAACAGGTTTCTCCGTGCCCATATTCGCTGACCGGTGCCAGTAGTCAGCTGCTCTATCTTCTCAACAAGTGGCGCTTGGCGTCTCCTCAGTTTTTTTTTTTTTTCCGGTTGTAAATGATTTGATTCAAAGTTATTCAAGTACTTTCAAGGCGAACTGCTTCGCTTGCTTTGGGTAAACAGTGCACTTTCGATGACGGCGTGTAGGAGGCATGACTGACTCAGCGGACACCATGTTTGCAAATGGCAGCACACCACCTCGCAGCAGGCCTCTGCAGAGCTGTATCCATGCGGCCTTTCTTTGTTAATTTAGTCAGTTATTGGAACGTTTGCTGTATTTGAAGAACATCAACCTGAACTTCCTTTTCAGTCATGTATTAGTTGTTCGAAAATAGTTCTACTCTTTCTAGATATTCGGGGGACTGTGTGTTGTGTTCCTGCAGCCCTGGTTGGGCGGCAGAGCTGTAGGTTCCACATCGCTGCAGACTACTTGTGAGATAGAGCACAGTGTTTGTGCCTTGCGCACCTCTGAGCAGAGAGAGGGCGCCACTGTGTTGTGTGGCGAATGGTGCATTCGCCACTGCAGCCAGCTGTCGCTGACTGTTGAGTTCCAACACGGGTGTTTGTTGCGGGATTTGGCTGCGCAGAAGTTCCGGGCGTACAGCCTGGGCTGCAGCGTGGCGGCCCGCCTGGAGGCCAAGGCAGAACTGCTCCGGGCAGCTCTGCAGCGGGAGGGGGACGAGGTGAAGACCCAGACCCACCCGCACTCGCGACCCGTGGCACGCAAGAAGCGCATCGGTCGCCAGGCTGCCTTGGCTGCCAGGCACGGGGGCCAGCCACGGCTGTTCGAAGGAAGCCTTGAGGAATACCTGGAGGTGGGTGTGTGCACCGATGTTTCATCACAGGGCAGTGGTGGTGCGTGTGTGGTACGGTCGGCATCAATTCGAAGGTGATCGCTTTAGGGCATATCTGCTCGGACAGAGCGCTGTACCGCAGTCTATATTTTTTCAAGAAGACTGAACAGAACTAAGGAGATTAGTTGGTTCCTTCGTCTTAAAGGTTCCTTCATCTTCAAAGGTAGTTTAGGTTGATGCAGTTTCTGCAAAAAGTCGTGCGCGATGGGACCTGTGGGACCTTACTGATGTCGCTTGGCAAAATGTTTCGGCACATTTTATCCCGATTTGCACGCCATCTGTCCAATGACTCGTTTACATATCTTGTATAACAAAACGTTTATTGACATGGACATATTTGCCTAATTGTTGTTTTCATGCCTGCTTTTAAATGTTTTGAAGTGGTCATTCTGATGTATCTGACCTAGTGTGCGCTCGTTTAGGCCACTTGGCTGTTGAGGCACACTCAAATAAACATTATCTGTCTATCTATCTATCTTTGTAACCTTCACCACCACTTGGTGTTACCAGAAAGCAAAAAAATTACTTGTTTTAATGACCCGATACGAAAGCGATCACATTCAAATTGACGCCAACTATACAGGGTCATCCACTCTTGGTGCGAACATGCAGTGCTTGGCCGTATTCTTTGGATGGCCACTGTGTTCAACACGGCCGCGCATTGAATTGAAGTGGCAGATGATGTGAAGCACCAAGTCCAGGTCCATCTTCTCCTGCGCCACTTTGCTGCGATGCGCAGATGTATCGCACTCAGTGGCCCTCTAAGAGTGTAGCCGTTAACTCGTGTGTTTGCACTGAGAGGGGACGGACGACCCTGTGCATGTGTAGTTCAGGAACAGAGAAGTTGAAGGTGAGCCTTGGGGGTGCGCAGGCGACAAACCAGGAGGTTCCGCTGGTGATCCGGAGCTGTGTGCGGGTGATCAACCTGTACGGTGGGTGGCACTGACCTGGTTTTGTGCATGGCACAGGAGTGGAGGAGGGCTGCTATTTACCCACTCACTTGCACACGCACCTTTTGCAGGGCTGCACCACCAGGGTGTGTTCCGGGTGTCTGGCTCTCAGGTTGAGATCAACCACTTCCGAGACTGCTTTGAACGGGGTACGGTGCTCTCCTTGCTGTTGGTAACGGGTGTTTCAAGTCTGCGTGCATGCATTTGTTTGTGCCGTGATTGCTGAAGGTTGAGTTTCCCAAATAGGCCACCAGGAGGGAGGCTTTCATTGCAGCAGGAAGAACTTCGCTATATGAGTAGGTTTAGGTCGTTACTGAAATCAGTGAAATGACCAGGTGCCGGAAGCAGACCTGCTCTGGCTGCGAACTGCATGATAAGGGTGCAGGTACTGTTTTTTACATGCTGTTCAAGCATGGGCCTGTGTAGTACACACTTGATGCAACATTCAGCCGAACTGTGAGCGTTAATCACTCCAACAGCAGCATATCAGTGACGTTGGTTATAACCCTGTTATGAAACTGTTTTGTCCCTCTTCGCATAAGGTTGTGCTAAGACGGCCAAGGCGTGGTAAAGTTGGCCTTTAGGTACTACTACAGAAATGTGACGGGAGCATTGTCAGTGTGCTAGGAAGTGCAGTGTTGGCAGTGGTACACGTGAATGGTAGAACCCCTGTGTGGTCCCTGTGTGTTGGTGCAGGGGAGGACCCCCTGGCGGATGTCTCGGATGCAAGCGACATCAACTCGGTGGCCGGGGTGCTCAAGCTGTACCTGCGGGAGCTCCGCGAGCCCCTCTTCCCCATCTTCTATTTTGACCAGCTCATGGAGATTAGCCGTGAGAGGCCAAGTTGGATTGATCACTGTGCTCACTTTAACGCGAAAGCGTTAAAGGCCCCGTTGTCCAGAAAATTTGGTGTCGGCATTGTCGGCTTCGGAGTTCTGAGCGAAAAATCACAAGCATGACTCTGGCGAATGGTGCCCAAAGATCAACCTAGGAGGCAGTTGGGCCACCTAAGTCACATGACCTTGCGGTGTCATTAAAACCTGGCCACTGGATTGTGAGCAAACTCTGCTCCACCGGTGGGACTTGTGCAACCCAGCTTGCTCTTTCAAGCGGCTTCTCCCGAGCAGTAATTAATTTAACTGCCACGTGACACGGTGCACAGGTTTTGATGATGCCACAGGGTCACGTGACCTGCATGGCTCGCCTACCTCCTGGCTTGCTTCTCTGGGGATTTTTCATGGATTTTTCACTCATGGTCAACGACATCGGATTTTCTGGGACACAAGCTCCTTATCGCTATCGCGTTAAAGCAGTGGCTGCTTATGCAACTTCTGTGCGAATTTTCTCAAAAGTGTTTTTGGCTCGACCTCCCTGCTGGCAGAAAGCGTTGCGCGACAGTGGCTGCACGGACTGTCATGCAGTTTGTTGCATTGTATTCCTAGATTTTTAATTATTTTCTTATTTTTTTACTCTGCGACTACCTTGACCTGACAGTAATGAGTGCATTATGCAAGCATGTGCATAATGTTCTGTGTAGAAAAAAATTAGGCTGATAAAAGTAGTTGGAGAATGTCACTGCAGGCTCCTACCATGTTTTGTTGTTGTGTCAGAGTTTCTGCAACTTTGGTGCAGCAGTGAAGCACATAAAAATTTGTAATGTCAAAACTACTGAAGCTATATCAGTGAAATTTTATTTTTAATCATTTAGTGGACTTCTCAAAAATGCTGTCAAATTTCATTGCTCTGTGCCAAAAAATAAAAGAAGTTCACCTCCTATCCCCGCGTAAGCACTTAAGGGGGGACGAGGGTCTTAAAACTAACTTTTTTTTATTTACGGCTAGAATCTCGTGAAATTTTGCACACAGATGTATTTTTCGCTTTTGATTCCAAATATCTAATCATAATTGAGCTGGTGGTCTTAGATCTTACAAAGTCTAGAATGTAATTAGGTAATTTCTTACTTTCTTGGTTTCATTTACATGAATTGATAGCCAGAGAGTTCCCATACCCGGTGACAATCTTCATTTTTTTCTAAAGGAATGTCATCCTGACATACTATGTCGAGAGTAAAAGGTTGCAGTATTTTACACTGCAACTTGTTAAGCTAATTATAAATTGCTATTTATATGTGGCCTAAACAAAAACTGTAAGAATGTCATCGGGTATGGGAATTTGCTGGCTATCAATTCATGTAATTAAAAGCAACAAAATGCAATGTGAAAGTTCATTAAAGCTGTGTAACAAATTACCTAATTACACTCTGGAATTTAAGATAACTCTTGATCTAAGACCACCAGCTCAATTAAAACTACTTGAAATCAGAAGAGAAAAACACATCTGTGTGCAAAATTTCATCAGATTCTAGCCACAAGTAAAAAGGTCAGTCTTTCACATGACGCACTTTGTGTCCAGCATTCTCTTTTGACCTTGTCTGAAAACACGAGTACTTCGAATGTGTTTAATTCATTTCGCCTCTTTATCATGCTGTGAGTATTTAGCTGATAAAGGCCTATTCTTTATGAGGAAAAGTTGTGGGCATCAATATGTCACAGGCTGGAATTAAGTGCTCTTGCTGAAATTCCTTTTTTGATCAGAAAGAATGCATGCGGAAATATTGAGCTACTTCAAATCATATTTGCTCATTGACACTTGAAGCAAGCCTCTCGGTCAAGCTCTCACCTCAGTAAGGAGATGATTCAATGCGTGGGTGTTGCTGAGAGAAAAGTGAAGGTGGTGCGTGCTTCCCATTTTGAAAGTGCTCGGTAGTGGCCATTGAATTTTGTGCTTTCTGCGTCACATGCTTGGCCTGTTGCAGAGCTCGAGTCAAAGGAGGAGTTTGTAGCCAAAGTGCGGGACGTCGTCCAGAGCTTCCCGCGACCTGTGTTTGTGGTGCTTCGATACCTGTTTGCCTTTCTTAACCAGTGAGTTGCATTTTTCACACATCAGAGCTGCTAGCATGGCTATTGAAGTTGTACTTCAATCAAATGACCACACAGCCGCCGCGGTGGCTCAGTGGTTATGGTGCTAGGCTGCTGACCCAAAAGACGTGGGTTCGATACCGGCCGCGGCGGCTAGAATTTCTTTGGAGGAGAAATTCTAGAGGCCCGTGTACTGTGCGATCTTAGTGCACGCTAAAGAACCCCAGGTGGTCGAAATTTCCGGAGCCCTCCACTACGGCGTCTCTCATAGCCTTAGTCGCTTTGGGACGTTAAACCCCATAAACCAAAACCAAACCAAATGACCACACAAGTGTGGTCTGTTCCTTTTACCGCTATTTACATGGGGCTTTGTGAAACAGCACTTGTAAAATTGTTTCTGGTTTGTTGGAGACATAACTCTGCTTACATAGACACACTTCCATAGGGGCAGACAGCACAGGTGCTGATATTTTGTGTCATTTCTTTTACATTGCCAGTCATGTGTTGTACGCTTTTCATGATTTGTCATGTAATGTGTCTTTCTTTTAAGGGGGCACCCTGGTCTTGAAAAAAAAATTTGTACTATTAATGAAATCACAGTTATAAAATTTTCAGGCCACATGTATTTTTGTGCGCTTCAGAAATGAGAAGAAAAGTGTTCATTGCTGTTTCTGAAGTGGCAGCTTCAGTACCCTATAACTCAAGTTCTATGATAGCCAGGATGATAATTTTACCCTTATTGCATTCCTTGATGTCAAGAGAACCCAATGGCATGCATTTCAGCGGGTTTCCTGCAGCAAATTTTCTTTAAAAGTTTTCCCAAAATACTTGCGTGAAAATTGCACAAGTGCTCAAAGAATTGTTTTGCACAAAATTAAATGACATCTAAAATCAGCACACAAAAATACATGTGGCCTGAAAATTTCATTACTATATCTAGATTAATAAAATTTTCTTTTCAAGACCAGGGTCCTCCCTTAAATAGTGCTATTTGCTCACTATCAGCTCAGAACTTGACATGAGCATGTAATTGTGACAGTATTTACGGCAGGTGAGAACTATACTTACAGGTGACACAGTATTATCTATTCTAGCAGGTAAGATTAGTAAACAGTAGTCACACATATTGTTCCCTACTTCCACTTTCAAAGTAACCCAGTGCAAGGCGTTGCTAAATTGTCTTCTGAGAGCGGAAATCGCCGTTTGTTTTGCTGCAGAGACTGCTGAATGGGAACATGAATACTTTGCTGTGGGTAGCTTTGCATTATAGAAATAAGCTTATGTTGTGCCACCGATAAAGATTTCAGCCCCCCACGAGTAAGCTTTCTAATGCGTGAGGAAGACACTTGTTTGATAGCGTTGCATCAGGATTCACTTGGTGGCACCTTGAAGGCTTTGATAACAGAGAGGTTGCTCACTTCCCTTTGTCACGCTTCAGCAGGGACGCAACACGCAACTTTAGACATTCGTGCCTCCCATGCCGACAACAGTCATCCCTCTGCCGTTCTGTCGTGCTTGGCAACTGCAAGATACACTAGTGCCATCTTGTGACACTGCCCACAACTAGGCCTGTTGTGGCAGATTAAACTGACCACTCGGAGCGTGGAGAGTGCCACCCTTGAGAAGCTCACCCTTAAACATCCCTTTGTCGCAGCTTGTCAGAGTTCAGCGATGAGAACATGATGGACCCCTACAACCTGGCCATCTGCTTTGGGCCAACCCTGGTGCCCATCCCTGAGGACAAGGACCAGGTCCAGTACCAGAACCTGGTCAACGAACTCGTCAAGGGCCTCATCGTACACCAGGAGCACATCTTTCCCGACGACGGGGGGCTCGTCTACGAGAAGTACATCAGCGCCGAGGCCCCTGAAGACACGTGAGTGTGACAGTCATCAGATGGGTGGTTCAGTGGCCTTTCATTTTTAGAGCCAGCAGTGTACTGCAGTCTTCAGAAATGACTTTTATACTCCATCTCACAAGTTTTTTGCAGTGCTGTGAATGCTGCGGCAATCTGAGCCAATCAAAATGGCGTGCGCTGGAAAACATATTCCTCCGCTCCGCTCACACCAGGACTGGTGGCTCCATCACTTGGTAGGAAAGAGCACTACTGTCCAGCTGCTGTGCGCAGGAGAACTGGCCAACTGGGCAGAGGCCATGCTTACGAATGGCGGTGCACCACATCACAGCAGGCCTCCGCAGTGCAGTATCAGTGCAGACTTTCTCTGTTAATTTAACCGGTGAATGAAATGCTCGCCGTCCTTTCAAAACACAATCCTTGAACCACCGTTTCACTGCAGTGATTGGTTGAAAATAGCCACAACACCGCTCAAATATTTGAGGGACTATTTGTTATCTTCCTTGGCCTTTATTAGACGAGAGAGCGCTACCTCTTACAGTACTGCAAATGGCTTGTGAGATGAGTACGCGTTGTTGGCTTCCACTGTCGTGTGTGCACCATGCAGCATCGTTTCATGACACATGGAAGGTCACATTTTTCAGCCGAGTTTGCCTGTGGCGTACTCCCTATTTGTTAAAAAGGTCTAGCTGGTGACTGTTTTCTGCACTTCTTGGGGTTCGTTGTAATTATTTTTTGTGGTTTGCCACACTTCATAGTGGCTCTCAGTGTGTATGAGTGAAACTACAACGCCATTCATGGCTTGTGCCTTGGGTGTGCGAACTGGGCAGCATCTCATAGATGAGAGTTTTGGTTTGGGCTTGTTGGTTGTGCATAGCGGACTGATCCAGTGCACACATACGAGGACAAACGCGAAACAGCCAACAGGACGGATGTTGTCCCGTCAGTTGTTTTGTCCTTGTCTGTTTGTACTGCTTTCATTCACTGCTGTGGGCAATGCTGCCTGCTTTTGCTTGGACTAACGTGACGGGAGTCTGTGCAGGGATGAGCTGCCTGTGGAACCAGTTGCTGAGCCTGCAGGGGCTGCCCAGAGTTCCGACGAAGGCAAGTCGCCTAGTGAGCCCATTTGATGAGGGTAGTTGTAATTGCGGCAGATGGCCTGTTATAGTGAGAGACAATAGTGAATGCTGTTTTGCTCGTGTCCTTCCCGTGTGTCCAGTTGGTGCACTGCATCCCCTGCTTGGGGTCGTGCTTCATTGCGGACACAAATTTAAAGGGGCATATCACGGGAAAAATAATTGTTTGAAGCATTCTTGAAATCCGCAGCCCATATTCTACCTATCTCCAACATTTCCCGCTTATTTGTCGGACCAAATATTAGCTGTAATTTTAATTTATATAATTCAAATTTGTACCTCACTTCTGTTCATTTTCCATCAGTTTCTAAAAAAAAACAAAACAAAAAACAAAGCATGCATTGTTGGGAGCAGATTTCTCAATTTAGTGCTCAGTTACTAGTGGTTTTTGAACTTGCTGATTAACCAGCCCTGTCAACGGTGAACTTAAAAACATGCTGCAAAATAATGAATATTGACTTAAGCTGAAAAGTACTCTCAACATGACATTCCTTGCACTCGATATTGATGCAAAGCTTTCCATTTGTTGTTTGCGCATTCGTCAAAGCTGCTGGCATGCGGCTTTATAGCTCGGATTGTGATACAAGGCACAGCCAGATTCATCTCGATTGATCGCATCCAGGCAAAGTCGATTCTACGTTTTTACAGACTGTTGTAGTTACTTTGCTCGCTGTGTCTTGAAAGTTCGTTGTTAGCTTTAAATCCACAAGAAATTGAATATCAGTGAACAGGTTTTTTGCCATAAAAAATAACAAATAGGTCTGTCGACCGGCCATTGCCGTGTCAGCATGCTGCCAGCATGCCTTGAAAGGCGAGGGTTCAGACTGAAAGTGCGTCTCTTCCATACAGATGCCCTGTCGAGCGAGCCTGACATCTCCCTGTTTGGAAGTGAGTATGACATACATCGGCCCGAAAAGCCACGATTAGAGATTTGACTGTTCCCCTTGCAAACTGTGCGCAGGGTCGGATGTGCTGGAAGCGACGGCCCAGTACGATTTTGTGGCCCGGTCAGAGCGGGAGCTGTCCTTCCGGCGAGGTGACAGGCTGATGCTCTACAGCCAGGTGTCAGCCGACTGGTGGAAGGGGCACTTTGACGGCAGGGACGGCTTGGTGCCGGACAAGTACATCCTGCTCAGCATCAGGTACGTCTGCTGCCTGGCCTCACCATGTAGGCGCCCGAGCTTTGCCAGACTGCCGAGCCAGCAGCATGTGTGTCTGCTTACAGATGGCACACTGGCGATAGTTTCCAGCTTACTGTGGTAGCCAAAGCAAAGGAATTAGGGTGGGGTGAATGGTCCGACACTGAAATCTTTATTTTTGTGTACAGTTTCCAAATGTGCCATTTAATTTCATGCTAAGTTAAGCTTTTGAGAGTTTTGCCAATTAAGTAGAATGATCTCCCTTTCCTCCCAAGGGAGAGATTTTCCATTTCAGAAGCACGCAAGCTTCCCTTTCAAATGCAAGCAAAGCTCAGAAAGATGCATTGTGCATCTGGATGCTAGGCTCTTTGCCGATGCAGACTACCATTGGATCATAGCAGAACATGCATATCACTGTGCATGGCGTCAAATGGTGCAGTGTGGAATATGCAGGTTAGGATTGGAGTGCACCTCATAGAAGCGCCGTTCTTTCTGCACAGGGCGACTGGCTGAGGGAGCATCCCCCACGTGCTGGACAGCTAGGGGCTTCCTTGGTCAGTAGTCCCCCGTAATTGCTCTGGCCATAGCAGAGGCTCTGGGATAACTGGTCACTGTCCCTCAGTCAGGTGGTCTGGCTTTCAGTCGCAGCATGTTGTTGCAAACAGAGGGTGCTGGAGCATGCTTGTAGGCGTTAAGTGAGGCACTCGCAAAAGAGCTAGCTTCACAGTGCACTCTCTTCAGGGCTTGCGGTGCATGCAATCTTTCTCCTCCAGCCTGTACTTCATCTCGCAAGGCTTTTGCAGCACTGTGAAAGGTAGAGCCCTCTCATCCAGTCAGGGCCAAGGAAGGCAAGAAATAGTCCCTAAAATGTGTGAGCAGTATTGAGACTATTATCGAACAATTGTTGCAATAATTAAAGGCTGTCGTTTTGAAAATATGAGGGTTTCATTGACTGGTTAGATTTGCAGAGAAAGTCCGACCGGACATAGCACTGCTGAGGCTAGCTGCAAAGTGGCGTGCAGGCATTTGCAAATGTGGCGTCTGCCTAGTCTCCTGCACATGCCGTTCTGATTAGCTGTAGCCTTCATCACAGCACTGCAAAAGACTGGAGATGGAGTATAGCTGCATTTGTGTGAAGTTCAGCTTGACAGGACAAGAGTCAGGGCGATGAGAGTTTCCCTTTCAGACAGGTGTCAAGTGAAGAATGAAATACATACACGTGGCTCCAGTATGAGAGGGAACAGTCTGTGTTCATACAAGAATGAGTTCAGATATTTCTGCATTAAAGTTTTGTTTGAGGCATGAGGTAAAGATGGGCGAAAAGCACCTTAACTGGACACTAAGATGACATAAGATGACATGCAAAGGGTGATAGATTGTGGCAATAGCATTGTGCTGTCATTCAGTGGCCAGCAAAGCTGATCTGCTCGCGACCCAGGCGTGGCACAGTCGCAGCCATATTTACTTCATTTTCTGCAGGTCTAGCTGGCTTCAGACAGACAATGCGTTTTTTTTTTGAAGATGGAAGCCTTAGTGATAGCACACTAAAAAGTTTACAAGTCAGTCGTACTTGCAATCATTGGGTGGATGCTAATGTGTTCCCTTTCATGTTGGTGCACGTGTCATTGTGTTCCTCTCCCTCTTCTCACAGAGATGAGGACCCTGTGGTGGCCACGGCCGCTGCCATGGGAGCGGCGCCCAACCTGGATGCATACGACATCAGCCGGGAGACATCCAATCAGGAGCTGGCACGAGACCTGGACAATGCCCTGGCCCGGGTGCACGTGTCGATCGACAACATAGAGCGCAGTCACGCGCCAGACCTGGTGCAGGACCTGCCCGACGACATGACGGCCGCGGAGCGATTTGCCCTGTCCAACCAGTGCACGCTCAAGAAGGGCCCCTCCGCGGCGGCCACTAGCAGTGCCTTGCGAGAATAAAAATGCCTCCTTTTTATTGGGCCTAGTCTCAGCCGCGCGCTTCAGCCAGCGGGGGCGGCACTCCTGCCGCCCCCGCGCCCTGCCCTGGGGTTCCGCACGTGTCCGGCTGAGGCTGCTGGAGGGCTCCGCCCAGGTGGCGCGCCAGGTTCTCCCAGAAGGGCAGCTCTCGCAGGTAGGCACTGCAAAGGAAAAAGGGGGCAAACCTCAACAGAAGAGCTTTTCAGTGGCTCTGTCGCATCACCAAAAAGTGTCTGCAAATTTTGTGCACACGATTATGTCCTTCCTCAGAAGATAAATGTGTAAAAGTGCAATTGTGACAGACAGTGTGCGATAAAATGTTGCCATGAGAAAAATTTGGTTAAACGCGAAAAAAGACACAGGTGTGAACATAGCCATGGACGTTTTGCTTTCGCATTGCTCCCCACATTCCGTCTACTAGCGATAATATTACACTCTGAGTCATAGCCATGCTTTCTTCATGTCAGCACCGTATCGCATCACGATACCAGATAGTGCGAATGAATGTATTCGTTGCGCAAAGCAAGAACAGTCTGTTCGCATGGGGCAATGACAGAGAGGTAACCCACGGGAAGACTCAAGCGGAAGTGAGCGCTTCCGATATTAACCTGTTAAACTATGCTATGTAGCGCCAGAGCATTTACAGCCCAGTGAGGCAGAGTTGCAGTAGCCTATCCACCTTGCACGTTGTTTGGAACACTATGAAAAATGGAGCTCTCATCAAGTCAGGGCCAAGAAACACAACAGTGCCTGAAATATTGGAGCAATGTTTCGACTATTTTTCAAGCAATCGCTGCAGCAATTGAAAAGGTAGTTCAGGATAGGGTTGGTTAATTAGCATACAGTCCACACGGAGTCTCCTGCGCATAGTGGCTGGACACTGGTGATCTTTCCTTCCAATAGATGGAGCCACAAGTCTTCAGTTGAGGGGCACAGAGGAAGCTTTTCTGATTGAAGGCTTCACTGATTTGAGCCAAAGGAATGAAAACGACTTGTGGCATAAAGCAATATGACCATGCCTCTCTGCCAAATTAAGTTTAATCTCAGCTCTTGAACACTGTGCTCAGTAACATCAGTGGTATGCTAGCAAGCACAAATTTCAATGGAATTGCGAGAGGATAATGTCCCAACAAAATTCAGGCACAAGCAGTGGTATACAGTGTGTGGCCCCGTAACAACCCTGAAATGAGGGTTGACAGTTAGTACATAAATTTTAAAAAGACTCACATTGTGGAGTAGGTGAGCATGTACTTGACCTCGGGTGTTTGAAAGCCGTTGAAGTTCGATGCGGCACAGATTGTGTAGGCCCCCATGTTCTCGAAGACGACCCAGTCGCCCGTCGCCAGTTCGGGCAGCAGCGCGTCCTCCAGCACCATGTCCATGGAGTCGCAGGTCGGACCCCAGAGGGAGCACAGCTGCAGGGGGCCATCGCCACTGCGCAGGGCGAAGGGCACGGGCTGGGCATGGTCGAAGACTGTGCAGTTGAAGGACCCGTAGACTCCATCGTTGAGGTAGTACATGGGCCGCTTGGCGACCACGCGCTTGGCGATCACCGTGGTGTACAGTGTGAAGGCAGATGACACAAAGAAGCGGCCGGGCTCTGCGATGATGCGCACCCCGCACTCCTCTGGGAAGTGCTCTGCCAGGCTGCTGTTGATTGTGTGCGCAATCTGCGTGGAACAGGGGAACAAGTTGGGGTGGGGGCAAGCACATCAGTGCCTAGAAAGGGGGGCATGGTATATGGGGTGCGACATCCCAAACCTCAAAGCTGCTGTGGTGAAAGGCCCCAGAACAATATACTAGACCACTTGGGGTTCATTAATGTGCACCAGCATTGCACAGCATATGGGTGTCTTTTTGCATTCCTGCAGCCCTCAAATGCGGCAACCACAGCAGAGATTGAATCCTGCGACCTTGAGCTCGTCTGCTAAATGCCTTGGCCACCGAGTTAGCATTGCAGGTTAATAAAAAACATTTTCCTTCGAAAGTGTCTCCAGTGCACGCTCTCCACACAGCGTGAATTCCAGGACTTCTCCGCACTGAAGCTCTCAACAAATGGCAGAAGATAATCTACACTTTTGCAATTGTCTTTCAACAGGAAAGTCCAGGCCAAAAGCATCATCGAGTGAAAAGTAACCAATGAGGGACTTGCGCCGAATAAGTTGTCAATGAAAATTGACAACAGGGGCTCCTCAAATGTAACAATTTTTCACACGCAAGCTGCATTACTGCCTTGCCTGTGGGCAACGGAACTATTCCAAATTGCCAACTACCGCACACCTGTTGGTGACTCGTGTCGGGGTTGAAAAAAACTGAAAGTAAAGTACCCCAGAACATTACGGCCATGCTATTAGCTATGTGCTAGTAGTAGTACAGGAAAAACAGTTCAGTTGGACAAACCTCTCACCAAATTACAGTGCAGCTCAAGGTCCAGAAATGGCCCTCGGGTCTGCATGCACCGAATTCACCATTGCCAACCAAACTGTGACGCAACTGTAAGGGGCATATAACTGTACTTGATACTGCAGTGCACGAATTTTATATGAACCTCAAAAGGTTTCGCTTAGCACATGATCAACAATCAAAGCACCAAAAGTCGTACACACTAATATAGTCGAGTTTTAAAACCAAACATCCAGATGCAGCAAGAAAAGCCCAGAGAAAAAAAAACAAAAAAAACTACCATTTAGAAGTAATGCCCAGCCACACACTGAGCAGGTTTGTTAGCATGACCTGTATAGACCAACTGTATCCTTCAACTCCAAGTAGTTTGTATTGAACTGACTTAGCAACTCTAGTCCAGATAACCATATGATCTGCCCTTGGCTGCCTGCTTACAAGTCAAAACAAACAAGGAAAAGACACTGGCTTCTTTAGGCGTGTGTGAATATTCGATAATTTCGAATATTCGGGAGAACAGTAAAGCATGTTCATATGTTCGGTATAAGAAATTCTAAAGTATTTGCCTCAAGCGAATAATGTTTGTGGAACTCTAGCTGCGTGTGGTTTCTGTCCAGCGCACCTCCTTCGAGATGGCACTGCAGCGCGCATGCCAGAGCTGGTCTGCGCATGCTCGCGGCAACAGACGCGAGCAATCAGAATCGCAGCGCCCAGATCTGTACCTGCGGCCATGCTACCCGCGGTGCGGGTAGCATGGCTGCAGACTTGTCAAAGCCACAGAACTTGTCGAAGCCAGACAAGCCGCAGAACTTGTCAAAGCCAGACTTGAATTATAGCTGACTTCAAGTTGGACTTATTCTGGCACAGCAACAACTGCGCCCACCAAATTGTCATTGCAAGGGACACTGCCATCGGAACTGAAAGAACACACAAAGTGGAGTGACGCCTCGGTGCCAGTATCAGCATGCTAAGGAGGAAGAGTAGCGTACCTGATCGAAAAGCTTCTGGAAGCCGCGGTCACCCGGGTAGCCACCACCGATGTCCAGCAGAGTCATGGGAAAGCCCATGGCTAGGCCTTGGTCAAAAACTTGGCGTGCGCCCTCAATGGCACGGGCAAACGACTGTGGCTCATGGCTGTTGCTGCCCACGTGGAAGCTGCCCAGTGACAAACAGGCGGTTGGGGTAAGCACACAGCTGTCCAGAAAATGCAGCTTGGCTCCAGGCAATAATTATAAATAATTCATGCGATAAACTAATGTTTGTGTACACTGAAAATGGCAGTTGGACATCACTCTTATTACTTATAAGCAAACAGATGCCATCAAATGCATCCACATACTGCTGACCAGCTGCTCTTACAAGTTACACGCAACCACTATCGTCAGTAACAGTAATTTACTTTCTCAGCACCATTCTCAACACAACTGAGCAGTTGGGAGAACCATTTTTCTTTGGAACCACTTGCGCAAAAACGAAACAAGAAGCTCTGCAGGAACAATGCAAAGAGCATTGCTAAGAAATGGCAGAGACAGCTAACTACTGCGGCAGCCTGCACAGGTCAATATATCTGCGGGAAAAATACATTAACAACTTCAGTAGTTTGGATACAGTTATATGTAGTACGTGTTTTTAGTCAATGACCTGAAACATACGAATGCCTTATCATTTTCCCGCACAAGGATCATACAAGCACTGCTTTAAAGAGTATTTTCACCCATGTATCAGACCCTGCCTGTCACTCACACAGCAATAACCAGTGCAAAATTTAGGATTCACTAATTTGCTTTCTCAATTATAGTATTGTCTCTTCACATTTGTACATCTAATTAACGCAAGTTTGTTTTTACGAACTGCAAACTACAACAGGTCAAATTACTTTTTTGTGGTTCTTAAAATAACAAAGGTTTTTTAAAGCGACTACAGACAGCTGTGTGACTGCCATAGCTTCGGGAATTTCGCTATGTCAACGACAGTACATTTCTGGGCATGTGACAGCTGGGAAAGTGGAGTGACATTCCGTTTGAAAGAGCAGAGGCTATTGTGACACCCAGGTCAACAGAAATGTTACGAATGAAAACAGCAGCAAAGGAATATGACAGAGGAGAACAGGTACACACACACGAGAGCTCATGTATGTGTGTGTTCTCTCCTCTGTCCTGTTCCGTTGGCGCTCTTTTCCTTCACAACGCCTAGTCACCAGCTCTCCAACAACGCATAGTAAAACAGGAATGCGATAATTAAAAGGTGATTACTCAGGTGCTGCGCATATATTTTGCTAGCTTATACCGATGCCTTTTTGTCTTTGGATCAATGGAAAAGCTAGGAACACTACCCAACCAGTCCCGTCAAGCTATGTACAATCGTAAGGCATGAAACTCATTAATGCTCAGCACTTTGGTCATGCTTAGGTCAACTAGGACAGGCAGCAGGACACCTGAAATCTGGCGATTATGATGGTAAGTGGAGTGCAATTCTGCATGAAAGAGCAAACAGATGCTATCAAACGGATCCAAATACTGCTGCCAGGTGATTTTACAAGTTGCACACAACCACCGTTCAGTAACTGCACACATCATTCACTTTCTCAGTACCATTTTCAAAACAACTGATCAGTTGTTTTGAAAACGCACAACGCTCATCGCTACAATCATCAGTCAAGAAGGTACGACAGGATGCTTTCTTATTTCAAGCTCCACCCCTTTATTTTCAGCTTTGTTTTCATTGCGCTGGCTTCGCAGCCTAGGCGGTCGGCATTTTTAGTGCCGTTGCAGAGCCTGTAATCATTTAGCATTATATCGTATATGTGTACACAGGATGTACTTTCTTTTTGGCATGCTGTGCTAGTGTGCATGTGTGGGGAGGCTTTGATGTCTTGTGTGCACCGGAGGATAAATTTGGTGCAGCATAAGCGCACTGCATCATTTTGCAGAACTGCAGAAAAAAGTTCACCGTGCAATCATTTCTCGCAAAGCATTCAACAATTACCGATCATTTCAAGAAATATTGCAATGTTGATGCGAGACGACGTTGTGGTTTTCCGCGGTCCCCCTGATAATTCGACATTCACTTAGTTCAGACACTTTCTCCAGTCCCATGAAATCCAAATTAACAACTTTTACTGTAGTTACAAGCACTGTTCCAACCTTCGTGCCACTACTAGCAGTGCTCACTGTTTTAGCTACTGTTTTAGCCACTTGGGTGCAAAGCCAAAAGCCCAACTCTACAGTGTATTCTGCCCAAGCTGCAATAAGAAAAACCTGTCCTTTGACTAGTTCGTACATGGTTAAAATGCCATGGGCCAATGTTGCTGGAGTTAAATCTCAAGTTTTGTGCACACGAGAGATTACCACAGTGTAGTTTATAGACTTCGAAACATTTCAGCCATCATGGCTATTTTACCACAGTGTAGTTTATAGACTTCGAAACATTTCAGCCATCATGGCTATTTGATGCTTATGCGAAATTTAGTCCATCTAAAAACGGCAACATTTAGTACTGAAGCCTTTCACCTAACATGTTCCACAATAAATCACCTAGTGTTTTCCCCATTAGAAACACACTAATTCAACTACGGTCAGGCCAGAACTTGCTTAATTAGACCACCCCCAGGCTATTCCTTGTTTAAAATCGTCCTTAGTATACTGGCTGTCACAAGCGATGTGTTGCTGCGCACACAGTGAATAAACGCGTTATGGACTAAGTGACCCAATGAAACAAAGAACCAGTCACTGATTGTAGCTGAAATTAAAGAAAAACTTGTTGAAACCGCCACGGTTTCTGGTTCACACGAAACCAGCAGAACCCGAAATCAAAAAGGTGAACAAGAAATCCGTAGCGGTTTCAAAAAGTCTTCATTTTCAGATACGGGCAGTGACTGCTTGTTGATTTCATCGGATCACCATGCCTGACCAGACTGATTTCCGTCGAACTCTCGACTACGCAAAGTGATCATGCAAGCAGCTCACCTGACACCCACGACATTGAGTCCCAGGGAACGAGCCACAGAGAGCAGGTGCTGAGTGTCGGACAGTTCGCAGCCAAACTTGAGCCCCAGCCGACAGACTGAGCCCGAGTCATCGACGCGAAGGCGCAGCACCAGCCGAGCAGTCGGGTACAGCTCGCGCACCTTGTGCAGCTCCGGCTCGTTGTCAAAGGTCATGAGATCAACACCGACGGCAGCGGCGTGCTTGATGTACGAGCGGGTCTTGCACGGGTTGGCGTAGATGATGCGGTTGCTGGCCACGCCTATGGCTCGCATGGTGTCGATCTCTGCCTTGCTGGCACAGTCAAAGCCCAAGCCCAGGCCAGCCAGAAGCTCAAGCACTGCCGGCTCCCCATTGCACTTGACAGCTGCACGGGATGGTTCATTCATTTCAGTCACTGCATACTTCGGCAAAGATTCCAAACAAGACAGTGTCTAAAGGCGGAGCAGGAAAACAGACAATCCTGAGACGCGAATCTATGCACAAAGTCATTGTACAGCAGGCACATTAGCCACCTGTTTCACTGCTCCTGCAAGCTCTCCGTGTACTGCATTTTTGTATCAAAGCACTCATCTACTGTGAACACGCAGTACACTTTTGGCAGAATTGAAGCTGCAGCATGTTCTGAACATAATCACAATTTGCAACAGTTAACCAAGAATGACTTACAAAGGCAAAATGAAGTAAAGCAGATGTTGGAAGCAAGCTACTTCTAAGAGTACTCTGCTGGATGTTTTTTGAGCAGCGGTTTAGCAATGCATGACATGTAACAATGTTTTTAGGGCAGACACCACACAAGCCTAGTTTTGTTGGCACTCTTATATGCTATATGCTGATGCAAAAGGTAGTGAGCCAAGAAAGCAGAACAGCGAATCTCTGGCAGCATGCAATGATATCCAAGAGGCCATGTCACTTGTAGCTACCAGATAAGAAATATGAAATCTAGCCGGATGATATGCCAGTGTTTACTAGCAAAATGTGACACTGCATGCAAGGAGTTAATTAGGCGATTATCTGAAAAGTGATTGAGCCTCAAAAGTATTTCCCGCAGCATGGATAACTTTCTCACCATAGAAGGGCTCCACACGTGGAATTTTCAGCTTCCAGAGCTTCACCTTGTACACAATGTCACCCACGTCAACGACGAAGAAGGGTTGGTCATTGTCCTGCAAGCACACACCATATCCAGAGAGATTAGTTGCCGATCGCGCAACCGCCTTTCGCTTCACGCCGGCAACACCAGCATAAACGTCGGGCCGTTTCGACTGTGCAACGCCCGTTTTCGAAGTGGGTCGCCTCCCTGTTCAAGTGCTCGCGGCAGCGAGCGTGGCAGCTTGCCAATGCTCGAGTATTGCAAGTGTGACTGTACTACGTCATTATCTCCGCGGCTGTTCGATTGTCTCTCCGCGCGAAGTGCAGCCTGAAGGGCGGCAACACGTGATCTTTCGACACTTTTCGGTGGCTGTATGAACGAGCAGATTTTTTTTATATTCCGCGAGAAACACCCAGACCGCAGCTCGAGCAGCTGCCCTTTCACGTCTAAGCTCGGAGCCTACGCTCGCGCAGCCGGCTGGCTGTCTTTCCCCATACGAAGCGATGCGCAGATCACTTTTTTTTTTCCCCCCCACACAGCCATTGCGTGCCCGCTCCTGCCTTTGTGTCCAGTCGGACGATTACGTTGGGCGTACCGGGTTGGATGTGATGGAATGAACCATGCCGACGTCCCCGACCATGGGGTCCACAACCTCGCAAGTCTTCATGGTCTCAGCTCTCGTCCCAAGGCGGTCCGCTCCCGCTCACGCGGATCTTGGGCAGGCGGACCCGTGAGGCCAGGCCCCCCTGCAACACGCAAAAACATGTCCACGTTCGGTCGATAGTGATGGCTGTCTTATCAACGACCCCCGCTCCGAACTCGCAACCCCGCCGGATTTTTTTTTGCTGCAGGGCCGGCGTAAGGTTCGACCCAGGGCGGATGAAATCACCGACAGAGAATCCAAACCTCACGCCGGCCACCACATACGCCGTTCCTACCTTGGGAGAAGCGTCCCAACCGCCGGAGATGGTTTGGGACGGAATGGTTGGATTTGGGGTGGCAACAACGAAGAAACAGCTTAAGCGCGGAACCACAGGGCAGCAGGGAGACAGTTGGCAGGGACGGTGCAATGGCGAAACGCTCGCTTATATAGGGCTGGAGCGAGGAGGAGGCTGAGTCACGTGACACTTCTCGCTGTCCGAAGCAGCCAGTGGAGCCGCGCCTCGAAGCCGCGCGTCTTTTTGAGTGTGCTGCGCGCGCGCGCGCTTGTGGCTTATCGATCACAAGAGCGTGCACGTGCGCGTCAGCCACCAGCCGCGATAAGAAACGCTGGGCTGCTGATTCACTAGAAGCCGGCGCACACCGGCTGTCCGCGGCGGCTGGTCGTCGAGGACGGTCCAAGCGGAAGCGGACTATTGCGACGGCGGGTACAACCAGGGGCCCTATTCTCGATATTCACATTCGCCTGTCGGCGCCATATTGCCTCTCTGATTGGCTGTCAGAAGTGTCAATCGCCGTCAATGGGCGTGTCAATCAGGGTCGGTTACGCAAGCACTTTTCGCGGTGACGTCGATTTGACGTGGCATTGAAAACGCATTTTTGTAGCGCTATTCTTGGTGCCCGGCTGGTACATATATGTGATTGTGAAGGGAAAAGAAGCTACAAGCGGTCCGTGCGAGAGCACTTGCGCTCGACTTGCCAATTCGGAGAAAATAGCTGCACACCGGAAATGGCAACTTCCTAAAATCTGATTGGTTGGAACAATATCACGTAAATCACGTGATAGGCACACATTTTGGAGTGATGTCAGAATGACGTTTCATCACGTTTACGTTGTGCCGCCATTGCAAAAAATGGCTGAAATTCGCCGCCATCATTTCGCCCGGCGAAAGGTACCCGAATCATGCAAATGAGTTAGTGTAATGCTGATTTATACGGCGTTAGGTAGCCGCATTTTAACGGGTATTTATTTCAAGACAAAACTAAGCTTACAAAAGTCTTGTTTTGATTGCACAATGTAATGATATCGCGTTGTAAGAGCTCATCTGAAATAAGCAACCCTCGAGAGCGTTAATAGTGAAGGCTTAAGCGTACAGCCGCATGGGGGCGCTAACTGCTCTCCCGTTGCAAACCCTTCGCTCGCGGTGAGAAATCATCCGTCCGTGCGGTTAGTGAAGCGCGAAAATTGCTCGAATGGCGGTGCCGGTGCTGCGATTTGCTGCTCCTTGCATTCATTCGTCGTTTGTTAAACCCTAGAAGTGGGAAAGGTGAGCGACTTTCGAGGTCACCGCGATGCTTTCGAGTTGTCTCTGACTAGACAGCTCGTCTGTGCAATCATCTGACGAGGCATATATGTGGTGGCTATGCAAGGATGCATTGCGGCGAGAAGCAGTGCCGAACTGTCGAGCTCTGAGGGACGATCGCCAGCTGTGAAACGTCGCTGAACGGATGGGCTTTGCCTCGCGTGATGAGCGGATGACACGAGAGGTGTTCGCGCGGCCGAGCAACAAACTCCAGGAATGTGTCGGGCTTCTTGACGAGACCTCCGTGTGTGTGTAGCATCATTCTCATTCCTTTCGCATGCATGCTGGAGATGACTTTAAAACAAGAATCCGAAATTTGTATTCGGCACTTCGCGTTGCTTTTTTCATACTGTGTTTCAGTTTTTACACACAGCGCCAAGTTGAGAAAACAAAGCCTAGCATGCTAGTACGTTGATCGATTTCTTTGTGTTTGGTGTTGATGAATGTGAAAGGCAGCATCGGTGAAATCAGCTGAAAGGCGTCGTTTCCTTAAGTGTGAAAAAAAAAAAAAAATGCGTGACACCGTAAAAGAATACTATAACCTGTCTTAAGCATTATTAATGAAGCACACTAAAGTGATATCGCTATTCAAGCTGAAATTTTCATAACAGTGTTACATCATCAGTTACGCAGCAGTCACGTGGAAATTACCGTAGGAGGGTGGAAAAAATTATTTCTCTAAGGGCACACGGAAAACAAATATATATGAGTCTTGTACATTTTATTTACAGGTGTGGTGTTCCTGCCGGTGAAGGTTCCAGCTCACAAGAATCTGTGCGGGATCCATCCATGACCCATTTATGTGCAGTCTCTCTCCATGTGCTGCCCGCATGGAAATCGTTAAACTGGTGAGCACGTGCTTAGTGTGCTGTGGCA
Organism: Amblyomma mixtum; assembly: GCF_055824585.1. Taxonomy (NCBI): domain Eukaryota; kingdom Metazoa; phylum Arthropoda; class Arachnida; order Ixodida; family Ixodidae; genus Amblyomma; species Amblyomma mixtum. The sequence goes on along the minus strand of NC_143018.1, from coordinate 9,402,592 downwards.
GGCATGAAGGGATAGCATGTTTGCCTGCAGTAAGATTGCATGCGGCTAATGATATCTCTCTGCATTTATATATAGTTTATTGAGCAAGGAAGAACAGTGTAAATAGAACCACATGTAAATTAATCATGTCTGTACTTTTCAGGTGACAGTGGAGATAGGTGTGGGTGACACGCAGTGTTGTTCTCTGGCTTTGGATTTCTCTTAGTGACCGCAATGTCAAGGTAGCCTCATTTCAATTGGTGCAAAATGAAAAAGCATGCATATACTAAAAAACTCATGGTAGTCATAAACAGTTGAACTTGTGCCCTTCCTTGCAGTGCATTCTGTGGTGGTTTTCTTGAGTATAAAAAGTGTGTATTAATTATTTGTATCCATCAGTTTGGGAAATGTGTCATCAAGTACCTCTAGCTATATGGCAACACTTCGTTTTGATACTAATGAATGATTTTGCAGTCAGCGTATTTTACATTTGTACGTAAAACTAGACAATAGTTGAACTTGAGGCTTCAACAATTTCTCATATTTGGAAACGCAATGTCTAGCTCGTTGGAAGATTTCAGTGCACAGCGTTGATTAATGTGCAGGTGATGGTTTGCATCTTATGCAGATGTGGTGGACTACTCTCACCGTGGGGTCTCGTGTGCTCGGGAGCCATGATGCCAGATTCATCTTCGCTCACCCCTCGGCTGGACTGGCTGCCTAGCTGGGTGGTGATACTGGGTTCCTGAACGATTACATGAGGTGTCTGCAAAGGTGTCATGGTCATGGTACGCCATGGTCAAGAGTTCTCTGCAAAGGTCAGCGGAGCTTGCACTGTGCAACACAACATATTCATCCACACTCAGCTGCAGGACCATGACACCACTGGCAGGTGGTGATAACAGAAGGAGCACCAACATCTACAGCAAGGAGGAGGACACAGCACCATTTGGATTCTACCTGACAGACAGGAAGTGCATGATCAGCAGCTGCTTTCGAGAATTGCACTCACTGCCGTGATTGTCACGTGTAGCTATGCCACAAGTAATCAGCATACATTTGCTCTGCTTCAAGTTTGATAGCATACTGCCAGGAAGCTGATGAAGTCTTCATCATTTTGGTGCTGCTCTTTGAATAGGACCATATTGGTGATATCCATGACAGTAGAAATCATTTTTGTCTGGTGCTGCAGTTTTGTGTGAGTCAGGAAGTGCCCCAAGTGTTTTCAGCCTACCGTCTGCCAACTTGCTGAGTGCATGCTTCAACACATGCTTTGGTGATTGTGAAGAAGTGCCATCCCTTCGTGTGGTGCCTCCCTATGTGTTCTGCTTGTACACAACGCACATTTTATTTGGTGCTTAAGTTCAGTGAAGGACAGGAAAGCACCAAAATGTTTTCCTTCTAGCACCAGGGTGTTCACTGCACATGCATTCACCAGTGCTTATCTGTTTGCTTTGGTGTTTGTTGAGAGCCAGCAGTCCACAACATCCTCAACATACAGCATGGTCGCTATGCCTCTAGTCATTTACAACATCTGTTCTTCAGGGTGCAACATGCCTTGTGTGGCACTGTTTGTGTGATAAGATCGCAACATGCTTTGTCTCATGGCATCTGGTTGCCTCTGTGTGCTTGCTTTCGGCTGCCTCTTTCACATGCTGGAAGTAGCTATACAGCAGTGAACTATTTTTCCTGAAGGAGAAGTCACGTAATTGTTTCATGGTCATTTTCCCAGATGAAAATGCAAGGCCTGGCCAGCGTCTTCACACGTCTACCCATTCCCATCTTCTAGCTCAAATTTGTACCTGTGACGAAAACCTAGAAATTGTACATTATTTCAGTTGAAGGTAAATGGAGGTATAAATTATGCAGCTGGACGTAATTTGTGTTTCGATAATAAAGCTCCAAATGGCATTTTGTAGCTGGAAGGGCATAATCCGGTTCAATAATTCTACTGGAAATGGATCATAATAGTCGTAGTAGTAGTAGTAAACTTTGTTGATCTTTCTGGGTTACTCAGGCGGTCTTCCCATGTTTGGGATCTTTTTTCTCTTTCCAGGATTTGTGGTCTGTGTTCTTTTTCTGTGCTGGGCCATCAACCTTGAATGCATGCATTGGAAGATCACTGCCCTCCTTTCCTCCCAGTGAAACTCTGTTAGATCCCATTTTCATTGACATGTTCCCTTGCGTTTTGCTTCATGCAAATTGGGGATGCTGTTTGGTCATTTTATGAAAAATCCGAGACAACCTGCTCACCCCCTGAACCCTTAGTGTGACTGGACCATATCAGTGTACGTGCTGCCATTTTTCTGTTTAGCAAAGGCGACTGCTAGCTACTTAAGTTTGCGAACTAGGCAACACTAATGTGCATGTATACTACCATCAAACGGTTATGAAAGACGGGCCTGTCCCAAAAAAATTCTTATCTGTGTAGATGAGACACATTCGTCAATGTGTATTGTTGCACTAGGTAATGATTTGCAGTTAGGCTGCATAATTAATTCTAGGATGCATGAAGTTCAGTGATGGAAATAAATTATTTTGCCAATAATGGCTTCCACAAACTTCTCACTCTGCATGTAAAAGACACCTCACTTTTTTTGAGCAAATTGCAACACCTAAGAGGCAATGCAACTTGTCTCGCTCCCCAGAAATGTAGGGGCACACTTAAGCCCAGCATTCATGGGTATGACACGACAGTGTTTATGGCTCCCTACAGTGGTTTCTCTTCACACACACAGTCACTGTTCTTCATTCGTGTTCACACATTTATCACAGTTGCTTCAACACAGGTTCCTAATTCTTGTCTTTGAACTCTTCCACACTGCAGTTCACCTACATAATGTTATTGTAATTAGTTTCTCACTAATTGGCACATCTCTAGTTCACTGCAGTAATTACAATGCTAGGCTTCAAATTAAGCCAACAGCACCCGCGCATCACTCCCTCCCACTTTGCACCTCAGTAAAGTCAATGTGCCTGCACGGCCTAGTTGGTAGCGTGCCTGGCTGGCAATCCAGGGGTCATGGGTTTCAAGGCAGACAGAACTTTATTAATTTTCTGTACGTAAAATCTATTATTTTATAAAGTGAAGTAGTTTCAGACATGTGCTGACGTTTGGATTCAGATTACAAATCCTCTTTTCAGTGACTTTCACTGCGGACATCCACGCGTGAAGCTTGTTTTTTGACACAATGCCGGTTGGATAACACTGGGTCTTCTGCAGAATCGCAGCCTCTCTCCTTGACATTGGTGTGTGCAAGCTTTCCGTACCTTTCTTTTCTGGTTGCACATGGCACCCAATAACTTCTTAGCACTAATTGTGATGCCATCACATACCATACAGCACTAATAATATTACTTGGTGGTAGTCAGAAAAAAAAAAATTATTCTTATAGTGTGAAAAAAGAATAGCAGCCTGTTTCCACCTGACTTGGTTTGGTTTCACACTTCTGCTTGAACTTAAAGAGAAATTAGCCAGCAAAGCTGTACAAGACGGTAATTTTTCAGGGGGCTTAAATTTTATGCACAGGCACTTGCAATGACTCCAATTTCATCAACATTTTGCTACCTGTTATATCATTATATTGGTGATGAATAGTTCCGGTTCATTAATTTAACACTCTCCTCATGGAAACTCTGAGTCAAACTTGCTTACCATTTTTCAAGCTCCCTTAATCATGCTCAAAAAAACAATTTACCCTCCATGCGCACACACCACTAGGCATTTTAAGTGTTCTATTTTTTTTTTTTTTCATGCAGTAGAGTGTAATACATACATAGAAGGGAGAAATCTCCAACCTGTCACTTATGCTCAAGCACCAGAGCGTAATTTTAAATGCACCTATCAGGCTTGCCCAAACAAACCAAAACCTCCTTTCCAAGGGATGGAATCACAGGAGCGATGGGAGGCTGCTCTGTGCATTGCATCATGGTCTGGGCCTTGAAGGTCGCCGCAGCCAAACAATGCCTGGTCACCTAGAGTGGGCTGAGGGCCGTCGCCAACCTGTTCAACACCCCTTCAGCCACCCTCACCTGATCCACTGAAGTGGGACTAATAAAGTTATTGCCAACCAAGGGCTCCTTCCTGCCAACGCGCTTCACCACAGTAATTTTGAACTGCTTCATTGAACAAATAATCTCTGAGCTGTACACAAGCTTTGTTCTCAGTAAGCCCTTTGTTATTGGAATGTGGTAATCTACTTTTGCAGAGCAACTTCGATTGGTCCTCAGTGTCCTTTCAGACATTTGCCGACATTTCAGCACCTACATCTGGTATGGTGCCCTTCACTGAACTGTAGATGTCATATTTTGAGTGTACATAGAGGGTTGTCTATTTTAGTTCACAGTAAAGGAAACTACTTTGAGAGCGAACGCATTTCATTGAGCATTACTCTCCTGTAGTGCACAATAGTGGCATCACAGGGTCTTTATTGCATCAGTGTATGGTGTAAATGTTGCCTAACAGCATTGTGATTCACCACGCAAAGAGAACCAACAATGGCCCTGATATGTATGTGGTCAGGAGTGTGCACAGAGGGAAAGTCATGCACTTGCACATCAGGCTAGAAACATGACTGAGGCCTCTTGTAGATTGCTCGTGGAGTGCACAGGGCTTGCCAAAACCAATCCACATCATCCAGTGTTATCATGCTGCATTAATGGACCTTCTGCCAGAATACCACTGCTTGTCTGTGATGCTGCCTCCCTCAAATACTGTGGGCCATGTTAGCCTTGCATTTCTTGCCCCCTTTGTGTGTTATCTTGCTGCTGTGCATGCTTGTGCTTTTCTTGTTGTGTTGCTGTTCTTCCTTCTTAACTCACCATTGTTTTTATTCTCCTTCAGCTCCTAGCTTGACCTGACACCGAGGCATGTTCAGGCTTAATATGACATGTGCACTAGATAATACGCGTGTATGTGCATCCTATGATAATAACTTGCATGCACGTTAAAGAACCCCAGGTGGCCGAAATTTCCGGAGCCCTTCACTACGGCGTCCCTCATAGCCTGAGTTGCTTTGGGACATTAAACCCCAATAAACCAAACCAATAACTTGCATGAAGCAAATAAAGCAAGTGTCTTGCACACTGCATTAGCTGTTTGTAATGTGGCATCACCCTCCACTTTCACTATCCTCTTCTATATTCGTCCCACTCCCCAATGTTGAGTAGCATATGTGAAGATATCTTTTTCCAGCCGACTTCACCTCTCTTGGCATCACACGTTGCCCTCTTACAAGGAATCTTGCTGCATTGAAAGGAGCTGCCTGGTGCTGCTGTAGATGCATTACTGTTGTCCTGCAGCAAAGGAATTGTAGGGATGGGCATGGCAAATTTTGTTTCACCTCTCACATTTTGGTGCGTACTTGCATCACACGAGTGGTGTAGCTGCCTATATGCCCTTGGTAAGTGCTGTGTGCTCATTGTTAGACAGAATTAAAGAGATTGAGGGCCTTTTCAAATATTGAAATGAAATAGCATTATTGAGAGCCTTTTTTTATTTGAATGAAATAATGTACCTGCTACTCTACGCCATGCATTCGTGAGGTGCTTTTATATAAAGTCCGTGAAGTCTGCTTGCAGGCAGACTTAGTTAATGTTCACAAAGCAAAAGATGAGTGCCATGTCCTATTGAGATTAAGTGAAACGCCAACACTGTGAAATACATGCTTCTGTTGACAGTGGACTTTTAGCTGTGTCTGTTTTTCTTTAAGTACTGGCGGGAAACAATATCTCCCTATTTTGCTTTCGCATTTGACGCTTTTGATAATAAGAAGTACGCGCTCATAGCGTTGCACTTGACGCGATTCGCAGTCGCGTTTCGTGCGCGGCCGCTTGCAAACGTAACCAAGGGTAGCGTTAAGTTCTAAGCACCTGAAGAAGTGACGCGGTGAGGTAAAGCTTTCCAACGCCACTGACGCGTTGAGGTTACGATCGAGAGCCAGCCGTTTCTCCACCAATTCCTCTCCCCGTGACGCTGATCGCATCTCACAAGTGCGGAGACGCGACGCGCTGCGCGATGGCTTCGGGCAATAAGCGGTCGCTCTTATTTCCGTGACGACCGGCCACAGGGTCTTTAGCGTCGCATTCAGCACCATCACTCAGCTAATGTGTGCGGCGAGTACGCTGAGACCGCCGCCGCAACGCATTTCACCGTCCATCTCGACGGCGCTACTGTGCTAACTCACCTTCGCGCCGCAACTCGGCGGTGTTTTTTGTACTTGGCGCCAAGTAGCAGACGACACTGTTTATTTTTTTGTCATACTTTTTTCTTTATTCTTCAATGTCGTCATCCTATTCTGCGTTTACGTAACTTGGCACCGCCCCGATTCACACGTCACGGGTACGCCCCGCTCATGGCGGATTGGCGAATATCGAGAATCGGGCCCCAGGCCACCCACTCTCTACTAAACGCTGATGGCCGGCGTCCTTCGCACCGCGTTTTTACGAACTGTCGTCTTGCTTGCCAGGCAAGCACGTGCTGGACGGTGGCTGTGCATAGTGGCCAAATGGACTTTTGTCGCGTAGATATTCACGCGCCTGAGTGCGCACCTATTCTTGCGCTTAAACAGGCGATCATGACCGCGGTCGTGAAGCGATAACGGCCCTCGGCGCGACGATGACTTGCGAAAGAGCACCAAACGGCGACATCCTCCAACAACGAGCGGGCAAAGTCGACGGGACGGCGCGTGGCGGGACTCAGCTGCAATCCGCGGCGTATATTGCGCGGGTTAGAAGAGAGTCTACGTGCAATTAATGTATGACTTGACTGCATCCTGTTCAAGCCAGCAGAGATCATTGTGTCTTATCTAACAATAAAAAAGATAGTCTTAAACAGGCAAGGACATGGCGCAGTCAATGATTATATGGAACCCTTCCGCACGGTTGCATAATCGAAATTACCGCCTATAGCGAAGCTACCACACTCGGTTTGTGCCGCCAATGCACGTCGCCTTGCTTTGTGCTTGCCTTTCATTATGCAAATGCGTAACATCGTTCCATTCGGGGACTGTCTGAGAATACCATACCAGCGTAAACGGAGAAAAAAACCAGTCACACAAGACGACGGACAAGAAGAGTGTACACACCACAACGACTGGACTAACAACTGAAGTTTATTGGAAAATACATGGTCCGAGGAAGGCCAGCAGAGCATGCGCAACAGCATCATCACTAATCACTGCGCAAAAAGAGACAAAGACAAGAAATCTAAACTATCGTGGACGACCTAAAAAAGCAAATTCTTTTTCAAGTAGGCGCACCGAAGTTGTGCTTATACAATCAGAGCCTAACAAACCGATATGATATGCCTCCAGTATTTCCCGCTCCTGTTTTCCCTTGCCTCTACCAAGAATGGTCTTCCAAGAATGGTCTGCTGGCCTTCCTCGGACCATGTATCTTCCAATAAACTTCAGTTGTTAGTCCAGTCGTTGTGGTGTGTACACTCTTCTTGTCCGTCGTCTTGTGTGACTGGTTTTTTTCTCCGTTTACAATGTACCAACTGGCCCGCATTTCAACCCTTCACCATACCAGCGATTATCCGTCACTGATGATGATGGTCACCAAACCACTCTGCACAAGATCAGATACGCTCTTGTCTTTGGAGCACTGAGAGCAATGGAGTGTTGCAAATAACGCTCAGAATAAATGCCAAAGCGCTTGTTTTTTTTTGCCATTTATTTATTGATCTACGTATTTATTTGTTTATTTATTGTACCCACAAGCGCCGTCGCTTTAAAGAGGATTGCGGGTTAAACAAAGAATCAAAAGTTGCGCCAAAGACAATGCATGAAAATAATTACATACAAAAAAATCCGAAACAGAATTTACACAAATAAAACGCACGAAAAAGGAAGCTAAACAATTCACTAAAAGAACAAATAACTTTTTTTTTCTTAACCACTCAAACCACGATGTGGCAAGAAAAATAGTTGAACAAAAGCTCATGAAAAAGTGCGCAGTCAGAGGTGCAAGCGATGTCTGCGGGAAGGTGGTTCCAAGGAGTAGACATGGTTTCTTATTTGTTATTTATTTATTTAACCTAAATTGGGGGGGGGGGGGGGATGTTTTAGTACTATATGACGAATTTTCTGTGTTCAAAAATTTTAGTAAGACAGTTTGAAAAGACGATGATTCGGTATGGCTGACGATGCTAGATGGCAATGCGTTCCATTCATACCAGCGGCTACTTCTGATATTTTTGGGCGAGTGCAAAAATCAGGCGGACATCATATGCGCATGATTCAGGCGAGCTGAGCAATGACGCGCAGGAAAGATATGATTTCGGGAGAATGGCTGGGCGGTGTGGTATAACGTATGAAAGAATGACAACCGGGCAAACTTTCTACGCGTGGCAAGAATTAAGAAGAATCAGCGTGTACTTCGGTGCAAATACGCTTCGATGACGTGATTAAGACGACAGCATGAATATGGCTGCTTTATTATGCACTGCTTCGAGAGAATTTGTAAGAATCGCGCATGAAAGATGCCATAGAATAGAGGCCTATTCAGGAGATGACCTGATGAGCGTGGTGTAAGCGTTGTGCCTTGTTTCAGCGTTCGCGAGGCGTAAACGACATTTCAAAAGACCTTTTTTTTTTAAAGCTTTGTTACATGAGTTCTGTGTAGGCATCCAAGGTTAGGTTATGACTGAAAAATATTCCCAGATATTCCATACATGAGACAGAATCAATACCGTTATTATTTAATCTAATAATTTGGTGCTTTTCTCTACAGAAGAGAATCTTACATGTTTAGTTTTCCTTACATTAATATCCATCTGTCATGACGAACACCATTTCGTTAGTTCTGCTAAATCGGACTGAAGGGCTAGAACATCCATTGGGGTAGTTATTTCCCTGTAAATTATTCAGCCATATGCGAAGAATCGTATAGATGAAGTGAGACTAGATGCTATGTCATTTATCTAAACTAAAGAAAAAAAAAAACAAGGGCCCTAATACTGAACCCTGCGGGACACCGAATATTGCGCGAGCGGGTTTCGAAATGTATAGTTCTCAATTTCGACCGACTGGTAACGATCGGTTAGAAACTGCTCGATCCATGTTGCTGTTTTATCGTCTTGCTGTAAGTTACGGGTCTTTAGCAGCAAGCATTTGTGAGCAACACGGTCCAACGCTTTTGAAAAGTCGATGAAAATGGCGTACGTTAAAAGCGACGTGCACAGGCATTGATGAAGGACAGTCACGTGTTGGAAAAGTTGCGACTGGCATGACCGATTTCGTCGGAATCCGTGCTGATTGTCGAGAAGTAAATTATTCAGGTTTTGAGTGGTTCCTGATATGTAAAAACAAGGTATGCTCTATAGTAGTTTACAGCAAGTACACGTGAGCGAGATAAGCCTGTAGTTGTTTGGATCGGTGCTACTACCTGATTTAAATATAGCAGTGATGTATGCTTGTTTCCAGTCGTCCGGAAGGAATTTAGTATCCGTGAGATTGTTGAAATAGTAGTGTGAGCAAATCTGATGATTTGTGGCATGTTAATTTCAGAATTTTGGTGCTGATCCCATCAAATCCTGGGGCTTTTCTTAGTTTCATCCTGTGGATTGGGCGGGCAACGCCGTTTGCTGTGATAGTATATAATAGGTGCGAATTGAAACTGGTTGATTGGTGTAGAAAGAGGCAGTAAGTTACCGAAAGAGATCGCATTCGTGAATATGTCAGGTTTCGGCGCACCCGTCTAATGCCACACGGGCGAGCCGGCTGCTAATGCTGGCGATACGTTGCTGATTTTAAGATTTTCCAGTAAGCGCAGTAAGTTCGTTGTATTTATTCCAGTCGAGCGGTGCAATAGTTCTCGAAGCTTCTCTGTATGCCCTCTCTTTTTTCTGTTTAAATATCTTTTGCAGTCATGCATGGGCGTCCGGACGGGGGGCAAAAGGGGGGGGGGGGGGGGGGGCGGTTGCCCCCTCCCCTGGAATTACGGATATTATTTATGCCCTAGTTCCTTTTTGGTGCTAACCTACCGCCTCCCCCATACCCGGAAATCGGGTGCACCCCCCTGGAAAAAGTTCTGCGGACGCCCTTGCAGTCATGAGTGAAACAGTGATCATTTATTCTGTTTGAGATTGTGTTTTGGAACGCACGCGCCCTCGGTTTCTGTTAGTTTGCCTCAAATTAAATGCAGATTTTCATTTGTAACGCGAATATTCGTTAAGTCACAGCTGAAATAAGCTGCAAAGCTTGTCGGAATGCTATTCATTTTAGGCGTGTCTGGGCGTGCATTGTCCAGCATCTGTTTGCATTATCAGGACGATGCAAGCTGAAGCAGCAACGAATAATCTTGTGGTCGCTCATTTCTTCCAGCGCACGAGTAGACGCGTGGTCACTGGTGAAAACTATCTAAGATATTATCGTCACGTGTGGGTTCATGAACCATTTGGGCTAGTTGATAAAGTTACAACAGATAAAGAAAGTGAATGCATTCGGCTCGGTTGTTATGAGGTATGACAGAGCAATTCAACCAGTTGATAGAAAAGTTGTTGAAATCTCCGCACATGACAAGAAAAGACTGGAGAAATTTAAGTATCGGTTCTAACGCTTCATTCAGGCAATCAGTGAAATCTGAGGCAGAGTGAGGCGGTCGATGAAGAAGTCCTATGATAAGCTTCGTATTTCCAAGATGCGCCGATACCCACATTTCCAGTGCAGATACGGGAGCAGATACTACGGCCGGGAGATATTATTTTTTTATTATTATGGTGAGTAAAAGCGATAAAGAGATAAATTAAAAAAAAGAACTCGGAATAAATAAAAGATGTGTAGACGACCCCTGCGCTTTAATCGATATCGCTACCCGCATTTCACTTCTTTAGATATTTTTTATATCATGTATAAACTGCTTATCAGAAAGATCTGTTGGGCCAATAGCCATAACTGGTCGAGGCTCATGGCCAACCTTACGTGTCTGTACTTGTATGTCACTGACTGCCGTATTGCTCAAGAAGGTAAAAAAAAAAAACAATTAAAGGGAAGAAGCAAAATAAATAAAAATGCATGTTATTTTGTATTAGAAAGGAGAAATGTTTTCACAAAGCTTTTAACTGGTCCCACTTTCAGAGTTATACTAATCCTTATGTTTGCAAAGTGGCACTGCAGCGCGCGTAAACGTTATACAAGCCAGATTAAAATTGAGGCTGCTGTTAGTATTTGTAGATCAGAACCACAAGCGTGGCTGTGACTAGTCAAAAGCTGCCCATAATACTCTTCACTCCGATAGATGCCTTCATTTGAAGTACAAGCATAAATTAAGTGTGAGTTACCTAAGGACACATCTTCCTTAAATTATAGAGGTCAACTCGGAGAGTCTGCCTCTTGATCACTGCTGAATAATAGCATGACATATGAGGTGATTTTACCGAGCAGTTTTGCTTCCAGTGATGTCCTATTCATGGTTCAGCACTGTCATGATGAATGTCTTCTTTTTCAAGTTCGTTTTGTGTTGCGCATAAATACTGCCACTGCCGCCAGGCAGTGCCAACACGTGGCTTAGGCATTTCTGCAGATACGAGGATGCTTTCGCGAGCTAGTTGGTGTTACATGACAAAAAGAGAACACAAACACAGGACGAAGCATAGAAACGAGCCATACAGGCACTGACTAACGACTGATGTTTCTTCGAAGATGTGCTTACTATCGCGCCCAGTATGAGCTACACCGCGATAGTACACACAATAAGTAGTCTTGAGGCGAGTTATCAGCTGAGTCAACGAAGGGGTGATGTAAAGGGCCGAATAAGAGCGATAAAATGATAAAATTCATAAAAGCGATAAAAGTTTGAACAAGGAACGATGGTTTGAGATTGCGGGCAGAGTGACAAATGAAAACTGGGAACAACAAGGAATGCGGAGAAAAACGGCCCAAGGGCTTGGAGGTTTGCTAAAAGGGGTAAGGAAGATAAGTGGCTAAAAGATTAGGTACAGGCGAAAAATGTATTCTAAGGTAAGATTACTTCTTTTCCAGATAGTCTGTATCTGTAGTTAGTAGATCGTTATGGACGGACTGCTGATACACGTTGCACCACAGTTCCGAATCAGGCATGCTTCGTGAATCTCTCGTGTGCGTTTTTGGGGATATCGTCTTAAAACCTTAGTCCTGTCGAAGGCTGGCAGGCACTTCTTACAATGAATAGGCAGATTGATGCCTGTGCCAGACTCGAGTGAGTTGGAATGTTCCCGCAGACGCTCGTTGATACATCTTCCTGTCTCTCCAATGTAGGACGCTTCACATGATAGCGGTATCTTGTAGACGACCGAGGTCACGCAAGGATTCAATAATGCTTTATCCTGCGTTTGCTCTACGGCTGATCTTTTTGGCTAACTTCGTCCTGTGTTTGCGCTGTTCCTTTTTTGTTATCTGTATATATTTTGTACTAAACTGAATAGTGGTATTGTTAGTAAATATTGTTCTGTTTGAAAGTGTTGAAAAAGGTTCAAGGCTTCGCTGGTACTACAAGCCTCCTAATGCGAGGAGCAATTTCTTGATAACTGATGATTAGTTATAAGTTATAACATCTAGGCAACAAGGTAGAAGCTTCACAACAGCAATTCAAATGAGATCGAAACGCGGAGTTGTTAAAAATGGAGGCGTCAAAGTGTGTTCTACTTCTTGACAGCGAAAAACACGAGAATGCTAATTTTGAATCGACGTTATTGACATGCGGATTCAAATTCAAACTTTTACCCAGTGCTACAATACTAGACGTTTTATTCAGTCAGTTTGTTCCCAGACACAGTGTCCGATATGAGTTACGAAAAACTGTGGGTCAGCGCACCAACTTGCTGCGCGATACGCTTTGTCCTTCGTCTATAGACAGGAAGTTATGTCGCCATACCGCCGCCGTTTTTTTCCACATCGTCGTTCGCTTAATTGAGCGTAAGTTGTTTAATTACTGCGCCTTGGACAGGTTTTTGCACATTTTCAATTATGTCTCTTCATTCTGAAGAGTCTGCCATGTTATGCCTTTTTACTAGAGAGACTCAGCCAGCGCAGTCTGCGATCTGCGCCCACGTTCTCCTTCCATCATCATAATGATGATGATGCGCACTTGTCTTTGGCATAGGGCCTAGCTCCCAGCGCAAACGGGCCGCGGTGCTAAAACACCCCACCAGTTTGTCTTCATATTTTCAAACAAAATACAAATTCTCTGACAGGATACAGATGGCTGGTCAGAAATACTCATATATGATGGCTGTGCTTTACGTATGTTTAAACATTCTGTGCGATGGCATGCCTGGTGTTATTTCCCCGTGTGTCTGATATTCCTGATAAAATGTATTCCTTTCACCCTAGCCCTCCGTGGTGTTGGGGTGGCGATCCCGATGTCGCGGATTCAATCCCATCCGCGTTGACCACATTTCGAAGGTGGCGAAACTGGTGGTTGGTTGGCTCATGGGGGTTTAACGTCCCAAAGCGACTCGGGCTATAAGGGACGCCATAGTGAAGGGATCCGGAAATTTCGACCACCTGGGATTCTTTAACGCGCCCTCACATATCGCACAGTAGACGGGCCTCTAGGATATCGCCTACATCGAAATTCGACCGCCACGGCCGGGATCGAACCCGCGTCTTTCGGGTCAGCAGCAGAGCACCAGAACCACTATAAGCCATCGCGGCGGCTCAGTGGAGGCGAAGCGTAAAACCGCCTGTGTGCTGTGCAAGAAAGTTTCCCCGGTGCATGATAATAATCCGCAGCCCATCGGCGTCCCTCGTAGCCCAGCCGTAGGCACAGCATCGCGGCGTCTTGAACACCGCATAGCAGTTTCTGTCCCTCCATGGGCTTTACACGTGATTGCTTGCGTGACACGCGTGCACAACACCGCCGAGCGCCACGTCCGCGGTGTACTGCGCTCAGGTTTCCACACACTTGAGCCGCAGAGGCCAGCGCATGAGAGCGCGGCATGCGCGGACGTGCGATGAGAGCTGCGGCGATCTAGCCTCGCTTGTGGTGTGCTTCCCGTCTCAGGCTACAACCGCCAGATGCGCGCGCAGAATCGTGCCGCGCGTCATCGACGCCTGTAATTCGCTCGACAACTGCTTGCACGGATGGCTCATTTGGCTTCGGACACCTGCACCGCGGCTGCAGCAAGAAAACTGCCGCGAAACAGCTGAGACGTACGCGTACACGAATAATAGAACACCTGCGACCCGAGCGCACAGCCTATGCTGGTGACGAGGGCCAAAGAGGCGGCGGAGGCCAACGGGATCCTGGAATAGGGAAGACCGGCCACTGAAGCTCCAAATCTATCTCTCCCCCACCCTCTACGCGCAAACTCTTCTCTTCCTAAATAAATGTTGTTATTATTCTACTACTGCTACTGCGCAACAGTAACGTCGTGCGCGCTTATTTAATACATTTAAATTTATTTCAGAGTTAGCAAGTTACGAAGATTAGGTAAGATATTGTATGAAATATACTAGAAGATATCCGCCTTGCCGGATAACCCATCCGCCGAAACGCTGCATTTCGATGGAGGCGAAATTCTAGAGGCCCGTGTACTGTTCGATGTCAACCCCAGGTGGTCGAGAAACGCTGCTGTAGCGATACTGAAACTCCGAATGTTTTGGAGCCTTCACTGGCGTTGCGTGCAGTCTCTGCAAAAGGCTTCTTTCTTTCCATTTCGACGGCGGTGACATTCAAAACACCCGTGCAGTTTAACCCACCCGCAGCTGTCCCTCGTAGCCCCGAACAATGGTCAGGATTGGACGTAAAAAATAAATTCAGTTTTTTTGTTTATGGTGAGCCGAACGCTTGGTGGTGTTTTTTTTTTTTTTTGTCACAAAGTCCGACAGTCGTGCCCCTTTCCATTCCATTTACGGATGTCATTGAAATGAGCGATATATGAGCTAACGAACTGTCCTGTTTTCTTTCATTCTTTATTTCAAAGTACTGCAGGCCAATGAATAAAATATGGAATAAATTATAGTTTTAACTCATGCAGTAAATGTTGCCAAACAGCACGGCGATTATGGCTAGCATTCATTACATATTTCTTTCAGTGCCATTTGCGCCACGTGCCTCGATAGTTTAAGGTTTATGAAGGCTTAACAGGCTATGAGGGACGCCGTAGTGAACGGCTCAGAAAATTTCGACCACCCGGGGTTCTGTAACCTGCACTGACATCGCACAGTACTCGGGCCTCTAGAATTTCGCCTCCATCGAAATTCGACCGTCGCGGCCAGGATCGAACCCGCGTCCTTTGGGTCAGCTAGCAGCCGAGCGCCATAATCACTGAGCCACCGCGGCGGCCTACAGTAAGTAGACGTTGTTGACGCTTTCGATTAAAATTTGTGTTTGGGCTAGTTGGTTCATACTTGACTCATAAGAGGGCAGCGCAAAAAACGGCACGGAACACACACCGTCCTGTCTTTTGTGTTGCCCGTTTTTTTTTTATGTGCCTTAGACGATTCCTCTGAAAGGGATTTACTTGAGCGGTTGGATATTTTGCACTTCTGGCGCTGACACTGTTTGTACAACTTCGGAGAGGAGTCAAAACGTGTGCTGAATTTGTACTGTGGCCTTCGTGCGCGATATGTGCTGCCTCAGCTAGTGTAAGCGTTCCATGCTTGTCCCGTGTGCACACAGTCGTCCAGTGAGCGAAATATGACGACGCGCAGAGAGCGCTTTTCACAAAAATGTGTCCCCTGCTGGCAATGTTATGAAAGTTGTCATGCACGTTGTGATCACATCTGGGCCAATATAAAGTGGAATTTTTTTCGCTCCGTCGAATATCCACGACCTCTTTTTTTGTTTCATTCCACCATTGGTCGAATGAAACGGCGGCATGAGAAAAAAGTTAAAAAATAAAACCAAAGCATCCGCGGCATCAGTGTTGATTTCTACACCGCCTTGAAAATACGCCCGACGCCATGCAAGTGCAGCTTTCTTTGACATCACTTTTTATTGTGAGGAAACTATGGAGTACCGAAAGAAACTGTTATGAGCATATGGATGGGAATGACCTAACCTTCCGATTAGTTGCAAAATATTGCTTTTAAAGTTTGTCCTGCGCTCGTACTAGTTGAAGGTGCAGTAAACAGCTTTCTGCTAAAATTCGTTTTCGCTTTTATTTATTTATATTTTATATTTTCAGGGGGATGGAGAGGGGGCGGGGTTGTGAACAAGCAGTTTCAGTCGCAGACAGCACAGCAGCAAATTAAGAGCACGGAAATAGTTGAGTGTCTCCTCTTAATCTCGTTGAGGGGAATTGGGTTGATGATAATTGTTGGAGGATGCTTGACGTCTTGCAGATTCGAATTGCTCAATCACATTGCTAGAGGACACTTCTGGAGAGGTTAACTTTTTATAACAATTAAAAGCACAAAGGAATATACAAGCAAGGAGAAAACATATTTACACTTGACTGGATCGTAGTTCTACGTGACCAAACCAGCCCTCGGTCCTGCCGAAACAGCTGGTTTTAAACCCTATGTCCCCGCCCTCGGTGGGAAGAATAACCAATCAGGTAACTGCACAAACATCCACCCAATACATTATTGGGGAAAGGAAAACATCACCAATGAACAATTCGGAAAGGATAACACAACCAATCAATGATTGGAGAAAGAAGGTAATTCATCGCGACAAACGCTGTACACATATGTAGACTTTTGGAGAATTATGCTTTCCTGCTGCGAGCTTCGCGAACACTCTCACTTTCCCATGATGCAGATTACTTCAACGTCCGGTTGACCCAAGTTCAAGGAAAGTCACTTCAACCCATCTGTTCAGCATCGCCGCTCCTTGCAGCTAGCGTGGCAATATCCCGCTGACCGCACTTCAAGCTGTCAACGCACGCCGCTGCAGACATGGGACAAAAGCCACGCACTGTGAAGCGGGTCCGCCTCGCCGAAAGCAAGTGCACACTGGATGCGACCTATCCACACAGGATCCGTTCCTGAAGGGAGTTTGACCTTTCCCGTAATCCTCCGCTGACCGCCCCCCCCCCCCCCCCCCCCCCCTCCTTTATCCCGCCGGGTTGAGTATGACCAGTATGACTCACCCCCTTCTCTGCGGTTGTGCGGAGGGCTCAAGAGAAAGAACGTAATGGGCATTCCACTAACGCGAACCGGATGCGGCAAAACGAAGTACAGCACCGCGAACTTCACTGAAATATACGTGTGGACTATTTACGTGCGCCCTGTAAAGGTCAATGAGAATCCTATAGTCCGTGAAGACACCGAAAATACTGTCTATGACACTTTTTGGAAACGAAAGTAAGAGTTTGATAAAAACCACTACATATTTGTGATTCGGTGAATATGTCACCAAGATAATAAGCCCGAATAAGTACCCGAAGCAAGCGGACTATGTTTACTCTCCGCCTACTGCCACAGGAGCCATAGTCGGGCGCATCACTCCGCTAGTGCTTTTCGTAATGGAAACCATACTGTGCACGTTAAAGAACCCGAGAGGTGGTCGAAATTTCCGGAGCCCTTCACTACGGCGTCCCCATAGCCTGAGTCGCTTTGTGACGTTAAGCCCCAGTAAACCAAACCAAACCAAACTGATAGCGTCCTCCTAATCTCCGCGGTGCGGAAAAAAAAAGGCTGGAGCCCGGACCTTTCATACGATTTAATAAGGAAATCGGGCACGCAGGATGATAATTCGAAGTTTGTGCTCTGAGCGCGATATAGTTCCCGCAATGAAAAGAAGAACGTAGAGTTCACTTCAGTGGGCTGCGTTTTTGACGACAAACAGCACACGAGAGGCGATCTGCGGATATGTCGATTGTCGGGGCGCGATCTTTCGATATGCGAAAATATTGCGTTCATAAACAACTTCCCTTTGAAAAAAAAAAAAATGCGCTTGTTCTGAATTTCTACCCTGGTAGCACAAAATGTTGCAGCAACATTGCAGCAATGTTTCACTGCAACGTTGCTACAACGTGGATAATGTCCTCTTGAAATCACATTCAGGTAACGTTAGCATGCAACATCACAACAACGTTGCTGCCACGTTTCAACAATGTTGCTGCATCATTGCTGAAACGTTTAAGCAACGTTATGTAATGTTTCAAGAAACATAAAACAACATTTCAGTAATATACAATATACGCACGCATGCTGGATGCACACCTTGAAGATTGTGCTCCTGCCGTTCATAGCTTGACCAGCCACCAGCTTCTAAGAACGGCAGTGCTTAAACAGACAAACAAATGTGCAGAGTGACTAGTAAGACTTTTTATTGCTTTCCGAAGCTTGACCTCGGAACTAATGGAGATATTTCTGGCCTGTAATCGGCAATGCTGCATCCTGCACGAGTCCCTGCTGAGTGTAGCCCAAGTTCTGCAAAGTAAAAAAAAAAGTTGCACTTAAAACTAGGAAATCTGATGGAGAATACCTGCAAGAACAAAAATGTTCCACTAGCTTTTGTATGCAATCACTTATACCACAGACATGTTTTGACAGAAACATGCCATGAAGAGTGCGAAACATGGAACTTAGATGTTCTTTGCAGTGCAGTGCTATGACTGCAGAGAAGTCATGGTAAAATGAATTTGTGTCCGCAACCAAAGCACGGTATAGCTGAGAGTCGGCACTGCAGATGGTTCATATGGACACCTTGTTCAGTTTGTTTTTGAACCTTCTGTTGTCCCAGGAGCGTATCTGTAAATAATAATGTGCATAAAAAGAGAAAAACATGAGCAGGGAGAGATATTCTATAGAATTACTAGTTCACAATACCACCACGCAGCCGCTGTCATAACTGTTCCACAGGTGCTGTCCAGACTAAGGTCTGCTGTCGGCCAAGTTGAATGTCACAGTATGTGCTGATAGTTGTGCTCATAAAGCACAATACACTCAAAAGGCATCTTGCACTCGCAGCAGCTGCATCTCTCCACATATATGACAAAGCACTGAGGTGAACGACTTATGCAGAAACAGTTTCTCACCTTTGCTTAATCCTTGATGGGCATAGCATAGTCAATCAGCTCCATATGAGTGCACCTTCTCTGTGACTCTCGCCAACTTTTTCTTCGCTTCCACTGAAGAGTTCAAAACCAAGAATGCAGAAGGTTTTGTGATCAGCCATTGCAGCAAATGATATACAAAACCTATTCTACAATTAGAGAGAATTGCGCATGACAAATTTTGAAGAATTCAGTAGAAAGTTAGAAAAGGACAAGTAATTAAATAACTAATTAGTGGAATGTAATGGGTCTAAGGGCATTACACTTCATCTTTACTCTAAATTATTTTGATCTTTTTATTGCCATTTGTGCACATTCTTTGCCTGCATATGGAAAACTAGACTAGTTTATAAAATTTAATTTGAGCCTTGAATTTAAGTCTCTAGGACCTATTCATATGCAAAGAAAAATTCAGCACAGCAGTGGCTTTCAAGAAATGCAAACCGAGGCTTTCAGCTACTAGTGATGCTCTGAAAGTGACATGGCTAGATCAAAATGACCTCCGATACTGTTGACGCAAGGTTGTCGTGATCCACATGTGACAGATATGTGTGGTCTCACTCAAGTATTTCAATATCTGTACTGAGTTTCTGCTGTTGTACCATGTGTCAGGGCCCATCACTTCGTCTTCTCGAGAGAAAAACACTTTTACAGTGTCTATTTCCCCAGCGACCAGGAGAAATTTGTCCTAAAAATTTCAAAGCACTTGCCTCTGATTGGCTAGATAAAACCATGTGACAGTTTACCAAAATTGATCTTGATATTCTCACAGCCGTCTTTCAAGAGAGAGAGAACGCTCAAGATCTACCTTCCATGCTAACGCAAATAGCAATTTTCATCAACAGAAACTTGACTGCTCATTGGGTTGCAAGTGCTGCGAATAGGGAACAGAGCAATAGGAATTTAAGCCATCCTTTCGAGATATAGTCCATGTGAGCCAAACCAGCAATCGTGGCGTGGAATGACAAAGATAACAAAGCCCAAAAAGAAAGAAACGAAGATGGGAAGCAAAACACATTATTAGCAGGTTGTTTGCGAGCTCGAGACTTGAGCCCGCGCGCGACAAGAAGACCACAACGGCACTTCAGAGCACTTTTTGTCGCACTAGAACAATTTATTAGTAATTGCTTCCGCTTCCAGCTCTCTCCAGCCACACTGATATTTTAAGCTTTACACCTCGAACTTCTCAGTAGCGAATAAGGGCCGTCAAAAAATAGGGGAGTACTCTTAATTTGGATCTGTTCATTGGTTAAAGCCATATCAGTCCGGTACATCACACGTCAGCGGCGAAAATGAACTGCAACAAGTAACCAGTCAAGAAATTCTCCGGGCTGCATGTGGAATGGACACCGCCAGAATGCTTCAACCACAGTCTAAAAAATACTACGGGGTTTAGGCTAAGCATCTTTCACCTCAGGCCTTTCCAAGGCATCTGTCTGACATTTCCGCTGTGTTGTCGGCTACGGTGCTGACCACGCTTGTGCGCAGCAGGCACACTCGCGTCGCGGTCGGCTCTCTTGAAGATTTCGGGCACACCACATTCAACGTTCCAAGACATTCACCCTTATAGCATAGTGCCCTTCCAGATACGAGACGGCACTGAGGCAAGGATTATCTTTTTCTTTATCTCAAGGCCGGCGTTTCCAAAGTAACAGTGCCGAGGGAGCCATCTGACTCACGCATGGAGCCATCTGAGCCATGCGTAAAACGCGTAAGGGGACTTACTGTGTTTTCCGCCGATCTTATGATGAGGCGCTTTCTTGCGTGCATCCGCCGTAGTGTTGCATCCTACAAAAATGATCTCGAGTCCCTCAGCCCACTTGGACCAGTCGTGACCGGTACAGCTGAGGTGTTGCTCGCAGACCGCCACGTTCGCGCTTCGTTTCCGCTCGATGTCGGCGAGGATTGGCGCAATGCACTAGTCGCTTGCTTTCCATTTACACAAGTTAGACGAGCACTTTGACACCATTGTAATGTTTGATTAGGCCCGATTGCGTTATTCGGCGTACAGATTGAGACCGATTGACACCGACTTGCCGCTTCAAGCCGCCATATTCTTTGTTGTTTCACTGTTGCCAACAGGATGTTCGCTTGGGTATACACAGACACCACTTCGCATCTCTCGCGCTGTTTTATTTCATATCTTCTGGCTACACGGCTGGACAGAATATATATTTTATTTTTATATTTATCGTCTCACCGCGGCTACGAAAGCGCAATTCCTTCAAGACACCAATCAGCAATTTTAGCTGATTAGCACGCTTTCCAAAACTCCACTTTCCAAGAGGTCCTCCGCGGCTGAAAGCTTTTTCTTTATCAACCGCCACATTTTTCGCATTTTTGAAAAGCTCACTGAAACACTTTAGGGACGCCCCATAAATTTTTGTGCACGAATATTTCGTGCTAGAAACAAAAAAAATTCAGGGTGCACTCTGACGATCCATAGTGCGCGAGGCGAAAGCCTTTCCCCACAGCTTGCCGTAGGCACACAGAAGGCAGCTATGGGGCGGCTTAGTCATGACCCATGACTAATTGGATAATGACCAACTAATCATGACTAACTAGTGATGACTGGTTAATGACTACTCTGTCATGAATATTTACTTGACTAACTAGTCATGACTGGTTAATGACTACTTTGTCATGACTAATTACTTGACTAACTAGTCATGACTAATTACTTGGCGACTCATTAATGACTAACTAGTCATGACCAATTAGTTGACTCATTAATGACTAGTTAGCCATTAGTAATTAGTTCACTAGTCAATGACTAGTTAGTCATGACTTCTGAGTAGTAATGACAAGGTATGACTCACTTCAGATGTATGGACACGGACAGGGTCATGGCTGCGAGTATGAGCCATTAGTTTTTCGCCTTAATATATTTTCACAGAAACATAAAACAACATTTTCCAACGTTACGCTAACATATGGCAGTGTAAC
Organism: Amblyomma mixtum; assembly: GCF_055824585.1. NCBI lineage: Eukaryota > Metazoa > Arthropoda > Arachnida > Ixodida > Ixodidae > Amblyomma > Amblyomma mixtum. Next base: position 9,380,736 of record NC_143018.1, on the reverse strand, counting down.
GTTGGTGCTGAGTTGCGTGTGTAACGTTTTAGCAATGTTGTTGTCTAATATTGCAGCAACATCCCATCAGTAATGTTTAAACAACATTGCTATAAGTGTGCTAATGTTGCGCAACATTTTGCAACGTTGTGCTAACATTGTAACAAGTTGTTGAACGTTGTGCAACAAAGTACAACATAGGTAACATTGCTGCAATGTTGTGGCAACATCATGTGCTACCAGGGTAGGTGTATGTATGCATGCAGGCGCCTTCGTAACACGTACAGAAACAGCAGCTGCATGAGACCTTTGACGTAAGCGAATTAATCAGAGCCTTGCCCACTTGCACGCATCCTCGAGTGTGCGTAAACAAGGGCAGTGTATGAAGGAGAGATTAGAGCACTGCACGGGCCGCACTCTGAGGCCAACCCTCTCTGGCTCCGCGTCTTGTTGCCGCAGCTTTCGCGATCTCACCGTCGACCGCGCTTCTGTACGAGTCCTCCGTCACCTACCTCCTCGAGATTCGCCTCACACTCTAGTCTGGACCCCGGGGCACACGGCCCTGGAGGGACATTAACAGGCGCATGCCTAGGACAGGCCGCCTCCTGTGACCCGGCACTCCGCTTCGACCCCATACTCCCGGTCACCCTCTCCGCCGTCGTGAGGAGTCCGTTTCCCTTCGCCAACTTCACACCGGCACCCACCCTAACCTCGCGCACTTTCGTGGACGGTCGGTCAACGCCGGATTTTCTGTCTGATGAGTCATATTAATGCTTTTGCATTAATATCCAGTTTAATATCCATTAATATCCAGCGGACCACGCACTTTGAGTGTCACCCTGTGCAGCTTCAACCGCTGCCGCGACGGAAAAAAAAAAAAACAATGGTGCAAGCCTTCCGTATCGCTGACTTGCACTGCTGCGGAATCTTTCACAGCGCCAGCAAGATAACAGGCTATGGTGCGAAGGACGACGCGCACACATATGTACAAGGTGCTGCGTTTGTGCTTCGGCCGTGTGACACGTGTTCATGTCAAGTCACTGTACGCGACTGTGCTCTGCTAACGTATTCGCATTGCGTGGCTGTGATCTATGGCGTTTGTAGGTCACAGGGGCTTGACCGTGACCGACCCAATGATTTCCTGGAACACTAGTCTTACGCACCCCTTTCCAAAAGACTATTTATGGTACGAGTCCGTACGACTTTGCATGACGTTGTGGGCCCCAGGATAATGTGAGCCTTCAAAAAAGGTTTTTGGCAATGTATTTACCAGCGAAACGAGAAAGTGTAGAAAGAACTCGCAGAAAGTTTATGTATGAGCGCATCAAATATCGTTAAGGTGCTTTATCGTTTGCCCACATCATGCCCCCGCCCTTGTCGCGCTAGCAGACGACGATTGTCGAGGGTGGCGCCACCGCATGATATGTGCAATATGTGCGGCCATGTGTGCGGCAGCGTAGAAACTACAGAGCATGGAGGAAAGAATGCTACAGAGGCTAGTAGAAACCGCGATCGTGCGTTCACCTCAGAACTGGCAACATGGTATTTGGGCGTTTCGTGGTAGTTACAACTCGCTTTATACTCTTATCATCACAGCCCAGCCCCGATGTCAGCATTAATTGCGCTTTGTGAGTCACGGTGATGTAATGATGATTCGCCTTTTGTTGTCCTCGTCACATAAGTTTTTGTTCGGCGCTCGCAACAAGAGCGACACGAGCGCCCTCGCGACATTGCGGCAAACATGGCGCTCGGCTTCACAGCTGGGCTGCTAGCCGCGATGTGGAAGCAAAATGACTATGTCGGACCACGTCTCAATGACGTAAATTTCCTCGGTTTCTTCAATCCTGCGACTCTCTGAAGGACACACCTCGAAATCTGCAAGGTGAGGGAACCCGTGCGCCTTGCGGTCGCTCCTCTGCGCCCATCAATACGTGACTGACGGGGCGATGCCTCTGGAAATTTCTTGCGTTCTCTGAGGGTTTCGGCATTTTCGGTGTGCATTATGCAAAGTGGCGGATGAGCAGTGCTTTCTTTCCCTTATGCAGGAAGCTCAGTGTGCCGCGCTGCTAACTTGAACGCGGGCTGCGTTGGAGCAGCACCAGGTAGTCCGAAGGACACGGTTCAAAGCTCGATCACCTCGCACTCGACGCCTCGCTGAGCAGCATCTAGATAACGCGGTGACGTTATGAAAGTACGGATCGCTAAATAAAAATTCCTGAAGAGCTGTCGCTTTAACAGCGAATAGTTTTTTTCTTTATTGCGCGGGATTCTTTGCGAGTACTGCGACAATTCGGTCAACTTGTAGCGGCTGTCCGCAGCCTAGTCAGCCTTTGTACACTCGACATGATTTAAAACGCAACGATGTGAGTACGTTTTTTACGAAGTCGCCCTGTCCAGGTCATTGACTTGAACCGAAACGGAAGGGGTGTTTGGATTTTAGCCGGAAAATAACGACATCGCGGAACTGCACTGGTTTCTCGCGCTGGTCGGACGCGTGCGTATTATCTCCAGTCAGCGTTGTAACAGGTGCAATCGGAATCGGACACGTGAAAGATTGATTACTTTTAGTTCTCGCTGAAGTCTCGTATAGCACAAACAGCTCCACATCTGTCTGCAGCGCCACTTTAACGACTGCCAACTGAAGGAGATGCAGAGGCCTTGTTTTCACTGGGCGTCTTCTCATTCTTTTCTTGCGTTTCATACCGCAACTTTATATGGCGGTGCTGTTGTTCTAAAACTGGTGCTGCAGTGACTACAAAGCCGGAGAAGACTGTAGCCAGCTGAGTACTACGTTTGTTTGCAGTATCACTCGATGCAGGAAATAATTGGGTGCAAAAATTTGTTTTCAGTTAATCGGCTGGCGGCCGTGAAATCGTCGCATTGAATGGCTGAAGGCAAGACGCCAAAATCGTGAACCAGTCTGCAGTAAGTCCACGCAAAATACATCTTGCAGTGAATATCTTTTCTGCCTGCATAGCCACTGAAGTTTCTCTACTATTCTTGAGCCTGAGCAACACATGAAATGTCTGGCGTCTTTGGTGACTAGTAAAATGTGAAGTGCAGTCTTTTGAATTTTGATAGCATATGAGGAGACGGGGCAGCAGAGAAGGGTACTTTCTTGTATGTTGCATTTGAACAGAGGCCAATAACAATCGTGCTGCATCTGCTTAGTGACCACTGTGTTGTGTAACCTTTCAAAATATGCCATGTTCCATGTTACAGGAATGTTATGAGTAGGATTAAATTGACTGGTTGCCTTCAGCTATTGCATTTAAAGATAAGCAGTTTGCAACAGGCAGCATGAAGGGGATTGGAAGCCACTCTTTATGTTCAAATAGTTGTGAATAACATGTACAGGCACACAGGCTGATCTAACTTCATCGTTAGTCAAAACCTTGGTCGGAGTTAGTATTCAATGGAGGGAATATTTACTACAAAGCGGGAGGCAGATGGCAAGCAAACGGCAATGTCTTTAATCAGTTGGAGCACGGATGAGCCAATGAGCATGCGTGCATGTAGACAGAGAAATAAATGTGCAGATTGTGCTGCATTGATCTCTGCTTTGAAGGGTTTATGGCAAGTTACCTGTGTCTTCGTCTCTCTTTATGTCTATTCTGTCTAGCAATGAATATGTCCTTTCATGTTGTCATTGTTTTGGCTTCCTCTTGCCACAGTTGCCCTGAAGTAATATTTCAGTTTCAATTATAAGGTTTGATGTAGTCTTGTCTGGTCGGGTAGTAAGTGCATTTCAACAGAAGAATAGCAATTCTCACCATTGTTCGGTGTTGCCTTTCTTCTGTTGAGATGAACTTACTAGCCAGCCAGGCAAGATTTCGTCACACCATAGATTCCAGCTGAAATGTTACTTAAAGGCAGCCATGGCAAGGGGAAACCTTGTTCTGCGTTGCTTTTTTTTCTGTTCAATATTTCAGTTGTCTGAGAGATTGGCCAGAAATGTTATTGAAGTGCACTTTAGCCACTGTGTTGTGGGCCATGTTGCGCGGACGTGGCAGGTGGTGAACATTGGCACAAAATATTAGTTTTACTAGGGCGCCTTTTGTGTATCATTTATTGGCCCTTGAGATCCCTAGTGGAGTGTTACATAAGGGTTGGTCTGGATATCAAGTTAACATTAGAAGGGTTACAGCAGAAGTGCACCTAAAGCATCGCAGGTAGCAGACGAAAAGGAGCAAGCACACTTTGTTAAATCTGTGGCAAAAATTAAGGGAAACCAACAATAAAGTAAACAATGCCAGTTTGCCAAGTAAGCTAGTAGTGATTGCCGAAATTTAGATAGTATGCATTCAATGGCAATGTGGTCAGGCAGGGAATTCCATAAAAAATATTGATTTGTTTAAATTCACTGTTTTGTCATTGTCTTCTCCTCACCGTAGGGATGATTTGTACAGGATACCATGCCAGACGAAGAGACGGAGACAGACACACAGAAACAACCAGACAAAATGTATAATCTGAACTGACTGCATTAGACGGGAAGGGGCTCTTTTTGTAAGGAAACACAGGCTTGATAGCGAGATGTGAGGTTACATAAAGAAAAAACTACAAAGAGAAGAACAGAGGAGAATCCTTCTTCCTTTCATCAGTAGGGTGTTCCCAGCCATTCAAATTCTCTGTTTGAAAGAACAATGTATGCAGTTCTGACACAGTTATCTGTTCTGGCAGCTGTAATCATGTACGCATCGATAAGCTCCGTTTCTGTTTGAGTCTTTGTGCAAGATAGAATGGTGTGCTGCAAGCAAAGCGAGGCTCGCATTTTTTGCGACCATGACAGTGGGAAGCCAGATTGTTCGGGCGGGTGTGATGTCCGCACATGTTGGCATGTTCTCATTCTGGTATTAATAATACATCTTCAAGGTTGTTCAGTATATTGCTGGCCGTAAGGCACAGAAGACGAGGACATGAAAAAAGAGACTCGCATTCTGTGTCCTTGACTTTTTGAGTGCTTTTTCACCCCCTAGCAAGCCTCTACAAACTAGTCCAACCCCTTGCTGTGCAGGAGATATGGCGTCCTCCCCCCTGGTGCTGCGGGTAAAAAGTGCCCAGGGCCAGTTCCGGCTGGACACGCTGTGTGCGGACAGCACAGTGGAAGAACTGCTGGGCTGCCTGTTTAGCCTGACGGGTGTGCCACCAGCCTCCACACGCCTGCTGCTGTCCGATGTCCCCCCGCGACCCCTGGACACGGCCGACCCGCTGCGCCGCCTTGATGCCCTGCCCCTCCGCTCCGGCGACACACTCATCGTTGAGGCACGCCGCGACCAGAGTGCCGCTGTAAGTATTGTTGCCAGCCGTTCTTTCTTCTCTACTTCTGACTTGTGTTGTTGGGTGCTTTGAGTTGTTTCGTTACATTTCAAGAATTTTATTCATAACACGTCCGAAGAACCAGAAAACCCAGGCTAGTGGAAAGAGATGTCACAAAGCATTACTGCCCTATTTTGTCTGGTCCACCATCTTGCCAATTGGTGCACAACATTACCTTTCTAAGTTGCTCTTTCATTTGCTACATTTCAAGGAGGCAAAATACAAAAGCTCTCTTGAGATGTGGGATGTTAGCGCACATTAAAGAGCCCCATTTGCTCTAAATTAATCCAGAGTTCTTCGTTACGGCACCTGTCATAACTGATAAGTGGCTTTGAGACGGTGAACACAACATACTGTACCGTACTGTACTTCCCCAAATGCCAGTCAGTTATCTAGTAGGGTGTGGTGTGACTGTTTGTCTTAGTGCAGTGCTTGCTTTTTGTTTTGCGCTTTTCCTTGCTTTATTGCTCAAGTTTCTCTGCTCACACCATTTTCCTCTTGGCCCTGTCAGGACCGACAGTATGTCGAATGAAAGTTACATCATCTGCAATCACTGTGCTTGGGAAACGGGCGACACAAAATGTGAAACACAAGCACTGCACTGTTCACTGCTCTGCACACAAGCCGTGGGGGTCATCAGCACATCATGGCTTCCATTGCACCACTGAGAGCAGGGGGTCGCTCTTGGCTAGCCTTATGTTATGAAAGGAACAGAGGCCAAATCTATGAGGGTACCATTCAAAGAGGAGATGATGCAACAATCACAGTGGTAACCTGGTAGTTTGAGCATGTGCCCTGTGTGCGGGAGGTGTAGGGTTCTATCCCCTGCGCAGCTCAGAGCTCTTTGACCTTACCAGTTGCAAAACTTCCCATAGGGTCCATATATCAAGAAACTGCGTTCTGATTGGAGCAGAACTCGGGTGTTTGCAGTTTGTTGCGACGCCTGTGGTCAACAATGTAATATGTGTTCAAATTACAAACCCTGAGATTGTTGATAAACACTCCATCGCCTGGAAACAAACAGTGAAACAGGTGAATAACCAAGAACACTTAGTTATGACAGGCTGATAGGTAAATTAAGGAGCAAAATAAGAAAAGAAAGCCGATTCTTACAAGGTAACGGCAACAGCTTTTATTAGCTACTTCCAGATGGCGCTGGGCTCCCACAAACTGGCTCATGGAAATGGCCACTTAGTTTCACGACTACTAGTACGATCTAAGAGCAGTGAGCAACTGGGTAAACACCGGTTTTTGGATGGGTGCAAGGTGCCCTGGCTTTTATTTACTTTTTTTTACCCTCAGCGCCGTACAGGCATGCAGAGGGCAGTGGGCAGGAAAGTTTACTGCAAACAATGTTAAAAAAAAAAAAACAAAAAAAATGGGTGGTTAACTTGTTAATCCTGTATATACAGTGTTAGCTAAGACAGTAAATTCATTAGTACAGAACAAAACTCTCAGAGTTTATACAATGCCAGCCAAGACTTTGCAAAAGGTATGTCACTAATGGATACAGTTTCATTCAATTTCATTCTTCAGGTTGAGATGCTTGGGTCTTTAGCCTCATCCTCTGCAGACCAAACTCATTAGCAGAGGGCTGGAACTGAGCTTGTTGCTTCCGAGTCGTAGTTTTTGTGACAGCCAGGAGGGCACAGCTGTGCAGAAAATGACTACAGCCGTGAGTTTTCTTTCTGTATAATCATGTCCATCTGGCTATTGCGAAAACAATCACTCAGATGCTTTGGCCATGGTACCTTTCGACCAAGCTGCCTATGCTCCATTGAAAATCAGATGAAAAGAAAGGCACTGCACAGGGATGTGTCTTTTATAAAAGGCACTGCACAGTGATGTGTCTTTTATAGGAGGGCATCAAGATGTCAACTGGGCTTGCCTGTCTGCATTCCAGCATACGGGCAATGCTAATACCAAAATGGCGAGGAAGTTGGGGAAAAGGACTGGCAGAGAAGTCTAAGGGTCTTTTTATGACATGGGTCCAAAGAAGTGGCAACTGTCAAGCAAGACTGGGTTTTGCAATTTCTCTCTGTAGCTGTTGCGTGCAAAGACAATAAAATTGTTGCACTGCGATTCATTGTAGGCATAGCAGTGCGTGCAGTGGCGGTCATGTAGATGATATGCTGAATTAGGCTGCATGTTGCTGTGGAACCACAGCTTACAGCACCACCTCTTAGTCCTTGCTTTGTAATTGAGGACAACGCAGCGAGCTATAGAAAGAAAAATGATAGATCTAACGTTAAGAGATCGTAAGCAGGCAGAGTGGGTAAGGGAACAAACGCGTGTTTGTGACATCCTAGTTGAAATCAAGAGGAAGAAATGGGCTTGGGCAGGGCACGTAATGCAAAGGCAAGATAACCGCTGATCCTTAAGAGTAATGGAGTGGATTCCAAGAGAAGGCACGCATAGCAGGGGGCGGCGGAAAGTTAGGTGAGCAGATGAGATTAAGAAGTTTGTGGGGATACGGTGGCCGCAGCTGGGAAAGGACAGCATTGATTGGAGAGACATGGAAGTGGCCTTTGCCCTGCAGTGGCACAGTCAAGCTGATGATGATGATGATAAAGCTATGAGGGTTTTTGCACTGGATTCTGCTTTGATTGTGTGCCATTAGGTGAATACTCTTCATCCTAGGAAAACAAATAGGTCTCTCACCATTGCCACAATGCTAGCTGTGCATGGTAAAGTTGCTTTTATTTCACGTAATTTGTGTATTGTGCTGCTCTGTATTTCTGGCAATCCTAAAAGTAGGCCCTGTTAGGAATGCTTTATCAGTTTCACTTTATCAATTTCACTGAAGGACACTGAGGACAAATTGAAGTTCGCCTGTATCGACAGATTACCGTGCTCTAATCACGAAGAGGCTATTTGCTCTTAACAGTGAAGCTGTCATAAGTGAGAGAAAAAGTGCCATCATTGGCTGTTTTCACTAGTAAACTGCAGTGAAGCTGACACTGCAGTTGCACATGGATCCCCGAGGCCACTCTCCACCACCATCCACCCCCCTGGCGGTGACCATGGTGTCCCTTATGGTCTTGATGTCGCAATTTTGAGCCAAGTGGCCAGAAAACTTTTAAATACAACTTTCTCAGCTATAAATGCATCTTTTGCTGCCAATCGAACATCAGCATAGCTACAAATAGCCATAAAATTAATTCTTACTGCTGAGAACAAAATTGGATGTTTTTCTCCAGTGTCCTTCAACAATGTTTCTATCCTGTGCTTGTTTCACGAGTCCATCAGGAATTACAGCTGGGAAATAGCATGTGCATGGTTATGATTGTGCTGGCTAATTTGTGCATGTGTTGTGTTTATAGAGTACTTGTGCAATTCACATGTCATATATAGGTGTAAAAGATATGATGCAAAGCACATATTGAGTGAACATCCTAACTGGGCGCTAACTTTTAGTGTGGGTTTATGAATGTCTTAGCTGCGTTAATTACTTTGTGTGGCAAGGGTTCTCTATTCTTTTAGTCTTGGGAAACACTAACAGCTTTCAAAAGGTGCTGAGGAACCTCAAATATTTTAGCTTGCAAAAAAAAAAAAAAGCATACTGATGCACGCCGCTCAAAAAGTGCTTAAAGTCAATTAATGATGACTGGTTGCAGCGTTGGAACAGCCTACTGCTTGCGCACCGAGTACGTTCAGAAACAACTTCACTTTCTTGTCTGCAGAGACATCATTTATGTCTACGAAGTTCTCGAAGCGTTCAAAATACGAGCGTATGTTGTCGATTTTCGGGTTGAATTTGGGCATTCTGCCGAGCTTAGGACCATGTCCAGGTTCTGCCATAATGAGCAAATTTCACTTATCTGCGTTCTTGTGCTCCTCCGGCGTTCTTGCGTTACTCCTGGCCGCCGATGAAATCGTGGCTGCAAGGGCTCCGTGTCGCCTTGCACCGTAGGCGGTTCAGCCTCGTGACTGCTGCTGGCCGGCGGCGATTTACTGCGCACTGGATCCCATCCTCATCGCCAGATGTTCTGTTCTAAGCAGCAGACAGACGCTTCAGTGGCAGCAACGCAAAAAGCTCTTTATTCGAGGCAGCAGCGTTGCATGCCGGTCAGGCACACGTCATTTCTGGTACAATGTTATCAGACCAAGACTTGCTGATACAGAACACCTACTACAATGGATATAGTTCCTTGGGGAACCCCAAGAAGCACTCCAAGGAGTTCCTGCCGTTTGGAATGGAAAGGGTGGTACAAGGACACAGCGCCTTCTTGCTGTGCGGGGAATGGGGGGATGTGACTTTCGTCAGCTATGGCTGGACCCGGTGGTGGTTGTGCTGCTGTGCAGGCAGCCGCAGCGGCGGCTCCCAAGAAGACGAAGGAGCACCACAAGGAGCGCAAGGAGCACGCGCAGAAGCACCGACTGGACCAGAAGCGGGAGGAGCAGGAGGAAGAGCCGCTGCCGGGCGTGCTGGTGAAGCGCCCCGTGCCGGCGGACAACTCGTGCCTCTTCACCAGCGTCTACCTGGCCCTCTCGGGGGGTGAATATGATGCGGGTGCCGGTGCCGCCCTCCGCCAGGTCAGCAGTGCAACTGGGCTTTTCTTCCGTTTTTAAGGCGGAAGCCTTTAATGCCTCATCGTTGTAAGCGGGGGTTGTTGACAGAAGTGTCACGCTTTTCAATTGGTCGAAACGGTCCTGACGCCACAGTTCGCGAATTTCAAACAGGGCCCATTGTACTTTGGCTAGTTACCACGCAACCAATTAAAGGGATCGTGTAGTGATACTCCAACTAACTGAGACTGAGTTTAGTTCATTGCTTAATTAACCAATTAGCCTAATTAAGCTTTCAGTCAGACCAGATAAATAAATAAAACCGAGAAGGAATTTGGTCGAGTTTGGGAATCGAACCAGGGTCTCCGGAGTGCGAGACAAGCACGTCCCCACTCCACACCAGCTGGATGATTTGGGATGAACAAAGGCGCATCTAGTGAATACGGTGTCTTTGTTCACTCCCATCTTCCTCCCTTCCCTTAAGGTGAGGTTCAGGTGTCCACCAAGATATGGGAGACAGATACATTTCCTTTCCTCAAAAACTAATTTACCGAGAAGCAAGACGTAGAGCGGAAGAGGGGATGGTGTTCTGTGGGCTCCCTGGCAGCTTTGCAAGATGCTATCGCGTTCCACATTCAAAGGCGAAGCTTAGCGTCGTAACCACACACCAGTGACACTAGCAGCAACATCACGCTTAAGGCTTTCGCCTTTCCGCGCTTTAGGTCAACAAAGCGCCCCCCAGAATTTTTCTTTTGGGGCAGGATGCATAAGCAGCGGCAGCAGGGAAGAGAGCACACTTCAGTTACTTATTGAGGCACCTCTTCATAGTACTTGTGCTAGACAGTCTCCTTCAGAAGCTATTGGGCACATTCATAACCACGTCAATGGGTGCTGAAGGAACGGCATCTTTTTTCTCCATCATCATTTCAAGTCGTCAGTTCACTTGATATTCAATCAATTTGCTGATGTGTATTGAAAAATATGTGGGCGTTGGGTAGATGAAATAATACCCCTATCACACTAGCAAATTTAATGTCATTCGAATCGAATGACATTAGCACCTAATGTCATTAATCGGCTGCTACACGGGAACATGTAATGCCATTAGGTTCGAATGACATTCGCCATCGAATGAGTTAGGGGAACTCATTCGCATTCGATCTTGAACCGAATGCATACTCTGGACACCAGATACGCAGCAAGAACAAGCGACGCGAAAAAATAATGTGCACACTGCCAAACTTAGAAAGTGCATTTATTTAGTTCTGATAAAAAAAGGTAATGTTGGCATGAATCTGTTCACACTACAGGCTGTCGTGGGTAGCTATTACTCTCGTTCTCAGCAGCAGCCAACAGCAGCGGCCGAGCGTGAGGCAGCGTCCTTCCCGCGACCGTCGGCCATTTTGGGTTGCGGGATTCTCGCTGGTAGACGTGCCATGTTTGTTAAGCTCGAAGGTACTTAAAGACGTAACTGAGCAGTTCACCTTTTGGAAGTCATTTCCAAGCTCCGCGTGTGTCCGCGCGCCGCCATGTGAGCCATTTTGTTTGTTTACATTTGTCGGATTTGTGGTTGACTGCACTTGGCTTGGCTTTTGTTGTCTAAGGTGGTGCAGAATGGCCGGAAATAATATTTTAAGCTTATAATACGGCACACAAATGTTCTCACTCGCTTTTGAAACACTGCACAACAATTTCAAACATCTTTTATGCGTGCCGATGTCGTTCAGTTGGACTATGTTTTCTTCACTGATCGTCGATGCCACCATTTTCGAATGACTATTTTTTTCCGTGTAGCACCGAAAGAGACCAAATGACATTCGATGCATCAAATGCCATTAGGTTCGAATGACATTAAATTTGCTAGTGTGACAGGGGTATAAGATTGCCTATTAGATCACATATGTTGTTTCGGTATTCTTATTTAGAGTATAGCTAAATGGTCAGTGTCTATCTGATGCTCTGTGTAGGGTAGCTCAGCTTTGGCTGCATTTGTTTTGTACAACGGGAGGCTGGGCTAATTTTATGCAGTAGTGTCAGGAAGCAGGGCACGTAGAGAAACTGGTTATTTATTTTGATTGTTTGAGCAGGGTCCACTGAGGTGAATATACGTGTTTAGTGCTACAGCGGAACTCTGGCATAATCCAGCGGCTGTTGTTTAGCTACCAGCAGCCTTCTACTGCTTTAGGTTAGATGGCAACATGTAGTACCCTCAGATGTTTTAAGTTTTGTGAATGATTTCCATCTGGCAGGAATACATTTGGCCGATTCTGCTGATAAACCAGCAATCAACTGCCATTCTTTTCAACTGACTCATAAACTGTGATCTGCAACATCATTTGAACTGAAGTGCCATTGAGTTCTCAGTGTCAGTAGGGGCTGCCATGTAACGCCACTGAACTGCCATTCGGTTCAGCTGTTCGTTGATTGAATTGAATGTTACACTTTGAGAATGTGTGTAACAGGGTTAGTGGCTTGCATTGCACTAAGGACGGACATGTGTAACCAGAAATTCGAGTTGGGAGTTAGGGATTTAATGGTTGTGGAACTAAGTGGTATGGAAGAAAAGAAAATGTCGGACTGGACTTCTTGGATACAGATCGACGGCTGAATTAATTTTAATGAGCAATATCTAAGTGAACAGCAACCACTCTCCATTGTTTAGTGGACACTTATCAAAATCGCTGTTCTTGCTTTCTCGTTTATTTCCCAGTCTGTTGCATTAATCAAGGATAGTACAGCTTTCCAGTGTTAAGAAAAATGAGCCGTGAGTCGGCATGGGTCTCTGGAAAAATATTCTGCAGCCTGAACAAACCTACTGAACCAGGAGGGTGTGAAGTTGGGCTTGTTTCATTGTTTGTTAGAATAGACAGCACAGCAAGCTATGAGTGACACTAAGAGACGGGAACGTAGCAGAGCGGGTCAGGGGACACACACGAGTTTACGATATCCTAGCTGAAATCGAGAACAAATGGGCGTGGGCAGGGCATGCAATGCAAAGGTGAGATAACCAATGGCCCCTTAGGGTAACGGAGTGAATTCCAAGTGAAGTTAAGCATGGCAGGGTGCAGACGAGATTAGGAAGTTTGTGGGAATAAGGTGGCTGCAGCTGGTTCGGGGCATGCTTAATTGGAGGGATATGGGAGAGGAGTTTGTCCGGCAGTGGGGAAGTTTAGGCCGGTGATGTCAAGTTGCCAAAAGTGAGCGGGCAGCAGAAATACGAGATGGGTGTTGTGGGGGCGCAGGTGATCGCCGACTGCGTGGCGGCCGACCGGGAGACGTACACCGAGGCGTTCCTGGGCCGTCCCAACCGCGAGTACTGCACCTGGATCCTGAACGAGGAGCACTGGGGCGGCGCCATCGAGCTGTCGGTGCTGAGCCGCCACTACGGCGTCGAGATGGTGGCCGTGGACGCGCAGAGCGGCCGCCTGCACCGGTTCGGCGCCGACGCCGGCTGCGACCAGCGGCTGCTGCTGCTCTACGACGGCATCCACTACGACCCCCTGGTTCTGGAGCCCCTGGAACCGGGCCGGCCCGTGCGCACGCTCTTCTCGGCCCGCGAGGACGCGCTACTGGCGCTGGCCCTGGAGCTGGCCCAGGAGGCCCGCGCCAGCCGACAGTTCACCGACGTGGCCAACTTCACGCTGCGCTGCCTCGCCTGCGACGTCGGACTCGTGGGCCAGGAAGCGGCGCGCCGACACGCCGCCGAGACGGGACACCTCGGATACGGGGAGGTGCCCCAGTAGGAGGTCTTCGACCGCTATTATTATTACTATAATTACTAATAATACTATTACGCCGCTGGTGATGACGACACGCGCGCTGTTTGCATTCGCTCGCACGCACACACTTCACACTTCTTAGGGGAAAATAAAATTCGCCGCCGCGCACCGTTTAGATGCTATCGCCGTTGCCAGTGTGGACCCGGTTCCGCGAGCGTTCCTCCGGGACCCGAAGCCATGGCTCGTGGTTGGTCGGCGCTCGCTGAGGAAGCCGCGAAATCCCGGTGCGGGTCTGCGGTGGCGACGGTGGCGGCGACGGTGACGCTTCTGCGAGAATAAAGCGATGTTCTTTCTTGACGACCCCGCGTGTGTTTTTGTCTTGGTTGGCACATGTCCTTTTGGGACATGTCTCTCTTAGGTTCCGCGCATCCGCGCGGAACCTAAACGGCGGCTTGACCAGGCTTCACTGGGTCGTGGTCGCGATGGTGTCGGCACCTGGGGGCCGCGAGGACGACTGCCTGCGAGACCAAACCACCAGTGGCTGTTCTACGGTTGAAGGCAGTAACCCACGTCACTCCTGCTGGCTGTTTGCTTTGGGAAGCGGGACGGCAGCAAACGACGAAGCCCTCGTTCGGCGCGTATTGGGATTTTGAATATTTGTTCATTAGATTAACTTCCTGAATTTAAGGGCTGCTGTCGTCGCATGTGGGGAAAGGGTACAACCACTGGCGCGGTCAGTACGCGCTCATGTCTCCTTTGACATAAGGTTTGAAGTGTAGGAAACCGTAATGAAAGAAAATGGCGAATTTTGGTGACAATTTACAACGCAAACAAAAATGAAAAAAAAAAGCCGCGTAGGCTCAGTGGTTATGGTGCTCTGCTGCTGTTCCCAAAGACGCGGGTTCGATCCCGGCCGCGCCGATCGAATTTTAATGGAGGCGAAATTCCAGAGGCCCGTGTACTGTGCGTTGTCAGTGCACATTAAAGAACCCCAGGTGGTCGAAATTTCTGGAGGCCTTCACTGCGGCGTCCCTCATAGCCTGAGTCGCTTTGGCGCGTTAAACCCCCATTAAAAAAAAAAAAAGCATGCCACCACCTCGTTTCAAAGGAGACGCTCCTATCTTTTATCCATTCAAGTAGCCTTTATTTTCATAAATATACATTTTACGGAGGACTTGAGGGCACCTTGACTGGCCTTAACTGGCAGCAGAGGCACCAGAGGGTCATTCAGAAGCAACACACAACGCACGTCATTGGCTTAAACTTCGATGCGAGCTGTTCAAATTTTTGCTAGACATGAACCCGCGGTAACAATTCAAAGCAAAAATAGAATTGTAAGCCGTTCCCCAAGCGAACTCCAAGTCTTCGTTTACTGCGCGATACTACACGGCACTACTGGCGAATACAAACGATGCGCGAAATTTATGCAGTTTGCGCCTCGATTGTAGTTTGCTGCTTCGCCCGTTTCGTCGTTGGTAGTACTGTGCAGTAACGATGTAGAACCAACTGTCCCGTTTTAGCACAGCAAAACTCTTAAGGCAGAATAGAACGTGATCGTGCAGTTGGCGCTAACCTTCAGACAAAATAAGCATTCTACCCCGAATCAAACAGCCGGTACAGAACGAATGTGTAAGCGTCACCTCTTTGGGACTGGTGACTGCTGTAGACCAGCAGTCTGCTGCAGGCAGTTTAAAGTTACCGTACACTGACAGCCTGCAGGCCTAGCGGCTGGAGGAGTTGTAACGGTTTCTCGAGGGACGAGGGCACCTGTCCATGCGTGCCCTATATTGCACGAGCGCCCACTTTTTGCCACATCGCTGGCTCAAAAGTATTTAGGCAACATAGCACACAATGACTTAACGGCACATTATGCGCTGTTAAGTACAAAATGGTGAGATTAGCCAATTAACTAATGAAAGACTATCTTAATTTTTTCAATACTACTTACACGTACTATATAAACCACATTCCTAATTTCTCAAAAAGCGCTTTAAAATTTCGCGCGTCAAGCGGTGCTCGGTGCGGGAAGCCGCCCACACGGTGAGTCCACAAACTCGGATGCTTCACTGCTTATGCCGCCATTTTGATAAGGAGCCGGAAAGCTACATTTCCTATTGGATTTTACCAGCAGCTCTCTGTTATACGGACTGATGGAGCGTTGCTTCGCGTATCAAGCCGAAGGACTGGGTCACCGTTCCGTGGACGTTCTCGCACGATCGCTTTTTGTAGCATGAATGGGCATGGCGCTAAACAACATACCGCCTGCTACACGCTTTTTGCAAGCGCTATAGCTCTCTCGTTACGTCTGCGGCGGCTGACAATGGCTAGAGCGCAGTTCAATTTGCTGTCTTTCGCCTGTGTCCGACCGACGGGGAGAGTACATATGTATCAGCAGCGCGAACACCACACAGGAAGAAGAAGGAGAAGAAGGTAAAGAGCGCTGAGAGTACGCGCCTGTTTTTCCACGTTTCGCTCGTGGCTGCAGTCTCGCACGCGCACAGAGATTATAGCAGTTTGCTTATTTTGGCAACCCGACACGACCAGGAATGCGACAGCTCGGGCGCCTTTCGAGTTCGTCCTCAAAACTAGCCCGGCAGATGGTGTTATTCAAGTCCTCAAAGCTGCCTCTTGAAAGCATAACCTAGGTAATCACAGCAACGCGGTTCGAGCTTCTTCTTGCTCAAAGCACACGGAGATCTTCTGCGGTACGCCACAAACCGTGCTCTCCCGAGCAGCATGGACAAAGCGCGGTAAGCCGGACGCTATACCTGCGAGAACACTCCGATGCGCGCTGCAACGCAACCAGGAAATCAAGAAGAACCTGAAAAACTCTGACCGGCCGATTTATTTGTTATCCAACATTACAAACACCACGAACACGTGCTTGCCCAGCTTTTCCTAATCTTTTATTTCTTTCAGGCGGCAGCTTTGCAGCCAAACTCGGAAGACGCGCGAGCTGTCGCACGCCATGCATGTCGGGTAGCTGAGATAAGCAAACCGCAATGTGTCTCTGTCGGTCAGACACAGGCGAAAGACAAGTCAGATCGAACTATGCCCCAGCTATTGTCAAACATACAGAGTGCACTGTAGCTTACAGAGGCCACTTGCACCTGAGTGCTCGCCTGGGTGGAGGCGCAGGCGATGACTTCTGCACATTGTGTGTGCGTGTGCGTGTGTGTGCGGGCGTGCGTGTGTGCGCGCGCTTGTGTGTGTGTGTGTGTGTGTGTGTGTCTGTGTGTGTGTCAGAGAGAGAGAGAGAGACCTTCACACACCTCAACCGTCCAAAGCGGTGAAAGCTAGTTATGCGCACACTGGATTACAGCAACTTTGGTCAGTCACCATTCAATCAAACGTTCTCGTCGACTTAGGAAATAACTGTTAACGTCGTACTTGCTTCGGCGAAAAGTGGGCCTCCCATATACTGCCGAAGCTCGATAGGAACTTCAGGGTATCCAAGGTTGTCCGGTTCGACACATCAACAGAAAGGTTTATGATGATTGATGGGGGTTTAACGTCCCAAAGCAACTGAGGCTATGAGGGGACGCCGTAGTGAAGGGCTCCAGAAATTTCGACCACTCGGGGCTCTTTAACGTGCACTGACATCGCCTCCATCGAAACTCGACTGCCGCGGCCGGAATCGAACCCGCATCTTTCGGGTCAGCAGCCGAGCGCCATAACCACTGAGCGACGGCCCATCAGCAGAAAGGACATTCTCCATGGCGTTGATGCGGACCTCCTTAACTTGCCCAGGAACCATCTCTTCAGGAGAGGCTGTAATTAAGTTTGTCTGTGGAAGGGATTCAAGTCCGGTGCTGCAGTGACACCCCCTTACCCCTAAAAAAATTTCTGTAGGCAGTAGTCCATAGAGTTGTGTCTATAAAGTCCATAGACTGTCTATAGAGAACAGTCAAGAGGCAATACAAATCCTTTAGACAGTGTATAGATTTATGGCTGTACACTTTTAGTAGACTTTTGTCTCGAGAATGTCTATAGAATATGGATAGACAAGAAGAAATATCTATAGGAAGGCAATAGAGTCTATAAGAAGTCTATAGACTGTCGATAGATTATTTTTAGAAGGGTAAGGTGTATGAAGATACTTGCCCGCTGCAACTGCCGAGCGTTCCAACGCTGGAACGCTCGGTGACTTCAGACCCGTACGCGCTCTAAATCCTGCGCAGCACCCTTTTTGGTAGTCGGTTCACGACCTTGGTGTATCCACTATCGTATACTCCATGTCGTCCGAGTCGGAGAAGGTATATAGATGTCCCCGCGAGCTCAGAGGTGAGTCATTTCTCCTCGCCAGCTTGAAGCTCGAGGACTGCTACCAGACAGGTGAAACCGTCACGCAGAAGAAATCAAGCAAGGATATGAAAGGAACGCGCGAAGAGCTATAACAACATGGCCAGTGTATAGATTCGCTGAAGAAGAAATGGGAAAAATCGAGCACTTAGACCTTTTCACTGTTTACGTCTTGATTGAGCGCGCGTGCGCCTTGAACTGTGATGCGCATGCACATGAGATGCCTGTACGAAATCCGCAAATCAGAACACTGCCGGCACAGTCCAGAGGAAATATGACTGCGCCGAAAAAGGCAAATCTGAAAAGTCTATATAGTGTCGCTGTTCGGATGCATTATGCGCAACTGTCTCCTATGGTCACTGAAGGCGCTTCATTCACTCTGCGGAAATTATAACCCATTCGGTTTTTTAATTAACACGAAGGAATGCGAAACTTATTTCTCTCCTTTCAGTCCGCCTGTTTAAAGCGCAGGTGATGAGAGGAGCACGGAAAACGTCGTCCAAGCAGTCTGTAGCATGCGCATGCACGGCGAAACTTCCGTGACTAAAGCAGTCCTGATATCGCTTCATCCAGACGGGACAGAGGCAGACAATGAAAAGAAAAAGAAAAAAAGCATGGCCGCAGGAAACGTGACGACGCGCCGTCTGCCCATGGAAGCAGCGGTGCGGCGAAGTGCACATGTCACTGTTCCCTGCCTCTGCACCCAGGGGAAATTTTCTGTAGCTGATAAGTGCGACAACGCAGATCGCCCGATCATTTGAAAAGTGCTGCAGCCGACAGTAACGCGCATGCACAAGCAACTGACTCGCGGGTGAAAAATTCGGCCATCAGACCGCCGTTCTTCCTTCGTTGGTGCTATCCACGGCACCTGTTTTCGCCGTAATACAAGCGGCAGCGCTCCTCGAAATGACTTTGTGCCCGTTGCTGTTGGGTTGCTGTCGTCTTCACCTTCCAGCAGAGACTTGTGGAAGTCATTACACTCACGACCGACCGACCGACGACCGTCGAATGAACCTTCGAGCCAGGCCGCCGGCATCGAAGGTGAGTGCGGGGCTAAGCCTCGCGGCGAAGGTGACGTGTCCGTGAAACCTGCTCTGGGCTGCTAGAATGAATTTAAGGTCCACTCGCGCTGTTTCCGCGAGCATTGAATAATAATCGGCAAGCAACTCGCAGCGTATAGCGTGAAGGTTTCATGGACCATCGCCATCGGGTTTCTGGTCAGTGACGGAAGCGCGGCGAGCTAGGATTCGCGATGCATACAGCTTTAGGCTTAGCTAACTATAGGCCATCTGTAGGTATTGAGCCAGCGAGGAAACTGTCCCGATTTGTTCGCTGCCTCAAAGGGGTTTAGATATGCGAGCCCGCTGCCGTTTGCGTCACTGAACAAAAACCCGTTCCGAACGGCGTTGCGGCCAAGCCACCATGTCGTGCCACCGAACGGCCGCGGCCGCATATGGTCTTGAGCGACATGTGGTTTGTGGCCGTAAACGGCGCTCGGAAATT
Source organism: Amblyomma mixtum (assembly GCF_055824585.1). NCBI lineage: Eukaryota > Metazoa > Arthropoda > Arachnida > Ixodida > Ixodidae > Amblyomma > Amblyomma mixtum. The sequence goes on along the minus strand of NC_143018.1, from coordinate 9,361,405 downwards.
CTCGCCAGCCTCGTCCAGCAACTCGGAAGAACGGACGTTGCCTACGGTCTACGGCACATCGTGTTTCCGCTGCAGCCAAGGTCGGTGGTCAGCTCTCCTTACTTTTTTTCCAGTTCCGCGGCTTCAGGCTTCAGTCGCGCTCACTTTCCTGGCACGGTGAGTATGTGGAACTGCGATATGCTTGCGTGTCTGTCAACCTTTTCTTTTTTCTTTGCAGATATGCTAGCTCCAGCATTGTCATACTTGATCCAACGGCACTGGTGCACTCGGCCCGCGATGACATCTTGCTCAATATGGCAGTTGCCGGTCGTGCAACGTTCCTTTCGTGAACCCTCTGCCTACCGCCGCAAACGCTGTACTGTCGGAATCTTCGGCCACTGCATCGCAGCGTCCACTTTTCTGCGTTTTCGATAAGTAGGACCGTGACTTATCGAAACGAGAAAAGTGACATGGCTGCAGATGAAAGCGGCACCCCCTGAGGTTGTGTCGCCACCAGGTGCCGCTGAACGAGGCGGAGAGGATGCAGCGTAGTCGAAGGTCGCGTGGTACACGCCACGTTTGTTCTCGACAGTGCAGCCAGTGTGCAGCGTACCCTGGGACGCCTTTGGAAGGCTCACACGACATTCACGGTTGCCTGTGGTGAAGGTTCACTTTTTATGTTTGCAGATATACCGGTTCAGAGTCTCCCTTGGGGGCGGACAGCAGGAAGCCGACTCAGCAAGTCCAAGCTCGGATCTTTGGTCCCGATCCGCCATCCATGCACCGCTAAAAATTTCCCCTCCTGGCTCGCAAAAACGGAGGACTGTCCAGAGCAACTACGCTGCATCGCAGCGTCAAGACTTCTGCGTTTTATGTAAGGCGGACCGCGACGGACCGAAGCGACAAATGTGATGTGGCTTTCTACGCTGCTGCTTCCTGTCAACGCAGCGAGGGCCCCGAGCCCTTCTAGGGGAAGTCCACGCGGTGACCTGCTGCTCCCGCACTGCCGTCGCCGCTGCGAGGGCTCCAGTGTGTCAGCCCGGAGCTACTGCCGACGGGGCGTACGGAGCTGCTTCGATCCTCTGTTCCTGTCCTCGGCTATCGACTACCCCAAGTGAGCACTCCTTTCGGACTTCGGTTTTTCGGTGTTAAGCCAAACTGATTAGTTGTTGATAGGACTCAGCCTATCCATGTATGGGCACTCTAAACACTAAATAGTCTATATGGGAGTAAAAAGGGGCTAAGCTGTACTCTAGCTCACTCCCTTTTAGAAATGAGAGTGCGCTAGAGGACGGCTTACTACTTTTTCCTCCTTTCTTGTTGTAGTGTGTGAGCTGGCTTTGTGAGTTCTGCGTTGTATAAAATGTGTCGTTTGCAACCGCCTTCAGGGCACTTTCACGTACTTCACATTTTGTCTAGAGAGAGAGAGAGAGAGAGAGAGACTCTTTAATGAAATACAGAGAATTTAGCCGGCGTTTAAATTACGCTGGCATGCCACTCTGCGTAAGCAGGGGAATTTGGGAGATAAAGACAGAAGGAGAGCAGCGTGGAAGAGGTAAAAGAAAAAAAACGAAGATATAATGCGGCCATGAAATGGGCTGACGAAGTTCACTGCATGTAGAATGCATGAAGGTAACGTGCAAGTGAATTTAGAGCTTATCGAGATGTCAAATGTCTTTTAAATATGTAAAAAGAAAGTTCATTGCAAGTCTCTGTTGCCTGAAGCAGGCTAAGGGACCTAAAACTGTTGTCCCAATTTGTAAGATGTATTTTTTTCTCTTACTGCTGCCGTGCCTTGATCTCGTCGAGGCTTTCTCCCCTTGAAGCTGAGGCATCAGCATTGAAGCCTCAAATTTCCCGTTCTCTGTGTGCGATTTTTCACTCACCCTTTTCTTACATTTTTGTTCACCTGAAAATTACTTTTCAGCTATTGCTGCATTCGGCTATTTTATTTTTATATGATTGCAGGGTAAGTCGGTTCCAGCGGGCTTTATTCACTTTGTATTCTTTTCGTTTACATTTATTGGCGATAACTGTTCAGGTGTCGTTCCGTCAGGTCTGGTTGTCGTCCATACACGCCCTTACACCCCTGTAATGTAGAACACACAGCCTGCACAGCCGCGGCACTCAAGGTTAACCTAAGGCGCAAAATCCACTTGTGCACCATAAACCCCTCCCCCTCACACACCCTTAATCCCCACACTCGTACCCGTGGACTGCTTACCGCACCCGGGCACTCCTACATTGTCAACGCGACGCATTCCCTCGTCCGCTTGTGTGTCTATGCATACATTACAGATGGATGAGTGACCGTGCGTGACGCATGCGTACTGCATCCCCAGGACACACCCCTACACTTTGCCACAAGGTAAACGTCCGGTCACTCTTGGATCTCAAATGCCAGCTATCCATGAAATTCGCCTTGCCAAAGGGGGAAATGTCAGGGGACTTCGTAATTTTTTGCTGCAGAATAAATTTACGAGGCCTACCAGAGTTGGTTGGATGCCCTCAGAGTGCACGCGCGAATTTCCTCTTCGTGCCATTTTGTTTGCATCGCGTTTTGTTTCTGCAGGCGCTCTGGCTTTCCTGTGTGCTATACACCCACTGCATCAACTGGACGTGCTGTTTCGTGTAAGCCGTGCTTGGTGTCCTCTGACTTCGCACCTCAGTGACAGCCGCGCGCCGCGCAGGATTTCTTCCTGTCCCCCACGAGCAGTGTGAGGTGCCACAAGCATCTCGCTTTCCTGCTCCATCTTTATGCATCGCCTTCGCTGCGACGTGTTCGTCGGACAACGTGCTCCACCGTCTTCATCTACCATCACGATACCTGAAAGCAAAACAAAACAAAAAAAATCTCCTGTGCCTTCTAGCGCAACCTCGTTCACGGGAACAAATCCTTTGCACAACCGTCTCCTACGAGCTTCCTGTCGCCAACCGAGTGCTCGCCGGCGCCAGTAGATTTGAGCGCGTTGTGGTTGACGCGGCTGTGACGTTTATACCAGTGCTTCCTGGCGCTGCAGCAAAACTGGTAAGATACACTCCTCGTAGAAAATCCTCTCCGCAAAACCCACACGTCTGCGAGATGCATTTACAAAAATAACTTCTTTCAAAAAGTGGATTCAGCGGCTTTGGAGTTCGCACTGTTTTGCCCTAAAATAAATTAAAATGGAGGATTAGTAATGTCACTTCATAATCTTTCAGTTGTTCTCTGTCGCCATGTTCGGCTTGTCGTACAGTCAACATGCACACCTCACCAGCCTATCTTTCGCTGTTTTTAAGGGAAAAATCGGGGAAGAAATACACCCGAAAAAATGACCAACAAGATTCGCATCACGTATAACGTATACCAACTTCAAATAATCGCATCGTGGTATCGAACCCTGCAATAGGCTTGTTGCATTCCATCCAATGCATCATGTGAAACTTAATATTTAGCACAGAAGAGACTTTGGTATTATTAGCCGGAGCGCGACGATCAGCGTAGAGCGCTTAAAAAAAATTTCTCCATTAAAAGTTTTGTGAACTTCAAATTATTTTAATACTTCCTATTGATACGTGATGAATAAAAAAAGTGGTCGCGTATACGACTAAACGCCTCACAATTCTTGATCCCCCTGTTGCTGGTGGTTCATCAGAAAAAATAGCTAAAAGTATGGAAAATATGTTTGTCGGCGGGGGTTCCCCTCGCGGCTGCATTTGGCGGCCTCGCATCGAAGAGAATCACCACCCCCCCCCCACGCACGCACGCACGCACGCACGCACGCACGCACGCACGCATTTTGAAGTAGGACACAATTTAAGTTCATTTCTAAGTTGAAGGTAGCAACAATTAAAATCATGCAGTCGAACCTTAGGTGGGAGCCTTTTACACGCTCGGACCTTGTGTGTTACGATCCCGGTTTCATTCCTGCCGTAATACTTGACGAGGCCATAGACGCGCTAACGGGTGAATGAATGAGGAATTGATGAAAGCAAACAAGCATGAACCAAAGTGAATGGAATCCTAGCTCGGTGTATATAATGGCACAACCGACATACTGGTCTTGGTTTGTAACGTAGCAGTTTGGGCATGTTGGTGTATTGCTTGACAGGACTGAACAGCGCACACAGGACGAGGCCACAAGGAAAGAACCGAAGAGACACGCGAGCGCCGACTTACTACAGTTTATTTCGCCCCGGAATATATACGTATAATATGGCCAACATCGCGCATGCGGGACAAGCGGAACATTCAGGCACTGACGGAGGTACACAAGTTCCTGATGGGTAAGAGCGATCGATGGCTTCGTTACGAAGCCACGATCTATCATTTCGGCTTCAATAATTTCGCGAGTCAGATTACATCTGTTTTTACAAAAAAATTGGTGTGGTTTAGCTCTGGTTCAACCTGGTTGGTTGCGAAAGCATGGCTTGCCTATAGCTGCTTCTGATTCTCATCGTTTTCGCAAACGTTCTTCTGGTTGTTCCTCTGTTTCCTGGCCCCGTTGTTTCCGCTTGGCTTCATTCCGTTTAGCTTGCCTAATCCAGCTTCTGAACTCGATACAGCTCGTTTAGCTGCTTTGGCTTCTCGTTGTTTCCGCAGTCGTTCTCCTCGTTGTTCTTCCGTTTCTTGGGCACGTTGTAACCTCTTTCATGCATTCTTCCTAGCTTGCTTGGCTGTCGCCTTAGAGTTAAACTGTTCAGAAGCAGTAGAGGAACAATCTATAGGTTCAGATATAGACTCTTCGTCGGTGACTTCCATGGCGAGACTCCTCGAGGAGCGCGGCACGACCGGCTCCTCCTGGCTGCGGTGGAGAGAGCAAGCTGACGTCACGCGTCGCCATAGCAACGGAGAGGCTGACGTCACACCATCTGTTAGGCCAATACGGTTAGGCGCGGCGGCGGCTCCTCGAGGAGCAGGGAGATCCACGGACCACGCGACGAGCGGTTAGACCTGGCATAGTACTGCTTTCGCAATAATAACAGTGCAGTCTTGCTAGAGGGCCTGACACGAGGAAACCTGATCTGATTCGTTAACACGTTTTGGCGGGCTAGTTGGTTAAGCATCTTGAATAAACAGCGCGAACGAAGACGAGCACAAAAGACAAGAAAATGGACGACACAGCGCTGACTAACAACTGAGGGTTTATTGCTGATCACACAAGTATAAATACATAGATGTCGGCAGAGAGGGAAAGGTATACAAAGTGCAAAACAAACAAAAAACCATAAATGTGACAACAGCAACAGAAGCGCGCTAGAAATCAGCGGAGATTATCAGCCCCCAGGAGTGACAGCTCTTTTTCCAGTAGTGTTAGCGAAGGAGTGCTTATACATGCATTTCCCTGCTTGAATATGTTGTAGGCCTCGATAATTTCCCTCGCAGTTTTTTCCTGATTTTTGGCAATGACCTTGGTTTCATGATATAGCGGTACGCACTGTTTTTTCTCTGTCTTTGCCCATTCACAATCCCGGCAATGAATGCCGAGGTGACCGGAAACTACTTTTGACACTTTATAGCTGTGTTCGCTCAGCCTTATATTAATACATCGTCTCCCGTCTGTCCAACGTACTGCCCTCCACAGGGCAGAGGGATGTTATAAACAACCCCCTTATCACAAGGGACGAAGCGTGACTGGTGCTTAGTTGTGCACTTCGCCACTTTTTCTTTGATCTCATTAACAGATCGGCACAAACCAGCCAGACGATCAGGCGAGGAAAACACAACATCGACACCTGCTTTTTTCCCCACTTTTTTCAGGGAGTGTGAAATTCCATGTAGATATGGAATCACAGCGACACGTTTGCGGTTGTTGTCCGATTCCTGGCCGTCTCGTGTAGCTGGTTCTGACTTGCTCTCAGCTACTGACGTGATAAGTTCTAGGGGGTACCCTGCCGAGAGCAACCTTTTTACCTGGAGTGAAACGCTGGAGTGCAGTCTGTGGTGGCAGGATTTTGTTAATGAGCTGTTCAAACAGGACCCTATGATACCCCTCTTAATGAGCTTGGAATGGCAAGAACCATAGGCAAGAAGGGGCTTATTACCTCGAGGTTCGAAAGCCCAGCAAACGTGGCTAGGAGTGAAGTACAGGCCAAGGTCTAGAAACTTGATGCGGTTGTGAACAGGGGTTTCATAAGTGATCTCAAGGGGGGAGAGAGCGTCAGAAAAAATGGACAGACTACGAGACACCTCGATGCTGATGATCTTTTAGCTTTTTCTATTGACGTGAAGGACTTGTTCTATTCGATTCCCTATGACGATCTGTTAACCAGTGTCAGTGAATGCATTGACCGACATGGCGTGGTTGCCTTTCAAAACGCGTCCGGTATCTCTGTAGCAAGATTTCTGGATCTGCTTTCCTTGTACCTGCAATCAACTTTCACTGAGTGGAACTCATCCATCTTCATTCAAAAAAACGGCATATGCATAGGCTCCTGTATCGCCCCCATACTCAGTGACATTTATCTCGCCAGATGCGACCGTGCTCTCAACGAACGCCTTGGTGAAACTAAGGTCGTAAAAACATTTAGATTTGTCGATGACTACCTTGTTTTTGTTAAGTGCTCTGGACAGGAGTTTGAAACCGAGGTGTCTCGTAGTCTGTCCATTTTTTCTGACGCTCTCTCCCCCCTTGAGATCACTTATGAAACCCCTGTTCACAACCGCATCAAGTTTCTAGACCTTGGCCTGTACTTCACTCCTAGCCACGTTTGCTGGGCTTTCGAACCTCGAGGTAATAAGCCCCTTCTTCCCTATGGTTCTTGCCATTCCAAGCTCATTAAGAGGGGTATCATAGGGTCCTGTTTGAACAGCTCATTAACAAAATCCTGCCACCACAGACTGCACTCCAGCGTTTCACTCCAGGTAAAAAGGTTGCTCTCGGCAGGGTACCCCCTAGAACTTATCACGTCAGTAGCTGAGTCGGCCCTAAAGAAGAGCAAGTCAGAACCAGCTACACGAGACGGCCAGGAATCGGACAACAACCGCAAACGTGTCGCTGTGATTCCATATCTACATGGAATTTCACACTCCCTGAAAAAAGTGGGGAAAAAAGCAGGTGTCGATGTTGTGTTTTCCGCGCCTGATCGTCTGGCTGGTTTGTGCCGATCTGTTAATGAGATCAAAGAAAAAGTGGCGAAGTGCACAACTAAGCACCAGTCACGCTTCGTCCCTTGTGATAAGGGGGTTGTTTATAACATCCCTCTGCCCTGTGGAGGGCAGTACGTTGGACAGACGGGACGATGTATCAATAAAAGGCTGAGCGAACACAGCTATAAAGTGTCAAAAGTAGTTTCCGGTCGCCTCGGCATTCATTGCCGGGATTGTGAATGGGCAAAGACAGAGAAAAAACAGTGCGTACCGCTATATCATGAAACCAAGGTCATTGCCAAAAATCAGGAAAAAACTGCGAGGGAAATTATCGAGGCCTACAACATATTCAAGCAGGGAAATGCATGTATAAGCACTCCTTCGCTAACACTACTGGAAAAAGAGCTGTCACTCCTGGGGGCTGATAATCTCCGCTGATTTCTAGCGCGCTTCTGTTGCTGTTGTCACATTTATGGTTTTTTGTTTGTTTTGCACTTTGTATACCTTTCCCTCTCTGCCGACATCTATGTATTTATACTTGTGTGATCAGCAATAAACCCTCAGTTGTTAGTCAGCGCTGTGTCGTCCATTTTCTTGTCTTTTGTGCTCGTCTTCGTTCGCGCTGTTTATTCAAGCTGATCTGATTCGCCATCTTCATCTGCGCCGTTGTCATCAGACTTACATTTTCTACAGTGTGCGTCAAGAAACCCACCTAGCTTTCCAGACACGTTGTTACATAGTTCCCGGAGGCAGTCGATCGGACATCTACCACTTTGGCCAACGTAGCTTTTCCCACATGACAATGGAATGCTCCTCACAACTGAGTTGGCGCATTCAACGAACTTAGTTTGGTGCTTCTGTTTGAACTCTTTATTATTTGCGCCGTCGGGCTTAGTCAACCTGCACAATTTTTGCAGCTTGTCAGGGGGAAAAAAAAAGGAATTTTACATTCGCCCGTTAATAAACTGTTGTGTGTCTCGTCGGTTCTTTCCTTGTGTCCTCGTCCTGTGTGCGCCGTTTAATCCTGTTTGTAAGTCTGCTCATATTTATTGTTTTCTCGGCCTTCGAGGGCTTCAGCACCGGTTTCAAGCGTCGTCATCACTCCAGTCCGACCAGTCGTCGCTGCATCAATGGTCACCACTTAACCAGTCCGATTAGTTGACGCGGCACCAGTCATCAACCCAGCACCAGTCTAAGCAATCGACACTGCATCATTCTGACTAGTTCACACTGTACCAGACCGAACAGTCGCCATTTCACCAGTCTGACCGCAGTCGACTCTGCATCAGTGGTCGGCACTGAACCACTCAGATTCAGATTAATTGGCACTGCACCAGTCACCAATACAGCACCAGTCTAAACATTCGACACTGCACCAGTCTGACTAGTTCACACTGCACCAGACCAAACAGTCGCCACTGCATCAGTCTGACCGCAGTCGACACTGCATCAGTGGTCACCATTTAACCACTCCGATTAGTTTGCACCAGTCATCAACCCAGCACCAGTCCGAACAGCTGCCATTTCACCAGTCTGACCGCAGTCGACACTGCATAAGTGGCCACCACTGAATCACTCAGATTAGTTTACACTGCACCAGTCACCAATCCAGCACCAGTTCAAGCAGTCGACACTGCACCAGTCTGACTAGTTCACACTGCACCAGACCAAACAGTCGCCACTGCATCAGTCTGACCGCAGTCGACACTGCATTAGTGGTCACCATTTAACCACTCCGATTAGTTGACACTGCACCAGTCATCAACCCAGCACCAGTCCGAACAGTCGACATTGCACCAGACCGAACAGCTGCCATTTCACCAGTTTGACCGCAGTCGACACTGCATCAGTGGCCACCACTGAATCACTCAGATTAGTTTACACTGCACCAGCCACCAGTCCAGCACGAGTCCAAACAGCCGACACTGCACCAATTTGACCAGTTCACCATGCACCAGACCGAACAGTCGACACTGCATCGGGGGTCACCACTGAACCACTCCGATTAGTTGACACTACCAGTTAGTTGACGGTCATCAACCCAGCAGCAGTCCGAAGAGTCGACACTGCACCAGTCGACGAGTTCACCAGATGGCGCCTCACCACCGATCCGACCAGTCGTCAACTGCATGCGGAGAAACGCACGCCGGCTGCCCCGAAACGTCGTCGCTCCATTTGGGGCCCGCCCCCTTCACGGGGTCTTGTCTCACGAGAGAATTAAGTAGGACGCGTCAGTGCAGTCGTACAAGAGCAGCTGAACCACCACACCTCATAATCGGCGGCATCTTTTCTTGCTCTTTTTCATCTTTGGAGCGGGTGCTGCCGCCACCGCCGCCCGAGGCGGAAGTATTCCTGGCAGAAGGGGAGGAGGCACGGGGACCGGTCCGGTCCGCTTTGCCTGACCCGACCGCCAGTCGGGCTGCACTTTTCACGGTGCGCGTTCGCCGGCCTTCGCTTGCCAGTGCAGCCTACGCTCAGGTAAGCGCCCTTTTCCTCCCAAATATAACTAGATTGCGCGTACATTATACCGCAAAGAAAATGTGCCTTTATTGAGATTTTGTTTATAAATTTCTGCAACATGTGTTTCAATAGCGTCCTGTATATGCCCCTATACTATTCTCTGCTTTTCATAGCCCCTAATTCTTCTGAAATCAAGCTGTCTCGCAGGGAATAGCTTCCTACAAGGGCAATACGCTTGTTGAGGACATGCTAGCAAATTCCTACGTATATTCCAGTATATTCATGGTGATAATGATTAATTTTTATGGCACAAAGGCATCTTTGGCCAAGGAGCGCCATGGTACAAAGTATTTTTGTCTACTCATGGTGGAGTCAAAGACCCATTTTCCAAGCGTATCATCCCAGAGAAGCCGAGCATCAAGTCGGAGGAGAGCTTGCACTCACTGTATTTCCGCTGGGTACCCGGCGGAACTGGGGATCGAACCCCGAACCTCCTGCATGCGAGGAGGATGCTCAAACCACTAGGCCACTGCTACGGTTCAAATATATTCCTACGCCTATACATATCGCAACATGTTTGAATATATTCCTATAAGTGCCTATTTATCTCACGCCTTTACTGACATTAAAACTGAAGTCGGTGCTATGGTAGACACTGTAAGCTGCAGCATAGAATGTTTTAAATAAAACGTGTTGAACTACGCGCAGTGTTCTGCTTGTTCGCGTGCCCGGAAGCTTGTCTGCACGCAGGGCAGTGTAGTAAAAGGGAGCTGCAAACAGCCTTCAAGATTCGCGTGGCTATCGGGGTGAGTTGAACGGTGCTGATTGGTCGTAGTACCACGGAACTGTCCACGTCTGTCTTTGAAGTGAAGGGAAGTACCTTTGAATGAAGTAGCAGCTATTCATGCACGGGTTTCGCGTTTCTCACACGGTAGCAAACAATTCAGTTTCGTTTTCGTTCGGAACCTTTCTTCGGCCCCATATATCGACGAACGGCTGCGTTAATTAGCTCCTGTAGGAAGTAAGTGAAAGCCTTCCTAATAACACCGGAACGGCGAACACTCGTCTGTTGCGCCGCCCCTTGGCTGGATCGTTCACTATTCGTTCTATTTTGAGTCCGGAACGAAACCGCTATAAGCCGGTCCTGCTAACGCGACTTTGGACGAGGTGACCTACAAATCAAGTTTATCCAGCGCGGTCGATGGCCACGCCACCGAGTCTGTGGCCTGGTGAACGGTACCTTGTTCAGGACGTCTGCGCAAAGTCCTCAGCCGATTTAGATAACATGGCAGCGCAAAACAGTAAGTGGAATATATTTTAGCGCAAATGCCTCGGTGTGTGAGAGAGACAGAAGAAAGGAAATGCAAGGAGAATAGCCATGCAGGCAATACCCGCTCGGCTACGCGGGCAAGGGAATGGAGGAAGCAAGACAGAAAAAGGAAGGAAAGTTCAGACCAATTCGCTGTATGGCTAAACCTCTACGCTTTGCGTTGAGGTTAAGTATAAGTATAGAGGTGGTGGGAAGCTACTAATACCTTGGCAATTCCTCGTGTCTCAAAACAGTCCGTGAAAATCGTATAGGGGAATCCCCCAAAGTGGAATGGAGAGGAATTCACCACGACCGTAGCCGAATGCGCTCACTGAAGGACGGTTCCATAGCTTTCTTAAATCACCGTAGGTGGTGAAAAAAAAAAGTGCTGGCAGTTCAGATATTTTCTTCGGGTGAAATAGAGAAGGTGTAAAAATAAAACTTGAATAGTTTCGAATTCACTATTTCCTGAGTGTTTTTTTTTCCCTTACCAAATGAAATAGTGAGGACCAAGATCAAAATGCGCTCCCATCAGCCTCTTGCATATATTTTTTTCTTTTTTAAGCGCGGCCCTTTCAGCCATTACAGCGGAACTATTCCGTAATGACAAGCCGGAGTCATGCATTTTCCCCGTCTCTCAATAGGAAAACCGAAGCTGCCCTCTGAAAAATTTCTTCAGGCAGTTCAGAGGCATTTGCCTGTGAAGTATGTAGCTTGTCTATAGAAAACTCCTTTAGAGTGTCTGTAGGAAGTCTATGGTTTGGGTTTTTGGGGATTTAACGTCCCGAAGCGACTCAGGCTATGAGGGACGCCGTAGTGAAGGGCTCCGGAAATTTCGACCACCTGGGATTCTTTAACTTGCACTGACATCGTACAGTACACGGGCCTCTAGCATTCGCCTCCACCGAAGTGCGAACGCCGCGGCCGGGATCGAACCGGCGTCTTTCGGGTCAGCAGCCGAGCACCATAACCAGTGACCACCGCAGCGGCTTGCAGTCTATAGTGTAAGCGATCGTACGACGCAATTTCTCATCGGCGCCTACTCCCGTTCAGACGGCGGCAGTCGTCTCCTCGACTCAAGTCGCGTTCACGTGAATATGGCTCGGTGCGCCGGTCGGTCCAGAGTGCACACCGCATCGCCTGCCTCGCTGGCGCTCACGTGAATGTGGCTTGGTGCGTTGGTCGGTCCGGAGTGCATACCGCATCGCCTGCCTATCCTCTTCCATTTCTTCCCGGCGCCGTCCGCACGCCGTTTGTGTTTATGATGTTTGTTTTTCTCTAGTGCGGCGCGTAGACTCATCAGCGTCGGCGGCAGAAAGCGCAGCCAGAGTGTGTGGTGCGCGAGCGATCTGAGCGGACGTGCGTAAGACAGTGCGAACCCTATTGAAGTGCGCGAACTTGTATTGTAACTGCAATATATCCGTTGTTTATTCCCAAAAATTTCTGTGTGCGTGGAGTGTCCTTACTCCCTCCCCTTCGTTTTTTTCGGTCATCACTAACAATAGATGCATGATCTTGAATGCTTGGTAGGTATTTGTCTTTAGACTACCTGAAGTCAAATGCGCTATACTGTCCATCAGAGAGTCTTTAGTCGACGTCCATGACCGAAGAACATGAACTCAAGCTTAAGCTGGACCTTGGAAGGCATTAAGGGGTCACTTGAGGACAACTATATATGTCCAATTAATGTTCTTCTTAAAAAACCACTCTGCGGCTCTTTCGCAATAATGGCTGAGAAAATTGAATTTACAAATCTTCCCGCCAGTAGATATCAAGTCGTGACGTCATTACCGAAAATGACAGGCTGCCACCATTTTGAAGTGAATGGCGGTGTAGCTTAGCCTTCGGGATCCGCGAGAAAATCGGTGTCACCGCTCACATTTTACTTGCGAAATCCGCCGGTGGTGGCGACACCTGTATTTCGTTTTTTTTTTTTGCTCTTTTCTAGCATACAAAAGCTCCGTTTTCGGTGAGAGGGTCAATTTGTGATTAGAATGCGGTAATCTATCGATGCATGGACACTTGGTGTTCAGGGGACTCGGAATACCACTTTCAACGGTAAAACATGGTGTACCTCAGGGGTCGATCCTGGGGCCTTTGTTGTTCATCTTGTATATTAATGACATGTGCAATTTGCCTCTTTCACCGAAACTGGTCATGTACGCTGATGACACAAATATTTTTTTCTCCGCACAAACCGTAACCCAATTGAACACTGTCATAAATAGTTATTTGGTCAAACTTGAAGAGTGGTTGCATAAAAACAGATTAACCTTGAACGTTAAAAAGACTAAGTATATTATTTTTAAGCCACATAACAAAGCCTGTGACACTGAGCTAGTCCTAAATTTTCAAGATACAACTTTGCAGCGTGTGACATCAGAAAAATTTTTAGGTGTATGGTTCGAAGAAACCATGTCGTGGAACACGCATGTTAGCAAGCTGGTGATAGAACTAAGCAGAACAGTTGGCTGTCTCTATAAGCTGAGAGAACTACTTCCACTGAGGCTCAAAAAAGCAATATATTTTGCTAACTTCTACTCTCGTCTTTCATATTGCATCTTAGTTTGGGGAGTTACAACCATCCATAATTACAATAAACTGGAGCGACTACAAAAAAAAAGTGCTACGAATTCTTGAGAACTTTTATGGAAACCCTAGCCAGCTATCTACTGATCCCTTGTTTACTAAACATAATCTGCTTAAAGCATCTAAGTTATATGACTACAAACTGTCTCTGTATATGCATAAGCATAAGCTTCCAAACGATGCACACCGTCCCATGCATGCTTACAGCTTACGTAGGGAAATAAAACGAGTGCCGCGTACACGAACTAATTATGGCCGGTCCACACTTGACTTCTGCATACCATCACTTTATAATAAACTTAAACCCCACATTGATTTTACAGCCCCACTTAGCTCATTTAGATACGAATTAACAAATTTTCTGATGAGTCAATGAATATTACTGCAATCCAAATAAATGACACTGACCAATGAACTGACACCACTACTCGTCCGGCGGAAAACAGATGTTTGTAAGCTGTTTGTGAGTTTCATGTTCATATTCATCTTGATATCTGTTGTGTGTGTAATTCTTTAGGAAATGTAAGCACTGCATTTCCATGTTCATATTCAATTTTATAGTGCTGTGAGGTCCACTGCGTGACGCTGCCTTAACTTTTGTTTGCATCATAATGTGCTAGCATGCATTGGTTTGTTTCTTTTTAAACGTATTGAAATCAAATATATTATATTGAAATATTATTGTATACCTCTTCAGGAAGTGTAAACACTGTATATGCTGTTTGTAAGTTTCATGTTCATATTCATCTTGATATCTGTTGTGTGTGTAATTGTTTAGGAAATGTAAGCACTGCATTTCCATGTTCATATTCATTTTTACAGTGCTGTGAGGTCCACTGCATGATGCTGCCTGTAGGCCCCCAGGGCCCAGTCAAGCTGTCTGAGACAGCTTTTTGCCTGGGGGACCCCCAACTTGTAGGTTGGAAATAAAGTGGATTTGGATTTGGAAAAACGAGAGCGCACACTGACAGTGCCTGCGCTATACGAGCGATGCATGGAGTCGTCTGCAGGTCATACCTCAATGTACTGCAGCCTTTCGTCCTCTTATTCAAAGATAAACACTCATGAAGATGTTCTATGCTCTCGCCTGTGCAATGGGGTGCTTCATTTTCAATGACGTAACCTTAATCCACCTTGACGCAACTCATGGATGGCGAGTCCTTGAAAAGAGCCTGCGGGAATGTGGAGACAAGAAAATCGGTTCAGGGTCTTATATACCTGCACGGGCAGCGCACAGATTGGTCGATTGATGTCCTTCTCGCGGTCAGTGCGTGCGTCAGCGAGTGGTCGGTGCACACCCGCCGTGTTACTACTGTTGCAGTTGAAATGCGTCGCCGTTGTGGGGGTGTTGCTCTGTGATGTTCCATGCCGCAACCGAAAATTTCCTCAGTTCGGTCCAAAAACCCCAGTTCTATTTGCGTTTCCCAGCAGCAGCTCGATAACTTTGTCAGTTTGGAAAAAGTGAGTCAACTTCGGTTCGTAAATTTCCCTGATACTCCGTAAAAATTCCCTTTTTGCCAAATTTTACTCCTCAGATTCTCTGAGAAGGGGAAAATTCTCCGAATGGAACATCAAAACCGTTTCTTCAATTCTACTCTCTGCCCCTCCCCTCACCGCCTTCCCCAAAGAGCGGCTGCATTTAACCTCGCATAACGTATCGCCAAAAATCGTGGATGAACTCATAAGGCAGTACTCCTCAGTCACTTGAAAATGTGATGATGATGATGATTACAACATTGATTTATTCATCTCATTTTGTACAAATCAGTCATTCTAGACCGTTTACACAGATGAGCTTACGAGCAGAACCGGGCATTTCAGCGAAAACGCTGCTTGCACATCGCGAAAAAGAAACTGAACAAAAAGCAAAACAAATTAGAATGCTACTCCACACATATTAAGGCAACGGCAGCTTTTGGACAATGCAAAATACAAAGAGCATAAAATTTCACACAAAGTGCGATCATTCACAATGTCTCGAATAATTTACTCAAACTTACTCGTTCACAGTTAAACTTATCGAATAAGAAGACAGTGTAATCTACATTGCGAGTCATATGGGTGTCCTGAAATAATAAAGCCAACTTTACAACCGTTTTTGAAGAGCGACGAAATGGCATTGGAGTTAACAAAATTGCGCTTTTTTCCCTAAAGACACGCTACAGGTAGACACTTGCACCCTATGCAGAAAGTATACACATGTTCTACACCTGTAGCACAAGAGAAAAAAGGCTGAGGTTTTTATTTGATTGGTTGGGATCTTCGACATCCTTGCCTAGCCAAGGATGGCCGCTGAGACTACCTGACCTTTTTAAAGCTTTTACCATTAGCCATTCCATAAATCTCTTTTTCTCTGTTATTAGTAGGTAGGTAAACTTTTAGGCCCTTTACACCACTGATCACTTTTCACATTTTTATTAAATTGCGCAGAAAACATTTCTTATACCTTGTGCTTGGCGCATGATGGCCTTAGCTGCCTATGTGCCATTAAACCCAACACAACAAAACACAACACAACACTGTAGCACAAGACGAAACCTGATTCGAGGTCACCTGGCGGGATCTGCAATGGGTTCGCCTGCGATAACCTTTGGTTTAATGCGGGCTTCCTCTCACATTTTTTTGTTTTTTGTACTTCTTGAGAGTTTTATAATAAAGGGGGCTAATCGGCGTTATGTTCCCTCGCATTGATAGCCGACGATCGCCGAGTTTCGAAGCGCAATTCGGTTACTGCGGGGTGACTGTCACATGCTGTTATAGGCTTAAGGGTCAAATGGCTGTGTGCATCGATCCGTGAACCTTCAGGGCGCAAAAACGTACGTTGCACGTGTCTGTGTATATGGAAGCGACACAGGCAATACAGAGAAAAAAAAAAGGTTGGGCAAATGTGCGCAAAGGTCTCCAGGCTTGTATCCGTCGCACAACGAAGGAAGCCACATGTGACAGTAGCTGCTCGATTTCCGCGACGTATGCATCGCGCGGAAGTATACCAAGTCTCACGGGCACGGAGGCGCGACCTCCGCAGTCGCCGTATCACTCTCATTCGATACGCAAGCAGTGCACCGAATCCCGTGCACTGGACGAGCTCCCCGCGAGGTCTGTAGACGTTTCATTTCCGCCTGTCCTCAGTAAAAATTGATTCCCCACCTCTTGGGCGTTTGTCCGGCAGCAAAAGAGCAAAAGACGCGTTTATCGCGGAGCAAATTGGATTTAAAGATGTTTGCATCAGCCGATTCAGACTCGTGACATCCTTACCGAAAAGAACTCCGTGATCACCGTTTTGAAGTGAACATGTAGCCTCAGGGATTCGCAGTTAAACTGACGTCGACCACCGCATTGTACTTCCAAAATTGACCGATGGTGGCGACACCTCTACTTCGTGTCTTGGTTTTCTGCGGCTTATAACAGCTCCGTTCTCGGTGAGAGCGATCTCTTTGTGATTAGAATACGGTACCCCCCCCCCCCCCCCCCCCCATTTGCTCAGCAGTTATGGAGCTCAGCTGCTGACCTGAAAGACGCGGGTTCGATCCCGACTGTGGCGGTCGCATTTCGATGGAGGCGAAATGGTAGTGGCCCGTGTACTATGTGATTTCGGTGCACTTTAAAGAACCCCAGGTGGTCGAAATTTCCGAAGCCCTCCACTATGGCGACCCTCAGCCTGAGTCGCTTTAGGATGTTAAACCCCATAAACTAAACCAAACCTATCGAAACAGGCCAACGTGTATTCATCCCGAGTGTCTATCCCCTTTCACCCTTTTGTTTATTGCGAGCCTGCATGACCATGTACAAACAAAAAGCTATACGGCGCCTTTTAAAGAACATCTTGCGCGGTGATATTGTGCCTCGTAACTTGCTGAGCAGCGGCGCTAAATTTAAAAATATGAGTAATGTCTCACTCGTACACTTTCTGCGCCGCAAATAGGAACCGACTTAAAGAGGACAAATCGAAGTTCGCCGTCATCGACAGATCGCCAAGTTCTGAACACAAGGACGCTATAATTTCATGAAACCGGATATTTTGTGAGGCAGAATCAGTTTTTATTTTTTTCTTTCTTTCGGTCTCTGTACGCCCGTTTTTAGGCATGTGTGTACATTACCTATATAAGCTGTATTGAACCATATAAAACCACTTATAGTTTGTGCTAGTTCCGCCTGCACCGTCTTTCCTGTGTTCGTATTTTGTGCGTGTGCGACTCGTTCTTGACGATAACTTATGTATGCCACCCCTGTTACGGCCAGAATATTGGTCTGCAGTATTGTGAAATAAATAAATAAATAAATAAATAAATAAATAAATAAATAAATAAATAAATAAATAAATAAATAAATAAATAAGAGAGTGCCCGTTACAGGGCGTTTCGGGCTCCTTCCTGAAATTAATGCGAGGCGCGCAAAGAAGCATATAGGGTCCTTTCGACCTCGAATTCAGTTGCCCTATTTACCTCATTTACCACCTACGTCATATTTCCCGTATGTTTTTAATTTTCCGTATTTCCCTTTCCACCTTATTTTTTCATTCATCACATTCGTCTTATTTACATTGCTTATTTTCCATCTTCTTTACACCATATATGCATGCTTGATCAATGCATGCGTCTATGGTGTCGCTTCTTTATTAGTTGTTTTGTGTTCAAGGGCACATGCTCGCGTGGTTGCCAACGGTTTCAATTCCAAGTGCGCGTGCAACTAAGTGCGCCTCGGAAGAGGACGTCAGCGCAATCGGGTTCTGGTGAAAAGTGCGCGGGACGGCGACAGAGCGCAACTTCCCCCGCGCTGTTCCGCGGATTGTTTTCAGCACCGCTGCATGCGTGCACTCCGTCATTCTCCGTAGCGGGGGCGCAGCAACTACAGAAGCGAATAACTGTGAAACCTCGATTCAGCGTTCCTTCGGGCGCACGGTTTGAAGGTTTATTAAAACGAAATACAAATGAGTTGTAAGTTTCATAAAAAAAGTTTCATAAAAAAGTTAGTACAGTAGGAGGTCCCAAAGTGAAAACTGTCTGGGAGACCTCCCATCAGGAATACATGAAAAAAGTGCACAAGTTTGGCAGGGGAGCTGGAAAAGTATACAATCAAGCTAAAACCTATTAGTGTAATTTGCGGCAGTGAATAAGTTATACAATAGTTAGCGGGCATAATTTAACAAAAAAGGCATAAAACAGCAAAGCATAAGAGCAAGAGAAAGAACTCAAAAAGACATCAGATAACAATGGGCATTGAATAAATGCAGATATAAAACAGACGCGGAGGAAAAAAAAAGAGGTTCCAGATGAGTAACAATATGTCCGTTTGATGTCAGAGTGGGGAAGAGAAAATAAGATTAAGGCAACTTTAAGCATGGCATGAAGCTTAATGGGTTGATAAGAGATGTTTTTTTAGTAAAGTGTAGAAAGCGGGCTGCGAACGTGCGGATTTGACTGCTAGTGGTAATGAATTCGGAGCATGGACTCATTTAGCCACATCAAAATATATTTTGAGGAAAGTAGCATTTTCGCGTCTTTGACAAATGTAAGCGTCTAATACTGCTTCCAGATATCGAAGACTTATTGGGGGTTGACAATCTCTTTGGGATTAAAAATGACGTCTCCCGATCGAGCAATGGGTGTCGTTGCACTACCACAGGAACGTTGCACCGAGGCGCCCCAATAGCGAAGAAAGACAACGGAGTACACGTAGGAGTAAACAACCAGCAGACGACGACATGGGCGCTGACTACAGCCTGCCTGTACGTTTTATTGCGGGGCTGCAATGTGTGTGTATCGTTAGAGAGGAAACAACACGCGGAGGAAAAGAAACGTCGCGAAAAGGCCACAGAAACGGAAGTTGGACTCTCACCAGATCTCTGAATATAGACGCTCTCAAGATAAGCGACTTTCTTAGGCCGACCTAATGGCGGGGGCTGACGAAAAGTGGGTGTTTGGGCGGACGTGTCCGTGCAGCAAAAAGTGCACAGGAGACGAAGAACGGAAACGTTTCGCCTGTGGTGAGTGTTTCGGTTTTTCGTACCTTGTGCCCTTTGCTCTACATGTATGACATGAAAATGACTGAGCGACGTCAAAGCTCTTCATGATGATGGCGTGGGCTCCAAGGATTTCCTTCGGGCTGCACGCGTTGGTGCAGTATAGTAAACAGCAAACGCGCAGCTTTTTCTGAAAGTGAAAGTGATTCCGCGATCCATAGGGTGTCTACTTGACAGACTGCGGCATTTCGACATTAGCGTTTTTGTAACCAACTTCGTACGGAGCCTTTCTTGAGGCCTGAATATACTGTTTAGGCGGGAAAATAATTGTTTTCCATGAAAACAAAAATTGCTGCCTGAGAGGGTTAAGCACAGCTCTGTGAGGCCAAAATAACCGTCCTGGATAGAGGCTCGTCGAAAAGGACAAGTTGAAAAGCCGGTAGGGCGAAATTAAGCTATGGCTAGGTAGATGAAGCGTACAATGGCGCGGTCTGCCGCTTCCGAGGGCATTGGCAGCCGAAACCTCCGCAATAATCTTGACAAACATTGCGCAGAGTTTACTTACGTGTACCGGACTCTGTTTAGACACCCCGATTACATCCTTACGTCGGTCACATCGATCACATCACTGCGATAACGAAACTGCATTGACAAGAAATGGGGGAGGGGGGGGGGGGGCATAGTTTCGAAACTTGCATGGTTGGCGGAGCCAACCTTTAAGCTGGGCTACCGTCACTGTGTATGCTCCAGATCAATTCTGCACCCCATTTTTTATATGGCCTTGAATGAACTACCTGTAGGCAATCTATTAAACCAAGCTGGGGATTTTGTAAGTGGAGGAGATATCAGAACTTGGAATCAAGGAGCAATGTTTAGCAACAGACCGTATAAATCATCTTCGCGTCCTGCGTGCAGCAGACGTCCTGACTGCCTGTTCTTCCCGGTGCAGCTCACCCGCAAGGCAGTAGCACACAGTGGAACAGCCGCCCATTGAAGTCCATCGCCATGCGCATCGCCATCATCGGCCAGAGCGCGTTCGCCAGCGAGGTGCTGAAGCTGCTGCAGAAGAATGGCCACGAGATCGTCGGTGTCTTCACCGTGCCGGACAAGGATGGCCGTGAGGACGCGTTGGGTAAGTCCCCGCGTACCGAAATATGCATAATTCTACCAGTTCGTTTAACTTCGGCGTCAAAATCTGGCGCCTCCTGCAACCCTATTCTGGAGGCAAAAAAAATGAAAGGCGGCGAAAGTGTCGCCTATGAGCCCTATCATCAGCTCTCTCTGCGTGGTGCGTTACAGCCTTCCTGACGATGCTACTAATACCAGAAATCCCGCTACGTTTCGTGATAAGATAACCGCAGTCCTCACCTAGTGTCTCAGTTCCATGCGTTCTTGCGAAAAATCACTTTTATTGCTGTTTAGTGCGAACTAACTTACGCACTTTTTTGCCTCACCGTCAAATAGTGCTCCATTTCCATGTTTCCACATTTTTGAAACTTATCTAGTTATTGTGTATTGTATGACTTTAATTGTATTCTACTCAGTGCCTCTTCCTAACTATTGTATGACGTTTCTCTTCAGTCGTTGTTTTTTGCGCTGTTCTCTAACTTCTATGTACTGCCCCACTCACGCAATGCTCCCATGTAAAGGAGCCTGTGAGTAACTTGAATAAACTGGCACGCGAATGACGTGCGACATGTGCGATGCACATGACATGAGGATGACAGCCGCTATACACATTGCAACACTTTGTTTACACACTTGCTGCAAGCGATGTGAAACACTTCACGCGAATTCCTGCATGCAAGAATGGAATATCTCTTCCCATAGCTTCAAACACCATTGCAGTGAAAAATAATGCTTCCGGACGCCCATGGGTAGACGTCAAGGTAGGAGCGGCAGTGTTTTATAACCTGCTTCGGCACTGTGCCAGAACTAGTTGTTACCTGCCAGCAGACGACGAACAAAGAAAGAAAAGCCCACCAAGGACGGTGAGGGGGAATGCCGCCGAAGTCGTCGTGGAACAGGCAGCACGACCGCTTTTCGAAGCTACTCGATTGTCCGTTGCAGAGCACTAACGTCCAAGTAAAAGAGAAATAAAGAAAAGAAGTAAGTCAAGGCGAGTGCGGTAAATGCCGCCCTGTCACTCACCTAAAAACGAGAGTCCACAGAACCGCAAAGCAATTGTCACCTGCAGACAAACACGTAGTCGGCATTCCTGCCCCATATTCCAGTGGTTTCTAAGTGTCGGACGTGAGGGGACCTTGTGGGGAAGCAAAGGCAATGGGACACTGAGAACTACTTCATCTAAACTTTTTCTTGATAAAAATTGTCTCTAAGACTTTTACTGGCAAAGATGATGTTTGTCCGGCGGCAAAACACGCATGTATTGCTGAGGAAATTAAATTTAACAGTGTTCCAGTCACTTTTGTTTATAATTCGTGGCGTCAAGATGGAAAAGTATTTTATTATTACCGTTTGGAAGTGAATAGCGGTGTAGCCTAACCTCAGGGATCCACGTGCAAAAAACTGTCTTGGCACCGCAATAGTTTGCTTGCAAAAACTGCTGCTTGTGGTGCCACCTGTATTTCATTTTTTGACCTTCGCTGCTTTACAAAAGCACTGTTTTAGCCTGAAGTACTGTCTTTGTGATTAGAACGCGATAATCTATCGATGCAGTCCAACTTCGATTTGTTCTCTATAAGTCCTGGAAAGAGAGGGTGCTAATGTTGGACGGAGGCGAGCGAGTGGTGCCATTAAACGAACAAGCAGTGCAACTGATTAAAACCTTGATATGAACTCGTTTTGTTTCGTACTTAGGAAAACCGGTCTTTTTTTTTTTCTCTCAACAGACCAAGCTGTATTTTTATACATTTCCAGCTATTAGTTGCGTAACAGCGCGAAGTGAAAGTGAACAAGCAAGAGTCTCAGTCTCAGTATAAGAGAAGAGAGGGAGGACTAACGGCGGCGAGAAACTTTGAACTTTATTTTCTGAAGAAGTTAGCGCAAAAAACGGACAAGGGACAGAAAGAAAAGACACATAAGACATTCCTTTCTTTCTGTCCCTTTTCCGTGTTTTGTGCTAACTTCTTCAGAAAATCCATCACCAACTAGCCCGGCAGCTTGCTCTCTTGAACTTTCGATTTTTGAGACTTCCGATTAAAGACACGTTTTTATGCGCGGAAAGAACCGTTCACCTTCAGCGGTGACGGAGAAGTATGTGGGCCGAGAAGCAACGCGACACGTGACCAGAGAAACAAGAAGCAGACAGCAAATAAAGGCGACAGCCATGCAGGGTCCCATACCACGTGTCAGTTCTGAGAGCAGGAAAGCAAGCGAGCGTTTCAAGGGAAGAAATTGAAGCAGCGTATAGGCGTAAGGAAGTATAAGATTGCCGACGAACGTATAGCTGAAGCCGCGTCCACGAAGTGTCATGAAAGAGCACAACTATAGTCGGATTCAGCTTAAGTCTGCAGTGAAGCCCCACCCACATTTAGGACTGCTGCACAGAATTCCTGTACTACAAAAAGGTAGCCTTTTGTTAGTTTTTGTTGTTACCTAAACAAAAAGCCAACCACGAGACAAAATCGTAAGTTCAAGAATTTTTATGCCTTTAAGTTGTTTGGTACAGTCAGACATTAAAAAGATTATTTCTTTTACTGCTACAGTTGACCACCATGACCCATTGTTACCAAACTGCTCTTTTTTTAGTGGTATCCTACTACTAGTATAAAATTTGAACTGAATCTTGCCTCACGAGCTAAAGATAAAGCTAATAACGCCAGAACTGGACGCTTATAACATCGCAGCAATCAATACTGCAGCAAGATAAAAAGTAAGGCTTTTCTACAAAGCCAAATATACGACTAAGAGTACGACTAAGACTACATAGTAACGCAGAAAGCCGAGATCTTAAAGAACCAAAACCGATGGGCTAAGCGTGAGGATGGAGTAGTGTACGCCTGGTCGATCTCAGAGAAATTGGACGACCAGAACAAACCGATAAGAGCGAGACACATGTCAGCTGGATATCTAAAAGTGAAGCAACAGGTGCGCTGAAACATCGGCCTTTGAGCCTATGGAGCAACTCTGGCGGCTTCTTCTATTTCGCGCCTCAGGTTACCGTGGCACCATTCCACTATTGTTGAACTTCGGGGAGCAACCGCGTGTCCCCCGGTATCAGTCTCGATTAGATAGTAGCGGTGTTCTCTGTGCCTCTCATTGATGCACCTTGCCACACGATAGCGCGGGACATGTTACAAAGCGTTGCCGGCGCCTCATGACGCAACCGTGGACTCTGTTTCAACCCTTTCCCACCGCAAGGCAGTATTTGTTTACGCTTTATCGCAGCTTACACCCCTTTGCATCGGTAGACAGATAGAGTAACAAGGATCCTAATGCATGTTACTTCAAATAATATGCTTCTGTCACGGACCGCGAACGTGTGAGCATGAGAGACAATTGCTCGTTTCGAAAGCGAGCGTCCAGAAACTCTCACCGATTTGTCAAGGCGCATGTTCAATTAAA
This sequence comes from Amblyomma mixtum, assembly GCF_055824585.1. NCBI lineage: Eukaryota > Metazoa > Arthropoda > Arachnida > Ixodida > Ixodidae > Amblyomma > Amblyomma mixtum. The sequence goes on along the minus strand of NC_143018.1, from coordinate 9,337,513 downwards.
TAAACATTTCGTCAGCTTCTTTTTTTTTTTGGGGGGGGGGGGGGGGGGGGGGACAATGCAATGCAGGGACAATGCAGCGAGCTATAGAGAGAAAAATGATAGGTGTAACGTTAAGAGATCCGAAGCGGGCGGAGTGGGTGAGAGAACAAACGCGCGTTAATAGCATTCTAGTTGAAATCAAGAGGAATAAGTGGACTTGGGCAGGGCATGTAATGCGAAGGCAAGATAACCGCTGGTCCTTAAGGGTAACGGAGTGGATTCCAAGGGAAGGCAAGCGTAGCAGGGGGTGGTAGGAAGTTGGGCGGGCGGGTGAGATTAAGAAGTTTGCAGTGATAGGCTGGTCACAGCTGGCAAAAGAGAGGGTTGATTGGAGAGACATGGGAGAGGCCTTTGCCCTGCAGTGGGCGTTGTCAGGCTGGTGATGATGATGTATACTGCCCTGATGGCTGAGCTTCGCATAGCCGATTCCGTGGTTGGCACCAAGAAGAATTTTTATTTTTTGTATTACATCGAACCCTCGTCTTACCTTTCACTTCGATGAAACAACAATTTTCCTTCGAACGTCGCCAGAGAACAAGGGCAAATATAGTTGAGAAAAGACACACAGACAGACAGACGGACAGAGAGACAGACAGACAGACGGACGGACAGAGGGACGGACAGGCAGACGGAAAGACGGACGGACAGACAGACATACACAGACGGACGGACGGACAAACAGACAGGCTGATTGACTGACTGATTGCTTGCTTGCTTGTTGCTTGATTGATTAATTTATCGATTGATTTATTGATTTATCGATTGATTGATCAATCGATCGATCGACTCAGTCTTGTGTTTTCGACCCGCGATCATTTCCCAGTCGTTTCGGTGCTCGAATGTGCCGTTCGTGGTTGCAGCGACCACGGCGACCGCGTGCGGCGTGCCGCGCGTCCTGAAGCTGGCCCGGTGGCGCTCCAAGGGGGGCGGCGGCGCGCTGCCCGAGGTGATGTGCGCCTACGAGGAAGCTCAGGCCGAGCTCAACGTGCTGCCCTTCTGCAGCCAGTTCATACCCATGGAGGTGAGACGACGAGACGGGACTGAAGAAGTGTGACCCCTCCCTGCGTATCGTTCGAACAGGCATGGGGCTGGTTATGGCAAATGTATGACGTCGCATAGCTCCCCGTTTATTTATTTGTTATTATATTATGGGATTTATGGGGTTCAACGTCCCAAAGCGACTCTGGCTATGAGGGACACCGTAGTGGAGGGCTCCGGATAATTTCGACCACCTGGGGTTCTTTAACGTGCACTGACATCGCACAGCACACGGGCCACTAGAATTTCTCCTCCAAAGAAATGCGACTGCAGCGGTCGGGATCGAACCTGCGTACTTTGTGTCGTTATTATATTTTAAAAGCTCTATCCCGCACTGAGGCTTAATGCAAAGAAAGGAAGAAAATTACGTCTGCGTGCGGCGCGTTGCCAGTGCACACTAAGAAACACCATGCAGGGGGATAAAATTAATACTGTATGCTGTGCGATGACTCCTCCCTAAAGATATCCCTTCCTAAAAAAGTGCGACACCAGCGAGCGATAGAATAATTTTCAGTTTTGGAATTCACTTTATATATGTGCCCAGCTCTGCGTGCGCAGTTTTATCGTCTTAATTAAAACGGTAAGAAATTACCCCAGTTTGCTTAGAAAAAAAATCTTCACTGCATTTTTTAAAAGTTAGTTTGTAGAGTGAATGAGGCCAGAAAGCACCAAACTCTGGACTTGCAGAACTTGCGTACCACGTATTTCTATCGCCTGAGCAATACAGGGTTAATACAGCACGCGCGGCCGCGGCCAGGAAGCTGCTGCAATGAGTTTTCTTTTTAATTGCATTGACGCCGCCCAACATTCCCGACGGAGCTATGTCTTTCGTCTCAAGCGATAATTGTTCATAGACACGAGCAAAAATACACGGGATGCGGGTTTGGAGAAGAAAAATAAATCCTTTCTACGATGTCAGGCACACCAGTTTAGTGAGGAGAGAGGAAATATTTGGAGAGAAGAAAAGCAGAAGCTCCCCATACGTGGGAAAGGTATGGGGATATATAAAGGGAATGGAGAAAAACAAGCTGGATTTAAAAGGAAGTGCGTGAAATAAGGAGGCAAGAACTCAGCGCAGGGCAAACTCATAGCGTATATCGTACACGCACGACACTCCCAAGAAACACAGCGGTGCCTGGGAGATTGCCTTCCGAGCCGAGGCTGACGTCGAGGTTGTTGTTAGGTGCTGGAGGGATTAGCCTTCTGCCGGCAATTGCTCAATTGCGGCAATTGCTCCAGGCAGGGAGGGCAGAAAAATACATTCACTAAATACGGCTGCATCGTAAAACACAGAATAAAAAAATTGTCTCTTGCAGCACATATACAATCTAAAATAGCTCACAAAGTGCGTTGTCAAAATCAACAGCCGATATCACTTGTAGAGGCAGGGCGTTCCATTCGTCAATAGTTACCGGGAAAAAGGAAAATTTAAAAGCGTTAATATGCGCGAAGTATGGTGCTAAAGTGTGATTATGATGACGACGAGCTCTACGCGTTTCTGAAAACTGCACATAGGGAGCTGGAGAGACGCCTATTTTTCCATGAATTAGTTGGTGAAGGAAGGATAGGCGGGCTATCAGCAATCAGCAATCAAATCGGCATATTTCGTCGGCATGCGCACAATCCCCACAGTAGTCATAAACTGCAGCTGTCACCATCTGGAGTCCAGGCCACAGTCTAGATGAAATTTTAGAAAAAGCAGGAAGCCTTCTTTCTGTACAAGTGGTATCCGGGCGGGTAAACAAGCTCTTGAAATGATGCGTGTGGCACTACTGCCTTCTTGAGGGAAGCGAGTTAAACAAACCTCTCCACGCTGAAATCCGGACAACACATTATTTAATGTAACATAGAGACTGGAAGAGGGCAAATACGGGCTGGTTGGTACATGTTTTACGAATTGGAAAAACAGCGCAATCAAAGACGAGACACAAGAGAAGGACAAAACACCAGACTGCTTCTTGCACCTGCGCAAACATGATGATGACCAACTGGAGGTCATCCACCGGAAAGTCATCAAGCGGGCTCTCGACCTCCCGGTCACCACGTCCAACCAGCGACTTCTGGCCTTGGGCGTGGTGAACACATTTCGGGAGCTTCGAGAGGCCCACTTAGTCAACCAATACACGCGTCTTGCACAGACCACGTCCGGTCGCCGCCTCTTGGACCGGCTACACATCAAACATGACTACCATATTGAGGAAAGGGAGAGAGTGCCAGCACCCTGGAGACGCGCCCTCCGGGTCCGACCCCTTCCCCGCAACATGTCCAGAGAAGACCATAGCGGTCGTCGCCAGGCGCGCGCGGAAGCGTTGGCGCGATACTATGGTAACCAACAACATGTGTATTACGTGGACGTTGCCGGCCCACACCACGGGGTGTGGTACACGGCCGCAGTCGTACACAACACAAACACAGTCAACGGGCTCACTTTCAAAGCCTACAGCGCAACACACGCGGAGGAGATTGCCATTGCTCTTGCTCTCACTACTCCCAAGTCGAAACACATCATCACCGACTCGCGAGGGGCCTGTCGGAACTACGAGTTGGGCTGGGCTCCCCCGCTTGCCTGGCGCATACTGGAATATAGCTGTCGATCTGAAGATCCAACTCCACGCAACCTGATTTGGGCCCCCGGTCACCAGGGACTCCAGGGAAACGAACAGGCCGATCAGGCCGCCCGCGCACTCTCTCCCCGGGCTATCTCCCTGTCCTTGGAAGGGTACTCCCAATCAGACAATCTGGCCATTACATTCAAACAAATCACCGATTACTACAAGGAGGAGCACCGGCGCTACCCGGCCCCTTGTAAGGGTCTGGATCGCGCTGACGAGCGCCTCCTCATCAAAATTCTTACTAACACTGTACTGTGCCCGGCGGTGCTTAAACATTTCAATACATCCTTTGATGGCGCGTGCCAGTTCTGTGGGGAGGTGGCTGACACCTTCCACATGGTTTGGGCGTGTCAGTCAAACCCATCTATCCCCCCCAACCCCAACCCCACCAGAGAGGACTGGGAGGCGGCCCTGCTCGGCTGTCAGGACCTAAAGACCCAAAAGGCCTTGGTTCACCGGACGCGGGCGGCGTTGCTTGCCAATGGGGCCCCGGAATAGGGGCTCCACCTAGTATTGTTAGGGGAAAGGGCCAATACGGCCTACCCCAATCACCTCTCTGTAAATATTTATTGTATTATAAATGTTTTTCACCACCACCGGCACTGAATGCAGGGCACGCGCTGACAGGCCTGGATGCGTGATGAAACGCATGTGTCGATCATCCCCTGGAACGGACTCCTGCTTAGCAAAACGAGGCTCAACGCAGAAATAATTTTTTTTTCGCGAACCCACGTTCGGGAAACTTGTCCATGACTGCACATACGGCGGCGTAGGTGACTTCGGAATTGTTTTCCATTCTAATTTCGAATATCCTCGAGGGCCCGGAAAATTCGCTCGTACTCGAACCTCGAACCCGGAATCCTGCAGAATGGACGACGCAGTTGCTTTACGATCGCGGAGCGCGCGTTTATTATGCAAACGGGCGTAGTACGTCGCGTGCCTACTGCGATAGCGCGAGGCTCCCTCGGAAGACGCCCTTGACGTGTGTCCACACGAGTGGTGGCGAAAGCGAGATTGCATCGTCGGTCTGTATGGAAACGGCCTCGGGGCGGCCCCGATAAGGCTTGGCTGGCAGTTGCACCTCGTGCACGGGACAAGTCACTGCCACGCGCGTGGACTCCAGGTGCAATGCGCCCGTGAGAGGTGCTTGTGTCTCCCACCGTCCAGACTGTGTGCATGCGCCCTCTTTATCTCCGCTCGTTTCTAGCTCCCACGAAACACTGTAGTATGCACTTCACTCAATGAACGTAACGACACGTTGCACTGGCGCGTGCTGGAGTCTGTTTGCAGTGGATAAGGATGGCTCCCCTGCCTGTGAAAACAGCGCACCGAGGGAGTGCTTCAGAGGGGGATAGCTGGTTTTAATTTTTAGCGTAAAGAAGGGCGCCGATCTGTTCGCAAGGGACAGACAGGGTGAAAAAAAAAAAAAGACATGCGACGCTAAAGTCTTATTTTCGTCTACACCCTCTCATATGTTACTTATGGATACACGCAAAGAAAAGAAGATTGGTTTATTGGGGTTTGACGTCCCAAAGCGACCCAAGCTATGAGGGACAAAAAGAAAAAAAGAGGAGAAGAGAAAGTGGGAAAATCAGGCAAACGAAAAAAAAAAAAAAAACTTGACTTTGTGATTACTCAAAAGGAGAAAAAATGCAGTGTCAAGACTTTTCTGCTCGTTTTTTTTTTTTTTCTTGGTGGTGGGAGTATGTATATGGGGGATTTAACGCCCCGAAGGGACACCTGGGCTATGAGGGACGCAGCACAGAAGGGCTCCGGATTGATTTAGATCACCTGGGGTTCCGTGACTTCAACTGCCATCGCACAGCACAAGGCAATTTTTGCATTTCGCCTTCGCCGGCATCGAACTCGCATCGCTAGGGTCAGCACGACTAAGCCGCCTCGGCGGATGTTTTTAAGGCGAAAGCCTTTAATGCCTCATCGTTGTAAGCAGGAGTTGTCGACAGAAATGTCACGCTTTTCAATTGGTCGAAACGGTCGTGACGTCGCAGTGCGCGAATTTCAAACGGGCCAATTGTATTTTGGCTGCTAACAATGCAACCAATTAAAGGGATGATATAGTGATGCTCCAAGTAAGCGGTACTGAGGTTAGCTAATTGCTTAATTAACCAGGTAGCCTAATTAACCTTTCTAGTCAGACCAGATAAACAAATAAAACCGAGTAGGAAATTGGTCGAGTTGGGGAATCAAACCAGGGCCTCCTGAGTGGGAGACGAGCACGCTACCACTCCACCATGCCAGCTCGATGGTTTGGAATGAACAAAGGCGCGTCTAGTAAATACGGTGTCTTCGTTCGCTCCCATCATCCTCCCTTCCCGTTACGGTGAGGTTCAGGTGTCGACCGAGATATGAGAGACAGATACATTTCCTTTCCTCAAAAACCAATTTACGGACGAGCAAGGCGTAGCCGAACGGGCGATGGCGTTTTTTATACTCCTTGGCAGCGTTGCAAGACGCTGTCGCGTTCCACTCTTAGAGGCGAAGCTTAACATTTTAACCACACATCAGTGACACAAGCAGCAACACTGCGCTTAAGGCTTTCGCCTCACCGCACTTTAGGCCAACAAAGCGCCCCCCCTGAATTTTTCTACCTCAATCGGTTTGTTTCGTTTGCCTGATTTTCTTCCTTCTTCCCTTCTGTCTTTTTTTTCACTGCTATATCAGCGTGTGACGTATAAAATGTGGGTTCAGGAGGTTAAATGTCAGTTGAAAGTTTGCGCTGAGATGTCCCGTGACGGGTTGTTCTTCAGTGTGTCTGCGCCTTGTGAATAGACTGCCGCATTTCTGGAAATAAATAAATCAATACGCTGCTTTTGCTCAAGAAAGAGCACGACGGCAATGAGACATACAGGGCGAGCGCATTGATCGTCCCCTTCATCTCTTCTCCTACTCGCCTTGTGTCGCGCTCATTAATGCAAACGACTAGCCAGATTATATGCATACACTTTGCAAAAATATACATTCTAATTAACTTGTCGCCACCTAGCTGCTACCATGTGCACTGTAGAAATTACATGCGTGGTGCTCTATCACGCGCATCGCGTGGAAGCCGTCGCCATGCCCTTATAGAAATGGTCTATAGAAAGTTTATAGACTTCTTATTGACTCTGTTGATCTCCTATAGATATCTCCTTTTCTACTCATAGTCTATAGACTGTCTGTAGACAAAAGTCTACTAAATGTGTATGGCCATAAGTCTATAGATTGTCTATAGATTGTCTATGGCATTTGTATTGCCTATAGACTGTTCTCTGGGATTTGTCTATACACAGTCTATAGACTGTCTAAAACTTTTTTTGTAAGGGTGGAAGTCATCCCCGTTGGTAAATGAAGCAAGGTTCCAAATGCGGAGGGCGATTGCGTGCCCTTATCAAAAGTTGCCAGGGCAGTCACGGATGACGGCACTTGGAGCCAGGCCATGCATGTGCGAAAGCTACGTCCCTGTACTCTGACGTTGTACATTGTAACGAGGGCACCGTTTTCTCATCGAAGGTCACGTGTCCGGATTATATTTGTCCTGTGGTTTTAACCCTGAAACCCCACCACCTATACGCACAACTTAAAACAGCACAGAGGACACATGCCCGCTTCTAACGGAAAGACGTATGCGTTGTATTTTTACGCCCTTGATCTTCTCGAGGTGACACGGGGAAGGCGTTAAAGTTAACGGGAGTGGTTCGGTGTCTCTCGCCTTGCAATTTTGATTCAAGCCCCATCCACTGAACGGAAGGAACACGACAGCTGAGCAGGTCACACGGGAAGCGAGCATTCGGGCAAGACACGCATTTTTAAGGCCCTGTGATACCTAATGCTCGTGCTTGAAAGACATGGTATTGACACCAAGAACAATTCTTGCACATCTTTTCTGCATGTTCGTCTTACCAAGCACTGGTTTTACTGGTCTACATCACGTGCTCAGAGGCCAACGTGCACCATGTGCGCAGGTATATTATAGGAGTCTGCAGTGCCTGAATATACTCTATCCCGTCAAGCAACGTTCATTTGAACGGCTTATCACCATGTCTGATATTTTGATTTAATTAGAGCCGGCGTCCAATCCACGAAAGTATTGTTCCTCTCCCATGTCCCGTATCAGGGTGATGTAGTCTATAGGACTAGATACACAATACAGTAATCCGTGCACTCAGCTTCAAGTGAAAAGCTATTATCCGGCGGCGAAGCATCACGTGTATTTGGGAGAGTGTGATGCGCTAGGGAAACTTTCCATTCATTGACTGCGTTAAGCGAAAGTTAAGTGGCACGTATATTGGCCTATTTCAGAGCACCTTCAGAAGAATGGATGTCTCAGCACAGTCACAAAATGTACCGAGGGTCACGCTCTTGCATCAGCGCGGTGCATTCGCAGACGACTGCGTGCCATTAGGAACAAGCGTAGCACACGGAACACTCGTACCGCAATCGAGAGGCCCAATGCTTTTAAGTGAATTGGCTCGTTTTTCAAAAGCGATCACAAATGAGCTACTTCTAAAGTTTAAACTTAAGGAAACACGCAGCGTAAAAAAAAATAGAAGAAAAAAAAACCTCAGCAGGAGGCGGCAAGAGCCGCTATGCAGGACTCAGGCTTTCCTTTGAGGTGACTCGTTTCGATTCAGTGTCCTGTTGCATGCGCCACTTCGTGGGAAAGTTAAAACCGCGTCGGCTTGTCCCTGCAGGTGATCACCTGGCCCAAGCACCAGTCCATCGTGTACCACCCGTCGCTGCTTCCTCGTCACAGGGGCGCCTCGTCCGTCAACTGGTGAGGAGCCACACGCCGCCTCAACTCGGGGCCCCGTGCGTATGCACCAGCACGATCGACGCACTCAAAACTGGTGCAGCCCGTTTGATTACATAAACTAGGCCAAGCACATGTTACTTCTAGGATATATATGCAGACCTTTTTTCTCTCGCGGCATATTCCAATCGGCGATACGGAGCAAGTTTTCTTGCTCCGCGAAACTAGCGAGCGTGTTTCAGTGGGCGATTTGGATTCATACCCTGAATTCTGATTGGACCACGACGGTTACCTTGCTACATCGCGATTCGGAAAGCGACTTCAGATTGCCGGTTGCATTACGCCGTTATGGAACACGCCATCACAATAACATAAGCAAATCTGCGTGTTCCTTATTTTATTTTAAACTCTTATT